>NC_047122.1:25528236-25847820 GCF_902500255.1 Thalassophryne amazonica | reverse complement strand
GGCATCCCATGTAAAACCTGGGCTAAATCAACATGCAGATTTGCTTTGGTGACCCTGAGGGGAAAAAGGTATACACTGGAAAGATGAGTCTTTAGTAAACATACTGGAATTATTTTTGCCAAAATTAAAACTTTTATTTTACCAAATAAATAATGCAAAAAACACTTTGGCTGCTGGAAATTCCTATCATTTTGTAATTTGTCCAGCAGAGAGTGCTGCAGCTGCATGGCTTACAATGCCTTACAAGCACGGCTGGGACCCCATCACCCCTTGGTCACAACAGCTACAAAAGACAGAGGCAAAGAGACTAGCTGCCATTCACTTTCAGTCAGAGTGGGTATTTTACAGAAATGAGACATAAGTGGTCACTATGCTGCCAATTATGGACCAAAATAGATGAGAAGTTTATTTATGCAAATGCCGACTGCGACACAGTGACTGCCAATCCGAGTGAAGGCAGCATGATGTTTCCCAGCCGAGGCCAGTAGCCCTTTACAGCTGGGTGGACTGAGAGCATTCAGATTTAGTGTCTTGTCCAAGGACGCAAACAGATACCATGATTGGGATTCAAACCCATGTCTATATATTGGCAGTCCAGCTCATTATCCACTGATCTACACTGCTCTGCAATTTAACAAGATAGTGCCAATGTAGAACTCCTAAGCTTTCTTTTAAGGCCTTATTGAAGTTAGTTCAACTGGTAGAAATCCTGTTTAGATTTATGAAGTTTTTTTTTTTCTTAATACAGCCAGAAAATCTTAACATTCTTGATGCCTGTGTTAATGGAGTTGTTACCCCAAAGCATGTGTCAGTGTGGTTCAGACCAGCGGAGAATGTCTTCACGTGGTTCAGTAAATTGCTCCTTGTCCTCCACAGAGTCCCATGACCTCAAATCCTGAGGTCTCCATAACGTGCCTGTCACCTGGACCAGCGAAACCAGGAGCTGCTCCTGCTGCCAGGCCTGCTGAGTATCTTCTTTGTTTCTGTTGCTTTGAGTCCAGCTCTGTTGCAACCCACAAAGACCAGCAGATGTCAGGTGGGATTTGGGACAAAGATTTTGTGTGGCTCCTTGTAAGTTTTCCAGATCAATCACATGATGCTGTCGAAGTCTGCGGAGATTTAAAAAAAAAGCATCCCGTGTGAGGGTCTTTGGACAAAAATCCAAGTATTGTAACATCAGACCCACAAACTGTGGATTAATCTGCAGCACGCAGAACCAGGTGTGACTTGATTTATTCTGATGAGTCTAAAATAGTTTCTACCATTGACGTAGGCACAAAAACACTCAAGCATCAGTCTGAATTCACAGACCAAGTGTGAAGTTTTAAAGGATTAAAGCGGCACTTCTGAAGCACTTCAATGTGCTTCTAAATGAACTTTTGGGATTGAAAAAAAAAAATCCATCATCTTGAGAAGTTTGACTTTTCCTCTTGTGTCTTTTATGGTATAAAATTTATAAAATGTAATAAATACTGCCTCATGAAGCATTCAGATGCTGCAGGAACAGAAATACACTAGAGGTGGGCAGATCAATCCTAATATCGATAATATCGATACCAATGCTGGTATTGATATTGAACAATTCTCACATAAAAAGATCGATACTTAAGCTTTTTTCTCTCCCGCACGCACTGACTCCTGCGCACGCAGATTTATCAAAGTCTGCTGTGTCACACAACACGGAGCAGCGCACCCTTGTATTGTGGTTTGTCAGCCCTCTACCTCAGGAGATTTTGTTTTAAGTTGTGTTGAGTGACATTTTTTAAACAAAAATGTTGATTGTGATAATAAAGTATTTTGTTGTCACGTACAATGTTTGGCGAAATTCTATCCTAGGTCTTTTGGATCCTTTGGATCTATGACGCTTAAATATGAAAAAGTATTGGTATCGGTATCGATATTGGTGATACTGGGCCTGTATTTACTTGGTATCGGATCAATACCAAAATTCCCGGTATCACCCACCTCTAAAATACACTAATTCAACATAGCATCAGTAAACATGGTTATGTGATTTTTTAAAGATAGCAGTTGGAACCTTTTGTGCAGATGGTGGAGCTCAAATTTTAACACCATCTTTCAGGTTCTTTGGAAACTGGTTGCCACTAATATTCAATGTTTGGAATCTGGAACCATGAGTATGTTATTGGTGAAATGCAAATGTTTACTCCAATAAATATTTGGAGCAGAACTCAGAGTGTGAAACTTTGATCAAACCTCTCCAGTCTGAACAGAACGTCTGCCGGAGGCTCCCTGTTCTTAAAAACAGTCCCACATCCAGCGTGCGGTTGGTTCTTGTTCCTGATTTTGCCTCTTCATCAGAGCTGAGGCGAGTTGGGTGCACACGGCTTTCTTTGTACCAAATGCCATGGTGGTGAGCCACGTGACATTCCAGACATCAGATGGCGCTGACACCGCCAGTTACTTAGCAACGGCCGGCAACCAGGATAGTGAACTCGGTGGAAAATGGACTGAGTCTGGTTTCTGCATCACGTCTGTGCTTCAGCATGAGCGTTACACATTTTCTGTGCGAGCGTTATGCTTCGCCTCATCGTCTGATCTCAAAGTCCACGTTTACAAAAGGAGAACAAAAAGTTAAAGAGAAAATAAAGCTGTTTGCCTCGTGAGAGACGGCAGCCCTAACGTTGCCGCCTGACAGCTGGGATTCCTGCAGCTCTGAGATCTGAGCCCAGAATCGTCCTGTGACTCAACAGACTTTCAAATCACTGCTTGCTGGTGGTCTTGTTGACAAATAGCCTCAGCACTAACAGGAACTACAAGAGCTAATTTTTTAAAAGTCTGCTTGTTTTCCTCCCAGATTTCTGCTGTCAGGCGCTCTGAGGCAGCGATCGCGCTGAAAACACGTTCATCAAGTTATTCAACGTTTGTTGCTCCAGTAAAACACCGCAGGAAGCCTCATCCAGTGAAACCAGGCGCATTTTTATTTTCCAGGATTATGCCGAATTTTATGTGAGACAAATAAAGGGATCACAAAGATGAGAACCTTGTTGTCAGTGTTCTTATGTGTTCTGACAGGCTTTCTGACACCGTTCTCTTCCTTATCTTCAGCCAAGTCCAGTAACCAGAGGTGGGACAAAGTCACTCTCAAGTCATTCTCAAGTCATCAATCTGCAAGTCAGCTTGCAAACAATTGCTGGTCATTATGACTTGAGACTTGACTTGGGACTTGCTGATTCATGACTTGAGAGTGACTTGATGGTGGCTTCGTCCCACCTCTGCCAATAACTCTTCCCTGGGGATCCCAAGGTCTTGCCAAACCAGATGGGAAATATAATCCCTCCAACATGTCCTGGGTCTTCACTCAGGCCTACTCCCTGTTGGATGTGCCTAGAAGACCTCTCCAGGGAGATGAGTAGGGGGCATCCTCTCCAGATGCCCTAGCCATCTCAACTGGCTCCTTTCAAGAAGCAGCGGCTCTACTCTGAATCATTCCCAGATAGACGAGCTTCTCACCCTGTCCAAAAGTGTCAGTCCAGTTACCTGACAGAGGAATCTCATTTCCTTTCTTCTCTTGCTTTTTAAAATGAATTATTTCATTATTGTATTATGATTATTTATTGTTTTTGTAGTGACACCTCCTTGCTTTGTTTCAGCAGCATAAGATGTGAAAGTATGTAGGTTTTTGTTGATCCTTCTTGTGCTGTTGTGTAACACTTTGCTACAATCGATGAGTCCCGCTGACCTCTCCACCACCACTACAAGAACATTTTGGTTATGTGGCTGGAAAAATAAATTTCAGTAGCCTGAATATTTCTGGATTTGAGAGCATCCTTCTGTTTAGGTTTGGCCATTTGCTGTCAAGTAGGTCAACAGAATTGATTGCCTGACCAGTTGAATGTAATTAGCGATGAAACGATCTTTGGTGGCTTGTCAAAGAGGCTGAAAACTAAAGAACTGTCCTTTCTTCATTTGTGCTTTTTGTGGATGTTTTACTGTGCAACACCAACGTGAATGTACGCAAGTGTTCTTGCTTGCTCGGTGCGGCCGCTACCTCAGATTAGTCTAGTCGGTTAGGGATGCTGCCTCTCACGCTGCCTGTCAGGAAATCCGATACTCGAAGGTGTCCTTTTCCATGTAGTCTGTCCACGTGGAGGACGGCATGCTCCTGTACGGGTCTAGGAGGATGCGGAAACAGCGGACGATCAGCAGGCCGAGGAAGATGAAGAGAATGAGGACAAAGATGAAGGCGGCTCTTTGCTCCAGGGTGAAGAAGGAGGCGGATACAGAGGATGAGGAGGAGGAGAAGTCCGAGTCAGAGAAGGTGCTGCTGTACAGGTCATCCGCCATCCTGTGATTAGGTATGATTGGTTGATTTAAAGGTTCCTTTTTATGTGATGGGAAACTGTCCAGGAAGCGATGAAGAAACCATCATGTTTACAGCAGATAGTCGGCGGAACCTGCTGAGAAAACCACAAAGTTAAACATTTTTTTTTAAATGATGCATGACAAGTTTAGCACGTAAGATTGTTTGTTCCCTGTGTGGTCACTAACTCGTTAAACAAAATATTAATTAACCCTCTGGGGTCCGAGGGCATTTTTTGGACAGTTCGCTTGCCTGGCATAAATGTTTTATTATTGCTGTTAACAGCTCTCCCTGCATCCCACAATCAAGTTTTATGTCTCTTTTTTTTCAGAACATCCTGTGCTTTCATAATATATATGCTTTTGTTGTGTTTTATAAGTGGAATAAAGGTTTACAATCAGAAATAAGAAATGAAAAAGTAAAGCGGGACACACACACACACATGTATTTAAAACACACAGCAAACTATAATAAACAACTGTTTTGACACTTTATAAAGGTAATTTGAGGTCTTGTGTGAAAGGCCGTGCAACAAAAAGGTTCAAACAATAGACACAAATGCACATTTTGAACAATATATACAAAATGGTCTATGCATTTTGTATTGTCTTCATCTCAAAGCAATTTCTGTCTGCTATTACACAAAGGTTACATCACAAACTTCTACTCCTACTGTGTTTTGGGGTGTTCTGTGCTGCTCCTAAAGCAGCTTTCATTCACACTTTGGCCCACTTTGGCTCCTTACAATCTGAGGAGCGACCCTCCCCCTCCCTCCATTGATATGGTAAACAGTGCTTTATGCCGAGAAAGCAACAGAGTTATCCAGTGACATTCGCATGCAACCTAGTGGAGCAATCCTGATAGTTGCACTCTTTGTTTGAGCATGTGAGATTGTTATCAGAGGTTCTCCGTCTGCTCCATCTGCTTTAACTGATCGCTGTGCATAATGGCGCAGGGCGCATTGGAGTATGTACTCATTGGAGCACCCAGGGGGCGATTCAAACGGGCTAACTAGTAACATATCACTCCTGAAAATGATCTTTGGCTTTTCACGTGAGGTAAATCTGCCCTACGATTGGATTTTGGAAAACCATGTGACGGTGAACCAATTCCAATTGGACACTCACATTGTGCACATCATCACATAGCTCCTATGAGGAGTACAAAGATGGCCAATGGCTGGCTCGAAAGTGTGCGGAGTTAACTTTTCAGCAAAAAAAGTAAGTTTCTATCTCATATCATTAAAAAGTTATTTATAATTTAGTAAAGCTTCATCTTAGCCATCGTATATGATGGCGTCGGCCCCAGAGGGTTAATGTAAGCTTTGTGACTGGCTCTGATTGGTAATCAGTGGAGCCACACCCACCCTGGATGGTTTGAACTTTGGTTTCTGAGGATGTGGTGAACTTAAAATTAGATGTACAATTCCCCAATCAGTGCCATGGAAAACAGTTTTTAATCCCCAACCTGGTGTCACGTGCTGAGCACGTATCCTTGCTGAGCATCACATTGGGGCATTATCAGTGCATCCCATTCTGAATTTACCAGTCTGTTTGCAAGATGACACAAACAGTAACAAGTCAATCAATCAATCAATCAATCAATTATTTTATATAGCGCCAAATCACAACAAACAGTTGCCCCAAGGCGCTCTATATTGTAAGGCAAGGCCATACAATAATTATGTAAAACCCCAACGGTCAAAACGACCCCCTGTGAGCAAGCACTTGGCTACAGTGGGAAGGAAAAACTCCCCCTTAACAGGAAGAAACCTCCAGCAGAACCAGGCCCAGGGAGGGGCAGTCCTCTGCTGGGGCTGGTTGGGGCTGAGGGAGAGAACCAGGAAAAAGACATGCTGTGGAGGGGAGCAGAGATCGATCACTAATGATTAAATGCAGAGTGGTGCATACAGAGCAAAAAGAGAAAGAAACAGTGCATCATGGGAACCCCCCAGCAGTCTACGTCTATAGCAGCATAACTAAGGGATGGTTCAGGGTCACCTGATCCAGCCCTAACTATAAGCTTTAGCAAAAAGGAAAGTTTTAAGCCTAATCTTAAAAGTAGAGAGGGTGTCTGTCTCCCTGATCTGAATTGGGAGCTGGTTCCACAGGAGAGGAGCCTGAAAGCTGAAGGCTCTGCCTCCCATTCTACTCTTACAAACCCTAGGAACTACAAGTAAGCCTGCAGTCTGAGAGCGAAGCGCTCTATTGGGGTGATATGGTACTACGAGGTCCCTAAGATAAGATGGGACCTGATTATTCAAAACCTTATAAGTAAGAAGAAGAATTTTAAATTATATTCTAGAATTAACAGGAAGCCAATGAAGAGAGGCCAATATGGGTGAGATATGCTCTCTCCTTCTAGTCCCCGTCAGTACTCTAGCTGCAGCATTTTGAATTAACTGAAGGCTTTTTAGGGAACTTTTAGGACAACCTGATAATAATGAATTACAATAGTCCAGCCTAGAGGAAATAAATGCATGAATTAGTTTTTCAGCATCACTCTGAGACAAGACCTTTCTGATTTTAGAGATATTGCGTAAATGCAAAAAAGCAGTCCTACATATTTGTTTAATATGCGCTTTTAATGACATATCCTGATCAAAAATGACTCCAAGATTTCTCACAGTATTACTAGAGGTCAGGGTAATGCCATCCAGAGTAAGGATCTGGTTAGACACCATGTTTCTAAGATTTGTGGGGCCAAGTACAATAACTTCAGTTTTATCTGAGTTTAAAAGCAGGGAATTAGAGGTCATCCATGTCTTTATGTCTGTAAGACAATCCTGCAGTTTAGCTAATTGGTGTGTGTCCTCTGGCTTCATGGATAGATAAAGCTGGGTATCATCTGCGTAACAATGAAAATTTAAGCAATACCATCTAATAATACTGCCTAAGGGAAGCATGTATAAAGTGAATAAAATTGGTCCTAGCACAGAACCTTGTGGAACTCCATAATTAACTTTAGTCTGTGAAGAAGATTCCCCATTTACATGAACAAATTGTAATCTATTAGACAAATATGATTCAAACCACCGCAGCGCAGTGCCTTTAATACCTATGGCATGCTCTAATCTCTGTAATAAAATTTTATGGTCAACAGTATCAAAAGCAGCACTGAGGTCTAACAGAACAAGCACAGAGATGAGTCCACTGTCCGAGGCCATAAGAAGATCATTTGTAACCTTCACTAATGCTGTTTCTGTACTATGATGAATTCTAAAACCTGACTGAAACTCTTCAAATAGACCATTCCTCTGCAGATGATCAGTTAGCTGTTTTACAACTACCCTTTCAAGAATTTTTGAGAGAAAAGGAAGGTTGGAGATTGGCCTATAATTAGCTAAGATAGCTGGGTCAAGTGATGGCTTTTTAAGTAATGGTTTCATTACTGCCACCTTAAAAGCCTGTGGTACATAGCCAACTAACAAAGATAGATTGATCATATTTAAGATCGAAGCATTAAATAATGGTAGGGCTTCCTTGAGCAGCCTGGTAGGAATGGGGTCTAATAAACATGTTGATGGTTTGGATGAAGTAACTAATGAAAATAACTCAGACAGAACGATCGGAGAGAAAGAGTCTAACCAAATACCGGCATCACTGAAAGCAGCCAAAGATAACGATACGTCTTTGGGATGGTTATGAGTAATTTTTTCTCTAATAGTTACAATTTTGTTAGCAAAGAAAGTCATGAAGTCATTACTAGTTAAAGTTAATGGAATACTCAGCTCAATAGAGCTCTGACTCTTTGTCAGCCTGGCTACAGTGCTGAAAAGAAACCTGGGGTTGTTCTTATTTTCTTCAATTAGTGATGAGTAGAAAGATGTCCTAGCTTTACGGAGGGCTTTTTTATAGAGCAACAGACTCTTTTTCCAGGCTAAGTGAAGATCTTCTAAATTAGTGAGACGCCATTTCCTTTCCAACTTACGGGTTATCTGCTTTAAGCTACGAGTTTGTGAGTTATACCACGGAGTCAGACACTTCTGATTTAAAGCTCTCTTTTTCAGAGGAGCTACAGCATCCAAAGTTGTCTTCAATGAGGATGTAAAACTACTGACGAGATACTCTATCTCCCTTACAGAGTTTAGGTAGCTACTCTGCACTGTGTTGGTATATGGCATTAGAAAACATAAAGAAGGAATCATATCCTTAAACCTAGTTACAGCGCTTTCTGAAAGACTTCTAGTGTAATGAAACTTATTCCCCACTGCTGGGTAGTCCATCAGAGTAAATGTAAATGTTATTAAGAAATGATCAGACAGAAGGGAGTTTTTAGGGAATACTTTTAAGTCTTCTATTTCCATACCATAAGTCAGAACAAGATCTAAGATATGGTTAAAGTGGTGGGTGGACTCATTTACTTTTTGAGCAAAGCCAATAGAGTCTAATAATAGATTAAATGCAGTGTTGAGGCTGTCATTCTCAGCATCTGTGTGGATGTTAAAATCGCCCACTATAATTATCTTATCTGAGCTAAGCACTAAGTCAGACAAAAGGTCTGAAAATTCATAGAGAAACTCACAGTAACGACCAGGTGGACGATAGATAATAACAAATAAAACTGTTTTTTGGGACTTCCAATTTGGATGGACAAGACTAAGAGACAAGCTTTCAAATGAATTAAAGCTCTGTCTGGGTTTTTGATTAATTAATAAGCTGGAATGGAAGATTGCTGCTAATCCTCCGCCCCGGCCCGTGCTACGAGCATTCTGACAGTTAGTGTGACTCGGGGGTGTTGACTCATTTAAACTAACATATTCATCCTGCTGTAACCAGGTTTCTGTAAGGCAGAATAAATCAATATGTTGATCAATTATTATATCATTTACTAACAGGGACTTAGAAGAGAGAGACCTAATGTTTAACAGACCACATTTAACTGTTTTAGTCTGTGGTGCAGTTGAAGGTGCTATATTATTTTTTCTTTTTGAATTTTTATGCTTAAATAGATTTTTGCTGGTTATTGGTGGTCTGGGAGCAGGCACCGTCTCTACGGGGATGGGGTAATGAGGGGATGGCAGGGGGAGAGAAGCTGCAGAGAGATGTGTAAGACTACAACTCTGCTTCTTGGTCCCAACCCTGGATAGTCACGGTTTGGAGGATTTAAGAAAATTGGCCAGATTTCTAGAAATGAGAGCTGCTCCATCCAAAGTGGGATGGATGCCGTCTCTCCTAACAAGACCAGGTTTTCCCCAGAAGCTTCGCCAATTATCTATGAAGCCCACCTCATTTTTTGGACACCACTCAGACAGCCAGCAATTCAAGGAGAACATGCGGCTAAACATGTCACTCCCGGTCCGATTGGGGAGGGGCCCAGAGAAAACTACAGAGTCCGACATTGTTTTTGCAAAGTTACACACCGATTTAATGTTAATTTTAGTGACCTCCGATTGGCGTAACCGGGTGTCATTACTGCCGACGTGAATTACAATCTTACCAAATTTACGCTTAGCCTTAGCCAGCAGTTTCAAATTTCCTTCAATGTCGCCTGCGCTGGCCCCCGGAAGACAATTGACTATGGTTGCTGGTGTCGCTAACTTCACATTTCTCAAAACAGAGTCGCCAATAACCAGAGTTTGATCCTCGGCGGGTGTGTCGTCGAGTGGGGAAAAACGGTTAGAGATGTGAATGGGTTGGCGGTGTACACGGGGCTTCTGTTTAGGGCTACGCTTCCTCCTCACAGTCACCCAGTCGGCCTGCTTTCCCGGCTGCTCGGGATCTGCCAGGGGGGAACTAACGGCGGCTAAGCTACCTTGGTCCGCACCGACTACAGGGGCCTGGCTAGCTGTAGAATTTTCCACGGTGTGGAGCCGAGTCTCCAATTCGCCCAGCCTGGCCTCCAAAGCTACGAATAAGCTACACTTATTACAAGTACCATTACTGCTAAAGGAGGCCGAGGAATAACTAAACATTTCACACCCAGAGCAGAAAAGTGCGGGAGAGACAGGAGAAGCCGCCATGCTAAATTGGCTAAGAGCTAGTAGCTGCGCTAAGCTAGCGGATTCCTAAAAACACGCAAAGTGAATAATGTGTAAATAATTTAGAGGTGATTCAGCAGAAGGAGTGCTTTAGTTAAGGCACGTAAAGATTACACTGGGAAACAAATCGTAATCTAGATAACTAGATCAATCTAACTGCGCAGATTAAACAGCTAACAGATACAGAAAAACACCGCTGTGCTCCGGAACAGGAAGTGATACAATACCGCAGTGAGAGCCAACCACCAGTAGAGGCAAGCAAGAGAAGCCAGACACCACCAACAAGTACAATGGATGAACGCTGAGTTCCTTAAAACAGGTTCTTGTAACATTTAGCCAAATACTATGCAGTGAGGTCCACCTGGGTTCTCTGCCCTGTCTCCTTATTTAGCCTACAGGCACATTAGCTACAAATGACGGTGACAAGCAGATGGCTACGTTGCTTAATGGGCGTCTCTGCAGCTTGCATGCTAACATCATAATATGTCTTGTAAATCACTTCGGAGATGTTATCTGGTTACAAAAACAGCATTTTTATATTCAGAAGTGTTTAATTCTCAGTAACATTTACAAAATATAAGAGAAACATTTAGATTTATAGAGCAACACAGCTATTTTGGAGCATTTTCAGCTATCTTGGATGACATTGTTTGAGTGAACAACCTTGCAACTTCACGCTTCCTATTCATTTGAATCGGCAGTCACCATGTCGCGTCACTCAGCATTTGCATAACATAAACTTCTGGTCTATTTTAGCCCTGCCTAGCTGTCATCACGTTGACTCTGCCGCTTTCTGCTGCTTGCTGCCCATTGCTTGCTAGCTAATGTGACCATAGTCATCGAGTCATATTGTTGCATTTGAGTGTACACAGGTTACCATAGTGATGATGGCATGAAGAATAACTTCTGATGTGTAAAAATAGTGTGTGCGCTTGCAGAATAGGCTGAACCAAAACCGTCACATTGTGGTGAAGCTGAGCTAGCCTAGTCTCATTCTTTTTTCGTGCTTCCGTCACGAAATGAGTAACATTTTCCTGACGTGAGTTCTTCATTTTATTTTGCTATTCCTAACACTACCCTTAACCCTAAGCATAAACCCCACAGACACCCCCCGCCCCCCCGCGTCACCCCACATTTTGTGATACCATAGTGAAATGAGTTTGTGGGGCCGTCACAAAAATGTGGTGCTTTTTGTGATGGTATCACAAACCATTAGCTTTATTTAACTTTATGATGCCATTATGAAATGTCATGAGATTGGGTTGAGCAGAACACACAGCATGGAAGTGTGCATGCATGTGTGTGTGTTTGTGACTGCTGAATGTGGGTCCTCACTGTAAAGCAGTGGGGAAAAAAAAAAGAACTCCAGTAACGTCTTTGGACTTGGTTTCTAAAAACCTTCAGCTAGATGAGAATCTTCATTGATATGCTAAAAAGTGTTTTATTGTTCTCCACACATTGCGTTATGAAGACTGATAATTTTTTAAATCAGTATTTTGTTTTGTTTTTTTAGTCTTCTCACTCATGGTTCCTGCATCTGACTTCTCTTTTTACTTATTTTGTTGTTACCTCTGCCAAGGAGGTTATGTTTTCGGTTTCTTCCGTTTGTTTGTTTGTTGGTTGGATGGTTTGTTAGCAGGATTACTCAAAAAATCCTCAATGGATTTAAATGAAATTTTTACCAGGGGTGTATATTGGCCTAACTTAGAAGTCATTAATTTTTGGAAATGATCCGGAACACGATCCAGATCCAGTAATTTTTTTTTAAGGATTCTTTATCATTGCAGGATAGGACCAATTTCAACATTTTTGCATCTAACTTCATGAAGACGGGTCACAATGGCTGAACAAAAATTAAGTTATGACACAACAATAATTTAGCATTTGTTTCTCCTCACTGAATAAACTTATTAGAAAATAAAAAAAATAAAAAAAACTTGTGTAGTTCATGCAGTTTCTCTTTATAAATACATTTGCTGAAGATCTAAGCTTTACTAAATTATATATATATATATATATATATATATATATGATATGAGATAGAAACGTAGTTGCTGAAAAGTTAAAGTGGATATGACACCTAAAAAATTTGGTAAAACTGATATAAATATCAAAAATATACATACAGTATAGTAAGTTGAAAGTTATCACTGAGAAATAAAGTTTGTACAGCTTCTCAAAAATGTGTTTCTTGGAAAGCACAATGGCAGCGTTCCATCAGCGGTCACGCGATGCCGTGACGTCACAGCGTGTAGAGTCCCGTCTTTGTCTGTTCGATTGACAACAGGAACAGATGGAATTCAACGTGGACAGTGATGAGATCAAGAAATTTTCTGACTCCTCTTCAAGTGTGTATTGTTTCTGTGAGGAAATTGAGACTGACTCGGATCCTGAGGATGTCACAGCAGTGATTAGACCCTACAGATTTGAGCCGTATCTTTCGGCCGGACATTCAAACCAGGAGCATTCTGACAGTGAAAATAATGCCGACCGTGCTTATGGCAGAGCCGAAGCAGAGGCAAGAGACGTGCCAATTCCGATGGATTTTGAAAGGCTGCAGAATACGGAACGGTAAAGGAGGCTTTGATTTTTGTTGGTGCTGTTTATAACCCTATAATTATAGCATTTTTGATTCTAGCGTCTGTTTACTGCCTTTGTTATTTTTCTGGAGCCGCGATAATGTAGCTACTACTTGCGGACCACCATCATTACTTTCGGGTTTTTGCCGTTTTTGAGTGTCTGGCATTGCATTCATCCGTGTTTAGTTACATTACTTTTAGGAAATAAACAGCGAAATTTTCAAAAAAGATCGCCGAAAACAACAGTGAACATGGCGCCACCATGTTTACTACGTACTGCACTTTTTTACAAGTTCCTTGACCATTTCACGATTATTGTGAACATATTATTTGGAGTTGACATTTTAGGTGTTCCTGTGAGTGGTGCGAGAACATGGAGATGGTAGAGGAAAGTGTCTGCTGTCGGGAGCAAATGCAGGTGTACGAGCGGAAGGAGCTGCAGCCTGACATTTCGTGCATCACACAACACCTGGACTTGAAAAGGCTAAAACCTTTTGCCCTTGTGTTTGTGCAATATGCTGTGACACACCAGTCAGGCATATCTACAAACAAGTCCCTGAGAGCTGTGTTTCTGCCGCTAAAAAAAAGTGTAAACAACGGCCGCCAGGCACGCAAACCAATGGCAGTGACGTATTTCAGGTTTGGTGCTTAGCGGAAAGCTGGTCACGGGGTGTGCAGATTTTTCAGTGGCGGGACTTTCAAATGTGTCCCAAATCGCTTAGGTTGACCGAATTATATAACCTTTGTTACATGTAATAAGACTATGTTGTCTTTAAGGGTCATATCCACTTTAACTCTGTGGACTTTCAAGCCACTGTCCTCCATCTATTGGTTCACTGTCACATGGTTTTCTAAAATCTAATTGTAGGGCAGATTCACCTCACGTGACACACCAAAGATTGTTTGTAGGAGTGATGTGTTACTAGTTTATTATAGTTTGCTGTGTGTTTTGAATAAATGTGTGTGGAAAATTATTTTCCACTTTACTTTTTCCTTTCTTATTACCTCCGCCAAGGAGGTCATGTTTTCGGTCACGTCCATTTGTTTGTTGGTTGGTTGGTTGGTTGGTTGGTTGGTTGGTTGGTTGGTTGGTTGGTTGGTTGGTTGGTTGGTTGGTTGGTTGGTTGGTTGGTTGGTTGTTTTTTTGTTAGCAGGATTACTCAAAAAGTTCTCAATAGATTTCAGTGAAATTTTTACCAGAGGTGTATTTTGGTCTAACTTAGAGGTGATTAAATTTTGGTGATGATCCGGAAGAGAATCTGGAGCCAGGAATTTTTATTTTTCATATATTTTATGTATTTACTGTACTCAGCATTTGTCATAACACTTAATGTGTGTGGGTGATTCTTTAACTACGGGCACTATTGGCCTTGTAAATGTAATTTCCACCACACCATTGCCTTACAATATAAAGCGCCTTGGGGCAACTGTTTGTTGTGATTTGGCGCTATATACATGTGCTCTGATGTCACTGTTTATCTCCATAGAAACTACCCAAACAATCTTTCATACAAACTGTTTAAAGGGACATTACAGTGTTGTGGTGGAAATTACGGCAATAGTGTGGGACAACTACATTTTGTTTAAAAAAAAATCACAACAGTTGTATGACATTGAATACCCCAATTATGTTTTGATTATTTTACTGATATTTTATTCAGAGATATTTTAAAACATTAGAAAAAAACGTTTTTTACCATTCATTTTTATCATTGAAGATCAAAAGTCTGGGTGTGGGACAAGCACAAAACGGCAATATTTGCATATAATGATGCTGAAAAAAAGGTGAAAAAGTCATCATAGACTACTAGAACAAATTTCTTAAAACACTTTCATTGTAAAGATAACTATAAAAGCGTGAAATTTCCCCTTTTTTCTGTTTTTCATACTATATGATCAAAGGACATAATAAGTGCCCGTAGTCTAAGAATCACCTGTGTATGGATACAGAATATGTGTGGTTGTATTTTGTATGAACCTGTATTATTCAATTCACTGATTATTGTACTTGTTATACTTTCTAGTAAATATACAGGAATAAATTGAAATTTTATCTTCCATCATTTATTTTTAATTATTACATTAATTGTATATGAAAACGTGCATTAGTTTATGATATTTAGTTAATGACATCATATAGGTCACTTTGCCATTGGGGGGATCGTTTTGGTGTCATTGACCCTATGGCTTTGGCGGAGGTTTGCGCTCTCTGAGTGCTTCAAGTTTTTCTTACAACCTTTTCTGGGTTGACTGTGATTTTATTGTGATGTGTCTACATTGGATGGAGTTTTTCACGCTGTGATGACTCGTCATATTAGCACTTCAGAGGTCACAGTGGAATCTTCCATCAATCTAGTTCTACTTTTTGGTTTCTCACACATTTTCAGAGGCAGCGGCTCGCGGGGCCACTGGGATTAGATTTATTTATTTTTTTGTATGATAAAGAGGAACATAGAGCAGTGCAGTGTGCGAGTGAGGAATGCTGAGTCAGCTCAAAGCCGCTTCACGCTAATCTGTAAGTAATAACCCTGATAAACAGCAGAGAGGGAGGATTAAAACTCTCAGCGCCGGACACTGACATATGAGCTGCATTCTAAAACTTTACAAACTGAAGCTGGGCTGCAGTGACATATTAAAGACAGTGAAAGAAGGTGGTTTAACTCTGCTGAGTCGGCAAATTGTCAGCGGCCGTCAGCATTGTTCAGAGTGGATCACAGCCACAAACATGCTACTTTCGCAAAGGCTGAGCATCACCGTCAGATTGATATTTACTTTTTAGTGCAGGATGGTGGAATTTTTCCCCCATACAATTTGTAACTGAAATACCACTCAGAGACTTTTGTCACAGTTGACATGACAGCACTGCCATAGTCACAGTTTTAGAGTATCCCAGAATCCTTTGCACACTGGGGAGGGAGGCTTGATAATGACTCAGCTTAATGCTAACATAAAAAAAGGTAAATATTACTCACAGACGTATGCTCTTTAGGGTTTTAGCGGGGGAAAAATAAGATAACACAAAATAAAACAAAGAACCAACAAAGCAGCAGATCGAAGCACTGCTTCATTGGTTCAAGGTTCAAAGCAAAGCCACACTGCAGAAACAGTTGATTATACAGACCCGCTGCAGGGTCTGTAATCAATGTAGAGAAATGATCATTTTCCTGACAAACATCCCCAAAAGCAACGGCCACTCTGAAGAACCGATAAGGGAATCATTAAGCAAAAAGGCTATTGATGTCAACGGATTGAATCATTTCTTAAGGGTAGCTGAAAAGAACCGGTTCATGACACACAACCCTAACAGCAACACGCTTTTTTTTTTTATAAAACTCACATTAAAGACTTGCGATGATCTTAGTTAAACACCTAAAAACATATTTTGATTGAACTCACCTCCATAACGATGCAATGTTGCAAACAAGTTGCTTGTTGTTTGTCCACTCCACCACCCGCAAACTCTTGTTTACACTGACAACAAAATCTCGGCCTCCCCAGCGAGAACATGATTACGCGTGTGATTTGACACCGTAAAGGCGTCTAAAGCTAAGGCCAGCATACCCGCCCCAGACCAAGCCTCCAACATCTGATTCATCCAAAGGGCAATGTTTCAAAGTCTTGGTTCGCAATTGAGGTGAACCATTACCACCAGTTGTTTCCCGACCATTCTTTTAGAGTGGCCTAGTGGTCCATGAGTATACTGGTAAAATATCACCATTTATATTAGTATCATATTCAAATTTAGAATTGTTTCTCAAATGGTTTAAAAATGACTCTAAGTTCTAACAGTATACAAATAATGAATGTTTATGAGTTCAATGGTATGAATATTTCATGAAGTGAAGATGGAACATTCCATGAGTTTGCGTTTGAGTAAATGGCTTGACTTGGACATGTGTTTGTGCACTGGTCTGATAAAGGAGTTCAAAGACATGACCTTTGAGGCTCCAAGAGTTAATGAGCAGTTTCATCGAGCAGCTAGCCTTACGTCTGCTACATCAACGAAGTACCCTGGATATCAGCAGTGCTTCTTTGCAGCCTGTGCTGATTTTCACCACCTATTTCATTCCGTTGACCCGGCTGCTCTCTGAGACATCCAGAGAATTTGCAAGATCCCCAAGAAAATGCAGGACATCATTCCCAGTGACTATTGGCAACTGTCGGAACTGTAGCCTAGGCGTAGGTTCTGCCAGCAAAACTCAGGCTTTAGCTTTTCTCATTTGCTAACTGGTAACAACTGTTCACTAATTGGTAGCAACTCTTGTTAATTTAGTGATTAACCACAACAATAGGAATCTATCAAATCATTCAAGACATCAGCCTTGACTCACGTCTCTCTACCTGCAGTCGCATTTGAGTCTTTGCTGCCTCCAACCCACTGCCCCTGCTGGACCCTGTATCTCTCCAGCTTCACCTCTGTCTCTTCCCCTCATCACCTCAGTTGCTACTTATCTGCATGTACCTCATCCACCCCACTGCTACTAGTTGGTAGCCCCTGCCTTCTTCGATGGCTGGATTCACTTTGTGCCCCAATGCCCAGGAGAGAGGACCAGCCCCAACTGAATACTATTTATGTTAAACTTGCACTTTAAATAAATGTCAGTACTTCACCTCAGTCCTAATGGTATAAATGAGTTCTGGCTCCAACAGTGTTTGGAACTTGCCTCATCCTGGGTTTTGGGTAGTGTTGTGAAGTCCACCAACTTCACTTTCACCAACAGGATTCAACGATTCTCACTTGACTAGCGGATCAACCACCAGAACCTTGGAACCAGCGATGTCCACCATCCTGGCTGGAGGATCAAACATGCGTAACTATTCAAACTATCCAGATACCAAATTAGCTGTCATCTGTCAGGACTGAGCCATCACTTCCCGTTACTGCGGTGCGATGCTTCCTCTAGAAGAAGGCTGAAGGTCACTAGACCAGAGACGGGGAGACACTGTCTCAGATTCCTCTCACAAATGCCTTCTTGTCTGCCCTTGCTGACATCACAATCCTTTTACTCAGGTCCAGGTACAGCATGGAACTGCCACTGATCCCTGCTTTCATGATGCTCTCTGAGATGAAGTGGACAGCCAGACACCATCGTTCACAGACAAAAACCTTGGCACTGTCTGGCATTTTCCGAACAGCTTTCATAGCACAGTGCACATCAAAGACAGATCTTATATTTGACTCAATAATTATTAAAACACAGACAAGTCTTGGGTTTTGTTAAAGGCATCTGAGTGACAGCAGGGAGGAGTTTTTTTTTTTTTTTTTTTTATCACTGTGGTCCAAACTGAAAATGCTAAATTTAACCACTTTAAGGTAAAACTTGCAGGACCAGACTTTATGTTCGTGAATATGAAATGTTTTTGTCTTTCTCGCCAGTCAGACACCGGCGGCTTTAAACCCACTGAGGATTAAAGCAGAAGCTGAACAGCACAGGATTGATGATGATCATGTGAGTCTGTGTGACTTCAACACCGCAGACAGGATGCCGATATGTCACAGCCACAAAGCTTTGAAGGGAAACAAAATTAGACTGCAAGAATGTCACCTCAAATAATCTGATTTAATTACCCTTAGACTGCTCAACGTTTGTTGAAGGTGTGAAATCAGATGACTTCCTGTAGGCGGTGTTCTGCCACGTTGTGAGCTGCACAAGTGGCTTTGTGAGGATTAATTGTGTCATCTGCAAGTAACTCTAACATTGTTCTCAATCCTCAAGTTATTGTTGTGGTTAGCAAGGTGTCAATGCCCGTGTGTGAGGATACGTAGACATTTGTGATGTACACCAAACCTTCAACTCAACCCATCAAAAATGACGCCTACTCAGAAATAGGAAAAGTTACAGTGCCTTGAATGTGCTAGAGGCACATTGTCATAGAAACCCATGTTAAAATGCTCAACATTAGAGCAGAAATAAACATATTTTTGGATTTTATAACATTTGTGAACATTTTGACTGTTGTCTCAAAGGTCAAATAAGCAATTAGCTTGCACCTTCAAGAACCAATTATATTTCAGTGACAGGTAAAAGATTTCCTCAGTGCCACTTTATTAGGTGCATGTCTCTACAACATCAAGTAGCTGAGAGATGTTGTTCTCTGAACACAATATATTTTTTTAATGCTGTCAGAGTTGATGTCTAATTTTTCATTTTATGAAGAAATGAGCTGTAATTCTGCAGGATACAAAACGACGAATAAAACTGGATTATTGGTTGTGGGGAAAGAGAGCATTTGCACACTCAAAATGCAGCATGCAAGAGAGAATTCAATTAGGAGATGATGTAGCGCCACAGAATTTGACAGCAGAGCAATGATGGTGGTTTATTCATGCAATCAATTTCCTGCTCATCAGTTTTCACAGAGAGTGAGTCCATCCGCCCGAAACACAAAGAAAATAAGAAAAGCGATTCCGAAAGGAGCCTGAAGGAACCAAGACATCTCAGACATCTCTCAGCAGCTTTTATCACTTTAACAGCACACCTGTGTTCTTTCGCATTCTTACATCAGGTGTGGGGTCATGTTCTGGTGCCACGTGTTGCTGCTTCCACCAAGCTGTAGAACCACAACCCCCCAGGCAGAAAAAAGCTTCTTAAAGCAGATAGTTAAACATTCTCAATGTGAAAACAAATTTATCTATAAAGCAAGAAGCGTCTGTGTAAGTGCAAGTATGTGGCTCGCATATCTCTTTGACTATTTGTCAGATTGACTTCAGCTTTTGGATGTGGCGTACACATGGCACGATGATGTGCATCCTTTATTATGAAAATTTTGGGAATTAATTTTCAAAACTCTTATTTTGAAACCTTTATTTTAATTAACATGGTCGCATTCGTACTTCCATTCGGTGTTTCGCACACTGTAAAACTCAATGACTTCGTTGAACTCAAACCATTTGAGGAAACCAATTGGCTTAAACCATTTGAGTTTGCCAACTTAAATAAAATAATTTTCAAGAATTTAATTGTTAAATTTTAGTAATTTAACAATTTATAGTTAATTAAACTTATGTAAATCTAGTTTGTTTTTCAATTAAAAAAATTATAAATAAATGTCTGCCTAAAAAATTTGCATTACATTTTGGATTAAATTTTTTGATGCATTCTTTGGTTTACTTGTTGACTGTGCATTGTTATGACTCCGCCCATTCGCTCCACTCGGGATGCGAACTCACAATCTCTGGCATGAAAGTCAGACTGTCTAATCAGAAGGCTAAAAGCCAGGGCTCAGGCCTTGTGACCAGAGAATCCTTTTGAGCTGTTGGGAGTGAGGTTTACTAACTACTGTACATATGCACAGCGACACCTGCTGGCCTTCGTTACATAAACTCAATTAAAATGAGTGAACGGAATGCCCTGGAAATACATCACCAACACTTAAATGCTCCAAAACTTTAAGTGCACTCAAAGGAACTGAGTTGTTATGACAACAATTCATTTTTGAGTTAGTTTAATTAATAGAAATGAGTGACTATAACTTTTTCAAAGTTTGAGTTAAATTAAATTAGTTTTTCTATTAAAATGGAGTTTTCGGTTTAACAGTGCAGTTGTGAATCTCGCGCCGTCTGGCGGTCCCTAACTCACGCGAGAGGTCGGTTTCAGCAGAGTTCCGGTGTCAGGAGCTCAGCACTCACAGTGTAAATGCATCTTGTGTAGTACGGACAATAAGACAACATTGGGGCACAGCAGAAGTCCATCACAGGTGCTACACCTCCTCTAGATAACCCTCTCAACTTGGGAGAGCGTATAATCATCATAATCGCCCGTGAACTCGCTAAATTAACGCCATCCACATCCTTGCTTTGCCATTGTTTACATGCGCTGTGAGACAGCAGAACTCTGCTGGCACCGCGGTGCATTCTGGGAAGCGCAGGCGGCCGCCAGGGGCATTATGGGAGACGCTGAAACACCGAATAATGGCGTGGCTCGCTGATGTTACTGGTAGCAAAGTTAAACAACATCAGATAGTTCAAGTTGTTCGCACCATTTCACAATAAAACGTTTAATGCCAGCATCCCAGCAAATACTTTTACTGTGAAACCCATGCTATCAGTGTTCCTTGTGACTTGAGTTTAACTTGACAATACTGAGGACACATTAGTTAAAATACATTTTTGCTAACACCAGCAAATTTCCCACTATTTATACAATGTTTCAATAAGTACATAAGCTGAATAAAATCTTATATTTGCCATGAGTTCAAGTTTAAATAAGCTGTGTTCAGGAGGTGGGGTACTGAGGATTTGCTGGTTAAAATATTCTAAATGTTCTGTTTCATTTTGTCTGAGTGTCTTCCAATAACCTGTTTAATAGGAATCCTATCATTTTCATATAATTGATAAAAAAACACCCAACACCTCTGACCTTTGACCCTCATGAGATTTTCCCAGGTGTCTCTGGATCTCAAAAGTCGAGGACCTTCTGAATGTTTGTGTTCAATAATCGGTTTTGAGTAGTAAGTGATCGGATTTGGGTTGCCACCTTTCAGAAATAAAAATAAAGGACGTCACGGCTGGGCCACTGCCACCACCCAAAGAGTGGTATATTTAATTTTGAAAAAGCATTTAGTCATACTTAAAGTTTTACGTGCTTTATTAACACGAAACTGTTAATGATAACTGTGCAGTCACTGAATTGTGCATTCAATAAACATAAATATTAAGGAAAACAGACCAATCATTTTAATCTTTAAAGTGAGGACATTTTTACTTTAAGAGGAAAGAAAAAATAAAAATATTTGTTTGCCTACAGTTTTCCTTGTACCCATTGCTAACACTGTCAAGTCAGTCAAATCAGAAACTTTTGTACCTCAATAAACATCGTCTTTACCCTCAAACTCTTTGCTAGACTTATGACCCTAGGCCATGGAATATGGCCATCAGGTATTGCAAAGACTTTTCTTCCGCCTGTCCATCCATCATTCCGTCTGTGTGTCTGTCTGTGCTTCAGCATAAGTCCAGTCCTATTTTGACTAGGGTCTTGAAATTGACAGGGGACATTCTTGGGACCTTGGACGGGTTCAAAGATGACTAACCTTGACCTATTTTAACAGGTTAAAAAGTCACATTCTGTCCCTAATTTAATGTTATGATCTCCCAGACAGTGTGGTGACTTCACTTCCTGGTGCTGCTAGCTGCTAGCTTTGCTTCATTTTTGGCTAGAAATAGCACCTTTCTCATATATTATGTAAAAGTTAGTGAGAAATAAACACTTCTAAAACTGAAATCATTGTTTGTGTAACCTCATAACAATTCTGAAAGGATTTACAAAACATTTTGCGGACATAGCATTATGGTTTCACTAGCTGCTAACTTTGCTTTGTTTTTGACTAGAAGTAACACCTTCCTCATATATTATGTAGAAGCTAGTGAGAAATAAACACTTCTAAAACTGAAATCATTGTTTATGTAACGTCATAAGTCTGGAAGGATTTACAAAACATTTTGCGGACATTAGCGTGATGGCATCACTTCCCAGTTTCACTAGTTGCTAACTTTGCTTTATTTTTGACTAGAAATAACACCTTTCTCATATATTATGTAAACGCTAGCGAGAAATAAACATTTCTAAAACTGAAAACGCTCTTTTTGGAACCCAATAACACCTCTGAAGTGATTTACAAGACAATTCGTGGATGTTAGAATGCACACTAACTTCTGCTAACTCAAAGCTAACTTTCTATGGAGTAAAATTTCTGTCATTACCTGCAAATGCACAGAGGGTGATCAACAAATATTCCTTGATTTGCACAACTTCCGTTCTTGACAAAAGCTCATATATATGTGCACATGCAAGGCCTCCTGCAGCCACAGTTAAAACGTAAATATTGTTTTGCATTGATTTATTGATAGAGGGGCTTTATACAACATGTACAAATTGTACGTAAGACAATAATGCTCAAACGGCCGAGGGTATTTTAGCATTGTGTTATATTTTTAAATTTACGATAATTTCCACTGTCCTCACTATTGCAGGGCTTTTATTCTACTTTTGCTTTGTTCTCAATAAATTCTGTTTGTTTCATATACTCATTGATTTTTTTTTTTTTCTCATGCTGGTCTCCATGTTGGAGTGTTCATCACTCACACCGTTAATGACAACCACACAGATAAACCAACTGATTCTAAATGACTGAACAGATGACAAACATCACTTGATACAGTGTGTGTGTGTGTGTGTGTGTGTGTGTGTGTGTGTGTGTGTGTGTGTGTGTGTGTGTGTGTGTGTGTGTGTGTGTGTGTGTGTGTGTGTGTGTGTGTGTGTGTGTGTGTGTGTGTGTGTGTGTGTGTGCGTGCGTGTTCTCTGTTAGGATGTGTGGGTGTTTGTGCTCATGTAATTTGAGCATGTGTGTGTGTTTGGGAGGATACTGTGTGTGTATGTGTCTGTGTATCAGTGTGTGTATTTGTGAGTGCGTGTGTGAATATTTGTGTGTTAGTGTAGGTGTGTTAGTGTGGAAACTGAAATCTGCTGTTTGTTTACAGCTCAATAATTGGGATCAATGAAGCATCACTCAATCAGATGCAAGGATGATGTCTCATTGAAGGAGAGATGTGTCAATCAGATGTTGTTGTTTTTTGTTTTTTGAGCAATACCAAAACCAGAATTTATCATTACTCGTACTGTAGTAAGGAACGCAAACAGCAAATTAAATAAAAATCCAAAATAATTATGTTTTTAAACAATTTGTTTATTTGGAATTTAAGCTTTCATTCCATAGCCATAATTACATATATGCTTCAAAATTTATTTTTATTTCTGCATTAAAACATTAATAGAATCTACATTAAACCTCTGATCAATTCAAGATCACAACTGTAGTTTTGCATTAAGAGGCACTAATTTGACATTTTACCAATACCCATTTCTCCAAAACATTTGGGACATGAAACCCAAAATGGTTTGTATTTCTGTCTAAACTTACAATGATGCCTCACCACACACACACACACACACACACACACACACACAGTGACGTCAGTGTGCCAACATGCAAGGTGCTCAACTGCACACCAGGACCAACTTTAAGATTAAGGACCTCGCCCAACACCTCGAGGTAATTTTCCAGTCTGACAGGGATTAGAGCAGAAGATCCTCAGGTTTCAAGGCCACTGCTTTAACCACTAGACCACTACAGGCTTTTGTGTCATTATTATGCATAAATGAATATTATAAAAAGAATTGTTTCATTTGGCGGATTTTTCATAAAAATAAAATTTCTAGCAAATCTTAACATTTCAAAAGAAATGTTTTTTAAATAAATGTAATAGTTTAAAGATAAAGTTTTTAAACATATTCATTACCATCATAAATACATGCTGAACATAGGGTGGGGTCGGTATGTTATTTTGCCGGTTACGGCCCTGCAAGCACAGGATGGTGCTGTCTGCACATCACGCCCATCACAAAAGTAAACAACTTTCACCTCTTTGTACCAATCAGAACCAATGATTCCAGCCTGATTGGCTCAAATCTCAAAGCCTGAAGAGAAGTTGGTACTCACCCTGTGATGGTGGCGGTGGTGGTCGTGGCAGCAGACGGTGGCGGGGTCACCGCCTGCTGCACTTCAACCCGGTGAAGCACTGAAGCAACACTTTGCTGGAAGAAGTTGGCATCATCCTGTCGCTTGTGGCTGAAGCAGAACGAATGAAGCGTCGCAAGAAGAGTCAGGCTGCCGGCGTCTGGTCGGGTTCTTTTATTGTGGCGGGGCAGAAGGCGTCTTCTTCTTCTTCTCTCACCTCTCCGAGCGCCGCGCCTCACTATGCCTTCGACAACAGAGGAGGATGCTGGCTGTTGCTGTGTGTCTCGTTGCCCATAGCAACCCGTTGCTATAGCAATGGACCTGAGCTCACTGAGAGGCGGAGGTGATGGTGACGTGTGGAGGGTTTGAGTGGACAAACTTTAATCATGCTGTTTGTTTTTAATCTGACATTTTTGAAAATCAGTTGTTTTGGGGAAGTGATGATCCAGTGGTTAAGGGTTGGGCTTGAGACCAGAGGATATATTCAGTTCAAACCCCAGCCTGACTGGAAAATCATTAAGAGCCCTTGGACAAGTTCTTTAATCCCCAAGTTCCTCCCATTGTGTAGTGAGCACCTTGCACCCTGACATCGGTGTGTGAGTGTGTTTGTGTGAATGTGAGATATTATTGTAAAGCACTTTGAGCACCTAATGCACATGGAAAAGTGCTATATAAATCCAGTCCATTTTGATCCATCCAGTTTGATGCATATGTTTTGGATTTGTGCACCTTCACTGAGTCTGACAAGTGGAGATAAAATCTGGATAAACAATTTTTGAAAACACAAAAATCACAGTTCACTTGCCATTAAAAAAAAAAAAATCCCTGATTGAAAAATAATAAAATACTGATACAAATCAGGATGAGCGATCATGATCAAATCTGATTCAATACAATCGATTAATACAATCGATCATGATGTGCGGATGGATTGCAGCGTCGGCTCGCAGCCGCCGCGACGCTCCGCCACAGGAAAAACACCTCCGTTGGAAGGACAAGTTGGAACATGTCCAGCTGTTAAACAATTTCTCATATACTCACTCCACTGAAAGCCATCAAAAGCCGCCTGGATTTTACAAATGGTTATCAACATGGAGGTGTTTTTCCTGTGCCGCCGCACTGCGCCGGCTGCGTCCTGACACGCGGACCCGTCCACACGTCTTTCATTAAAAAAATCTCCTTTAACAGTGGAATATCCGGATAAAATGCTGAAACCGACTTCTTCTGAAACTTCTCTGTTCTCTCACGATGTCCTGGATCAATAGAGCCTGAAATGTGGAGGTTTTCAGCTTGAAACAGGCTGACGACGGCGCCTGAGAGCGCTGCACAACGTCTCGCTCCGTGGGAAGTCCTTAAAGCGACAGTATCACCTCAAAATCTCTCATCAGCCGTTAAAATTTTCACCGAAAACCAGCTTAATTTTTCGAACCGTGTCCACTTCGATGTGTCTCACAGGTTTAGAAAAAATTTTGATCAAACAAAGCGCCAGTCTCTCAGCAACTTCTCAAAGGAATTCCAACGAGGGGCTGGACGACTCCTCGCACAAGGAGTGCTCACAGGCGAATGACGTCACCAACAGGCGTGGAAAAACTCACGCATGCGCACGAGGGTTCAAGCATGTCTGACGTAAAAACATATGAATGAAATCCATATAGTTTTTAAAAAAAATAAAAAGGACCTATACTTTATTGACAGCCCTCGTATGACTTCATATTTGACTTTTATGCGACTTCATCACAAAGTCACATCAATCGGTCACAAATATTGAATTCATCAATATGAGCTTTCAGTCAAATCTCACGTCACGTTGGTAGTTGGGATATTGTTGTAAAAATGTTTGCTTGACCTTTGATGAACCTCTTCCAAAAGTTAATCATTACTAGACACGAACAAAACTAATATTGTCACCATATTTGGTGAAAATATGTCCGGTTGTGTTTAGTTATTTTGCACGCACACATGCATGTGTGCACAGATTAACAGTGATTACAGCCACTTTGCACCAGCGGATCGAGGGTTCAGTCCCCAGTGCACCTGGGTGTTCTTGATTAAGAGAAAATGAAGCACTAAAAGATCTGACCCACAATCATATGGGCTCAAATATGGGCTGTTTTAATATTCTCATTTATTCATTTGTACTGTTACAACAGTGTTGATTGGTTGTGATCAATAATGAACGGCTTCAGTTTGGATTTCATGATGATTTTTTTTCATCCACATGTGAATTTTTAAATGAAATTTGCATGGAAGTTTTAATCTCGTAATGTCAATATTCACTTTTTTCATGAGGATGTTGTACAGAATTTAATCTGATCAGCCTCCAGTTTTGTTTAGTTGCTTTTCTATGAACAAGTTACACGTAGTTCATTTAACGTTGTTCTTCTGTCAGATAACCATCCTCGTAGTTTGAATTTGGCATCTGTCTCAGACACGCTGACACACACATTCAGTCATTTTCTACTCAAGAACATCAAATAAATTAAATCAGCTGAACTGAAGCAGTTTCATTGCTCTATCCAAACCAGCAGATGGTGCTATAACTCAATAATTCTCACAGTCTGCAGGTTAGGCAAGAAAAACTTCACAGCACTATTTTATGTAAAGTATTAATAAGTTACAAATATTTCATTATTTAAACTTGAATAGAGAACAATTTAAAATGGCCCAAAAAGTCTGAAAATGAAATAATATTTAAGGCAGGAAGCACTGATGCAGCACATCCACCACACCACAGAACCTACCAGGTCCTGGATGAAACCAGTTTCAGTTCAGTTTCAGTTTATCCTTTGTTCCTAAAGGGCAATTTGGGTGCAACAAGAGTATACCACATAAAAGACATATGACACAAACCACACACACTAACAGAACAGCTGTAGTAAATAAATAAGTAAATTCATAGATAAAATGACCAATAAATAAATGGTCATATAATCAAAATGGACCAGAGCTACCTTCACCTGTTGTTAGAGTTTAGGACTTGAACAGAAAGAGGAATAAAATAATTTTTGTATCTTTGTTTCAATGATGGTAATAACATTTATCACATATTACAACAAAAATCTGCCCTATACTCATAAACCAGCCCTCATGAGATACAAGAAAAAATAGGGCTGATAAATCATACACTTTTCCTATCAATTTTACTGCCCTGGAAACTGTGGCAAGAAAATCAGGGCGATACAAATCTTAAAACAGGGTGATACAAAAAAGTCACTGAAAATACCAGGCTTTGTATCACCCCGCTTTTCGTCCAGTCAGGAGCCCCCATTTCTCAACCCCACCAATGACACACACCCCATTTTGTGTTACCCTGGTGACAAGTGCAGGATCCTGATACAGGAGCCAGATCATTGCATTCAATCAAGATGTCTGATCAAGGTGAGAGAGTTATATTCTACAACTTGAGTCTCACATTGAAGTTAGTGAACCAAGTAACCAAGAAGTTAGTGAAGAGGACACTCATGACTTTATAGAGAGACATAAGAACATTCCATAATTTACATATCTACATGATTTATCTACATTATTTGTTCTACATGATTCATGTGTATGATTATTCTTTAACTATTTTGATGATTATATAGATCAGACCGACTGTGCTATGCTATTTATTATTAGCACAAGTGCTGAATGAGCGTTGTTGGTGTAGTGAGTAAATGAGTTGTTATTAAATGGAGTTGACGATAATTATATGGTTCTTGTTCTTTATTTTCGTTGTAATATGTCCTTCGGACTCAGGCTGATACAGATACATTGGGGCATGATACAGGGTGTGATATATCAACAGACGTGATAAGGTATATGTATTGAGCAAATGGAGGATGAGTAGGATCTTTGCTAACATACAAGGTTTTCTTTAACAAAAAACTCAGTAAAGCTACAAAACGTCACACCCACAATCTTACTGGCCACTTTTACAATTTTTGAAAGTGCTTTTTTTTTTTTTTTTTTTATTGAAAGGTTACCATACCAGCAAATAATAGAAAAAGACAGGACAGACTCAATAAAAGCTCTAAGTCATTAGAGTTTTATCCACTTCAAATTTGGCCACTTTCCTGAGAGCAAACAGTTGTTGTTGGCCTTTCTTATACACAGAAGCAGTGTTGAAGTCATATTTAAGTTGGTTATCTATCAAGGTGCCCAGTTATTTGTAAGATGTTACCATTGGCCTTGCCTTACAATATAACGCGCCTTGGGGCAACTGTTTGTTGTGATTTGGCGCTATATAAATAAAATTGATTGATTGATTGATTGATTGATTGATTTCTATATCCTGGTCCTTGATAACACTGTGCTGGGGGCAGTGTTATCAACAACTCAAGCAGATAACCAGTCCAACCCCATCTGTCCAAAGTAACCATGTCTCTGCTGCAACCAGGTGAAACATGGACATGTCCTTGGCCTTCTACTGGTCAAGGATCCTCAACACTAAGGGACCTGTGTGCTGGATCATGACCAGAGATGCCACCTCTGATGGGTAGGTTCCAGAAGTCACTGAAAGCCTAGATCTTAATCTTAATCCAGGACAATCACAAACCCAGGTGCTCTGATTCTTCACTGAGTTTTTCAAGTGCTGCACTCAGGGTATCCATTGGTTCCACAAAGATCTCAGCATCTCTGTGAAGTCAAGCTCAATAACCCATTCCGCACCAACAAAAGCACCCAAGCTCTCAGTTTCCTCAACCCAACCCAACACCCAGTCCTACACCCTTTCCAACATCCATGGAAGCATTGAACAATGTAAGAGCAAGAGCATATCATGGATGAACACCAGAATTCACTTGAAAGATATGAGAGACTCCACCCTGCTAGGTACAGCACTCAGTAAATGTATATTGGATGGATGTGATGTCAGCAACTTCTTGGGAATTCTGCAAATCCTCAGGATGTCCCAGAGAGCAGCAAGATCAAACAACCCAATAGCTGCAAAGAAATTCCAGTGTTTGGGGCTTGCATTCAAAGAGTACTTGCAGAGGTTGAATGGTTCCCGACAAGTATTTTGGACTGAAACCTGTTCCAAATAATTCCCCAGCACAGAGAGCAGTGTAATATCCCTGAAGTTACCCATTTGTCCCATTCCAGTCTGGGAAGTTCCAGGAATAGTTGGTTCTTCTGCTTGATATGGTCAGACTTCACTGATATTTTAAGGCGAAATTGTTCGTTTTTATATATTTTTGTTTTTTGTTTGTTTGTTTTTTGCTTTTATGAGGTTGCCTCCTGTCATAGTCTCTGCAAATCATCCTTCAAACACCACCTGGTTGAAAGATGACAAATATGACAAGATAAATGTTTGCAGAAACGTGTCCAAAATGATCAATCACATTGATGAACGCAAAGAGGACATGTGACACGGTCCCTCTTTAGACAGTGCAACATACACATCCACCACTGAGAGGCGCTGTTGTACCTTCCCTGTTCACTGTAAAAGGGAGCAGCAAATACTGTAATGATCGCTGATCACTTACCAATAATCAGTTCAGCTGGTTGTGTTAATTATCATCGGAATTTCAGTCAGTTTGGTTTTTTTTGTGTCCTTTCCTAAACCCTGTTACCCCAGCCTCCTCCTCTCTGTCCTCCCCTTTTCTTCCCCCATATCCTCCTCTCTATCCTTTCATCCATCCTCCTTTCTGTCCTCTATCCTTCCCCTCTGTCCTACCTCGAACCTCCCTCGTCTACAACTCCAATTCCAATGAAGTTGGGATGTTGTGTGAAATGTAAATAAAACAGAATACACTGATTTGCAATCCTCTTCAACCTTATATCAATTGAATACACACAAAGACAAGATATTTAATGTTCAAACTGATAGACATTAATGTTAAAATATTTGCTCATGTTGAAATGGATGCCTGCAAAATATTTTTAAAAAGCTGGGACAGGGACAACAAAAGACTGGGAAAGTTGCTGAATGGTCAAAGAACATCTGATTGGAACATTCCACCGGTGAACAGGTTAATGGAAACAGGTGAGTATCATGACTGGGTATAAAAGGAGCATCCTCAAAAGGATGGGGCAAGGATCACCACTTTGTGAACAACTGCATGAAAAAAATAGTCCAACAGTTTATGAACAATATTTCTCAACATTCAATTGAAAGAAATTTAGGGATTCCATCATCTACAGTCCATAATATAATCAGAAGATTCAGAGAATCTGGAGAACTTTCTACATGTAAGCGTCAAGGCCAAAAACTAACACTGAATGCCCGTGACCTTCGATCCCTCAGCCGACACTGCATTAAAAACCAACATCATTGTGTAAAGGATCTTACCGCATGGGCTCAGGAACACTTCAGAAAACCATTGTCAATTAACACAGTTTGTCGCTACATCTACAGGTGCAAGTTAAAACTTTACCATGCAAAGCGAAAGCCATACATCAACAACATCCAGAAATGCCACCACCTTCTCTGGGCCAGAGCTCATTTGAAATGAACAGACGCAAAGTGGAAAAGTGTGCTGTGGTCTGTTGAGTCCACATTTCAAATTGTTTTTGAAAATCATGGACATTGTGTCCTCTGGACAAAAGAGGAAAAGACCATCCAGATTGTTACCAGCGCAAAGTTCAAAAGCCAGCATCTGTGATGGTATGAGGGTGTGTTAGTGCCCGTGACATGGGCAACTTACACATCTGTGATGCTCCATCAATGCTGAAAGGTACATCCAGGTTTTGGAGCAACACATGCTGCCATCCAAGCAATGTCTTTTTCAGGGACGTCACTGCTTATTTCAGCAAGACAATGCCAAGCCACATTCTGCACGTGTTACAATAGCGTGGCTTCTCAGTAAAAGAGTGCGGGTACTAGACTGGTCTGCCTGCAGTCCAGACCTGTCACCCATTGAAAATGTGTGGTGCATTATGAAGCACAAAATACAACAACGGAGACCCCGGATTGTTGAACAACTGAAGTCATACATCAAGCAAGAATGGGAAAGAATTCCACCTACAAATCTTCAACAATTAGTGTCCTCAGTTCCCAAACGCTTACTGAATGTTGTTAGAAGGAAAGGTGATGTAACACAGCGGTAAACATACTACTGTCCCAGCTTTTTTGAAACATGTTGGAGGCATCCATTTTGAAATAAGCAAATATTTGCACAAAAACAATAAAGTTTATCAGTTTGTACATTAAATATCTTGTCTCTGTGGTGTAGTCATTGAATATAGGTAGTAGTATTCTGTTTTTATTTACATTTTACACAACGTCTCAACTTCATTGGAATTGGGGTTGCACCTCTCTATCTTTCCCCTCCGTCCTTCCCCTTTGTCTTCCACTCTATCCTCCTGTCCATCCTACCCTCTATCCTCTCATTCTCCACTCAAGCATGCTCTCATCCTCCCCTCTAATCTCCTCTTCATCCTCCTTCATCTTCCTTCTATCCTCCCCTCCATCATCCTGTCTGTCCTCCCCTCTGCTCCCACCTCCACCCTCCTCTCCATCCTACTTTCTGTCCTCTCATCCTCCACTCTAGCATCTTCTCTGTTCTTCCCTTCATCCTTCTCTACATCTTCCCCTCTATCCTCCTGTCCATCCTTCCCTTCTTTCCCCCCTCCATCCACCTCTCCGTCCTACCCTGTATCCTCTCATCCTCCTTTCTAACTTCTGCACTGTCTTCCCCTAAACCCTTCCCTCTATCCTCCCCTCTAACCTCATCTCCATCCTCCTCTCTGTCTTCCTGCCCATCATCCCCTCTTTGTCTGTTGACCTTCCTGTCCAGTGTGAGGTCACACAGACTGTGGTCTTCCTCCTCTTCAGGAGATGGACATGCCTGTCTTCTTCTTTCTGCTGATCATCTCTCAGGTACCTGGAGTTGGTCTGTGAAAGTTATTTTTACCCATCAGCCCCAGTGATAGAACTTTTGGATAGAACTATTTTTGTTTTTCAAGAGTCCCTTGTATCTGGTATAATTCACAGCTGCTCAATAAATTTGCAGCAGAGATTATTGAACCCCCCGCCCACCCAAGTGAATTAAGAGGGCGACACACAAAACAATGATAACCAATGACAGTGACAGTAACAGTGCTAAATAACAAACAACAAACGTGGTGTCTGTAAACAAAGACAGTGAGGAAAAAGCATCTTGATGACAGCAGAGTTATATTGATCAGCATGAACGTGGCTCCTCCAGATAGATTGGCGCCAACATCCACAAACCCCTACCAACCCCCAGAGTAAGTCAGGTCTGGGAGCATGTGCTGGTGCCGTGTTTCACTGCATTTTTTTTTCCTGAATGGCAACCACCCTGACAGACAACAATGAAGCCTCATTTATGAATGAGAAGAAACCACAAGAGTGCACCAAGGGTCTTGTCTTTGGTGGATGGCAGCTGGCACAGGGCTGAGAGGTTGTCCACCGCATGCAGGCAACCGGTTCCAAACCTGAGGCTGGTCATGAGGGCGGGCCCCTCAAACATCCTTTCTCTCAGGAAGGACGACTGTCTTCCTCTGCTGTCCAGACAGCTTGGGAAACGCCATGTCGTAGTGGCTCCAACCACAGGGCCTGTGGTTTGTTCCATTCGTATTTTACCCATCATCTTCAGTGAGTCACAGAGGCCATACTGTAAAACACCAGCATTAATATTTATTCTATGTTCAACGTGCAGGCGGTGAAAAGAAATTCGCTCTATTCCTTCTTTTTGAAAGAATGTCCCACATTTTTGTTCACTTTGGGATTCTAGCTAAGCGGTTTTAACGAGGACACAATGACGAATAGGAATCTCTGCACAGCTGTGTGAAGTCAAGTTCTCCTTATTATAATTTTTTAGGGTGAGGATTTTGGAGGCTTTTGTCAGATGAGCCAAAAAAATCTTGCCTTCTTAATCACCATTAATCCATTTTTTCTTCTCCTCAGCCAGAACACATTGTATGAAAACTTCAGATCCAAACTTTAGACTTTTTCAGGGTTTCAGTTTGAAAAGCAGCAAATAATCTCCATTTGTTGTATTCATCTTTCTCATCCCAGATCAGTCGGGTCAACAGTTGTTTTGGGCATCTGATCCGGTATGGATCCAAATGTCGTTTTGTTTTTGGTTTTTTGTTTGTTTTTTGGCCAGATGTTCCTCTTGATATAACTCCAGATGTATGAGGAGAATGATGCACATGACGTGAACCAGGGACCTTCTTTTTGGCTTCCATGCTCCCCGATGGGTTTCTACGGTGGCTTAAATTGAGTTGTTATTGAAATGTTTGATTTTTTAATTTGCGATAAATTAATCCGCTGATCTTATTGGTTCAGAATTGGATTACCCTTTTCTGAACAGTTAATATGTAACGTGTGTTTGGACTGCTGGTCATTATGAACCTAAAAATGCCATAATTTCAGTACAGACAAAACAAAATGTTCAACAATGTAGTATTTTAATCTTAATCTGAATTTAATATTGTATCTGTTATTATGTACAAGGTTTTCCCTTGCAGTTTTAAGCAGAAGCAAGGTTTTAATTCATGAACTGCGTCATCAGTGGGGAATGATTTTTAGGGGGACCAATCGGTCTGCGACACCAGAGGTCTCACCCATAATTCACGCAAAGCCTCATGGGGGCTCAGAATGAGGTGAATACAGTTACTTCATTAGCAGCTGCTGAATGTAACTAATAATGTAACTAGTAATCTAACTTGGTTATTTTAAGATTGAGTACTCAGAAAAGCAAATATTAGTTACTTTGCTGATTCAGTCTTAAGAGTAACCAAGTCAGATTACTTGTTACCTTATTAGTTACATTGCTTATTAGTTACAAGTTGTCGGCAGCTGCTAATTAAGTAAATGCATAAAGTAACTTTAAAAGTAACTTTTCAAAGTAACTGTGGCAACACTGTTTATAAATGATGCTGATCGTCAAAGTACTAATTATCAACAGTTAAATGATTAAATACAGTATTAGAGATGACATAATAAATGGTTTCCTTTATTTCAGTCATTGTGTTGTCAATGTGACCGTGAGAAATCATCCGCGTGTGTGTGTTTGCACCCCCACCCCACCGCAATTGCACCAGAAGTCATAATGCCGAAATTATTAGCAGCTTGTGACAGTTTTGACAGAATCAGGCCTCCATAAATTGTTTTTCTGCTGTTCGCGAAAAATCTCTGTGGTGTCTGCAGACAGATATTCTCTCAGCCGTTAATCCCACGTTCCAAACACACACACAGACTTTGACTTTCTCACTACATGACTTTTATGGTCTCTGTCTCTTTGCTGGTTATCTGCCCTCCTCTTCCCTCAGTCTGCTGACACACACACGCAGACATAAACCTTTCAGTACGTCTGACCCTGCTGCTGTGCTAGAAAAGCTCTTTATCAGCCTGACCAGAGCCGCCGTGTGCCGACCGGAGCCGCTGTGTGCTGACGTGGACATTACAGTCGTGCTGGTGGATTTCCAGGGGTCAGAGGTCACCCCCTGCTGATTGGACCAGTTTGTAAAAATTAAGGAAGAAGATGGAAAAAAATCCATGAAAGTGAAAGTAGTGCCTCTACTGCCCCCTAGTGTCTCATTGTAGTACACCTCTATGCAAGCGAATGTCACTTTAACGTAATAAAATTAGGCAGTTTTTTATTGGAATTATTTACTTTCAAGATGAAAAAGCTTTGGGAAAAAGCTTTAAAAGCGATGTAGTAAGTTGGTTATAGTAATGATTAAAAATGATACGAGGTCTGTCAATAAAGTATCGTACCTTTTTATTTTTTTTCAAAAAACTATATGGATTTCATTCATATGTTTTTACGTCAGACATGCTTGAACCCTTGTGCGCATGCGTTAGTTTTTCCACGCCTGTCGGTGACATCATTCGCCTGTGAGCACGCCTTGGGAAGGAGTGGTCCCGCCCCCTCATCGGATTTTCATTGTCTGGAAATGACGGAATGAAAAGAACTTTTTTCCATCAGAATTTTTTCAAAAGCTGTTAGAGACTGGCACCTGGAAACCATTCAAAAAATTTATCTGGCTTTCAGTGAAATTTTACGGGCTTCACAGAGAATAAGGACTTTACTACAGCTTTCAGGCCTGCTTTAAGGACGGTCGGTGCGCCACGCTCCGAGCTGCAATGACGCGGCACAAGCCGCTCGATCATTTCTGAGCTGATGGCTCTGTGGATACGAGACCGTCGGGTGCTCTTTCTCTGGTTATCACAAGAGCTGGACATCAGCCATTTTCCGGCAGATTTCACTTTTAACAAGAGATTTTGTCATGGAAAGCCGCACGGAGGCTTCGCGCGTCATGACCGATCGCTGATGAAGCGAGGACAAGGAACACCTCCGTTTCGGAGTGTTAGAGGACAAGTTGGGACATGTCTATCTCAGCTTTCAGTGCTTACCAGTCAAGTGAGTATAAGAGAAATTGTGGAGAGCTGGACAGGTCCAAACTTGTCCTCTAACACTCCGAAACGGAGGTGTTCCTTTGTCTCGCTTCATGAGCGAATCGGTCGTGACGCACGAAGCCTCCGCGCGGCTTTCCATGACAAAATCTCTTGTTAAAAGTGAAATCTGCCGGAAAATGGCCTGAAAATCGACGAGGGGGCGGGACCATCCTTCCCAAGGTGTGCTCACAGGCGAATGACGTCACCGACAGGCGTGGAAAAACTCACGCATGCGCACGAGGGTTCAAGCATGTATGACGTAAAAAACATATGAATGAAATCCATATAGTTTTTGAAAAAAAATAAAAAGGTACGATACTTATTGACAGACCTTGTACACTCAGTCAGCAATTTTTTGTGTGCAGAACAGATGGGGAAGTGTTTGAGGATAGTATATATATTCCCTTTCTGGGTTCCGTAAATCACAGAACTCTTACTGTCCCTGACGAAAGACCAGGTGTTGGACTGTGACTGCACACTGCCCCTAGTGGTCAGATTCTGTCTAAGTGGACATTGAAATGCATAAAACAAATTTTGCTGGATGTATATCAACGCTCTGGGGCCGACGCCGTCGTATACGATGGCTGGGACCAAGCTTTACTAAATTATAAATAACTTTTTAATGATATGAGATAGAAACTTACTTTTTTGCTGAAAAGTTAACTCAGCGGACTTTCGATCCACTGTCGGCCATCTTTGTGAGTGTCCAATCGGAATTGGTTCACTGTCACATGATTTTCCAAAATCCAATCATAGGGCAGATTTACCTCACGTGATAAACCAACATCGTTTTCAGGAGTGATATCTTACTAGTTTGCTTGTTTGAATAGCCTCCTAACTCCCTCCAATGCGCCCTGCGCCATTATGCACAGTGAAAGTGAAAGCAGACGGAGAGCCTCGCATGACAATCTCACGTGGTCAAACAAAGAGTGTGTAACTATCAGAATTGCTCCACTAGTTTCCATTTGAATGTTACTGGATTACTCTGTGTCTCTGTCCCTCTGGCGTAAAGCACTGTTTACCATATCAATGAGGTGAGGGAGAGGGGCTGCTCCTTAGACTGGAGCATAAACGCATAGACCATTTTGTATATACGAGGGCTGTCAATAAAGTAGCGGTCCTTTTTATTTTTTTCAAAAACTATATGGATTTCATTCATATGTTTTTACGTCAGACATGCTTGAACCCTCGTGCGCATGCGTGAGTTTTTCCACGCCTGTCGGTGACGTCATTCGCCTGTGAGCACTCCTTGTGGGAGGAGTCGTCCAGCCCCTCATCGGAATTCCTTTGTCTGAGAAGTTGCTGAGAGACTGGCGCGTTGTTTGATCAAAATTTTTTCTAAACCTGTGAGACACATCGAAGTGGACACGGTTCGAAAAATTAAGCTGGTTTTCAGTGAAAATTTTAACGGCTGATGAGAGATTTTGAGGTGATTCTGTCGCTTTAAGGACTTCCCACGGTGCGAGACGTCGCTCAGCGCTCTCAGCCGCCGTCGTCAGCCTGTTCAAGCTGAAAACCTCCACATTTCAGGTTCTATTGATCCAGGACGTCGTGAGAGAACAGAGAAGTTTCAGAAGAAGTCGGTTTCAGCATTTTATCCGGATATTCCACTGTTAAAGGAGATTTTTTTAATGAAAGACGTGCGGACGGGTCCGCGCGTCGGGACGCAGCTGACGCGACGCTCCGCCACAGGAAAAACACCTCTGTTGGAAGCCTTAAGGACAAGTTGGAACATGTCCTGCCTGTTAAACAATTTCTCATATACTCACTCCACTGAAAGCCATCAAAAGCTGCCTGGATTTTACAAATGGTTATCAACACGGAGGTGTTTTTCCTGTGCCGCCGCACCGCGTCGGCTGCGTCCCGACGCGCGGACCCGTCCGCACATCTTTCATTAAAAAAATCTCCTTTAACAGTGGAATATCCGGATAAAATGCTGAAACCGACTTCTTCTGAAACTTCTCTGTTCTCTCACGACGTCCTGGATCAATAGAACCTGAAATGTGGAGGTTTTCAGCTTGAACAGGCTGACGACGGCGGCTGAGAGCGCTGAGCGACGTCTCGCACCGTGGGAAGTCCTTAAAGCGACAGAATCACCTCAAAATCTCTCATCAGCCGTTAAAATTTTCACTGAAAACCAGCTTAATTTTTCGAACCGTGTCCACTTCGATGTGTCTCACAGGTTTAGAAAAAATTTTGATCAAACAACGCGCCAGTCTCTCAGCAACTTCTCAGACAAAGGAATTCCGACGAGGGGCTGGACGACTCCTCCCACAAGGAGTGCTCACAGGCGAATGACGTCACCGACAGGCGTGGAAAACTCACGCATGCGCACGAGGGTTCAGCATGTCTGACGTAAAAACATATGAATGAAATCCATATAGTTTTTGAAAAAAATAAAAAGGACCGTTACTTTATTGACAGCCCTCGTATTGTTCAAAATGTGCATTTGTGTTTATTGTTTGAACTTTTTGTTGTAGAATCTTTCACACAAGACCTAAAATTACCTTTATAAAGTGTCAAAACCGTTGTTTATTATAGTTTGCTGTGTGTTTTGAATAAATGTGTGTAGAAAATTATTTTCCGCTTTACTTTTTTCTTTGTTATTTGTGATTGTAAACCTTTATTACACTTATAAAACACAACAAAAGTATATATATTATGAAAGAACAGGTTGTCCTGAAAAAAAAGAGATATAAAACTTGATTGTGGGATGCAGGGAGAGCTGTTGACAGCAATAATAAATCATTTATGCCAGGCGAGTGAACTATCCAAAAAATGCCCTCAGACCCCAGAGGGTTAAGTATTTTCTTTGCCATGCATGTCTGGAGACAATAAAACTTAAAAACATTATATTTAGATTTTGATATAAACTGGCAGTAAGCACTTTCTTTTAGATTTTTGGCTGCAATTAAAGCATCTGTCATTGTTTTCTCTGGTCTTTGTAGTTTAGGGAAACAGCACCCCCACCGGTGCTACAGACACACTGTTGGACAGGTGGAAGTGTGAGGCAAAAGCCTGCAGCGGACTGAAGTTATCGGTTAATGTTTCCGCTGACTGTGGTTGTGATGAAGTTTCTTTGCCTGCAGCGCTGCTCGCGCAGGCTGTTTGGCACTTTGACAGTGAAGAAGCTTTTTGGAAAAACAGTGAGTCTGGGCTGTTCCTCTCCGCTGGTTTCTGCTGGCAGGATGTTTGTCTTTCTCCTCTTTTCTTTTTCTGTTACTGGGATTGGAGCTGCAGAGGGACACAAACCTACAACACGCGCACACACACACACACACACACACACACACACACACACACAGACATGAACACAATAGGGAAAAACAGTGAGGGTGCATTCAAAGACATCAGGACATCAAGAGACACACAGTTTGTAATGATACTTATCAATTCTGTGGGAACAAACCTGATGGATGCAAAGCAGCAAAAATCTCATTGTTTAGGCTTTTTGGACAAATTTTGCATCATCTGATACAAAGTCTGTGCTGGAACTATGTATTTGATCTAGAAGATGAAGTAAAATCTATACAGGTCCAAAATCCTGTATTATGTTGACATTGTGAGGGAATATCATCTACAACATTTTGTCCACATGGTGTGTTTCTCTTGATGATTCAGCACACAGTGCACTCAGTGTTAAGAACCCCAGCAGCTGGAGAAGGTCAAGCTCACACCCACATTTCTCCTGGCTGCAGCAGGTGAATGGTTACTTTGGAGAGGTGGGGGCGGAGCCATTGTCTGCCTGACTGGTTGCCATCCAGGACCCAGGGCAGTTCCACAGTATGGTGGATGCAGCAATGTGTGGCACTATTCACCATTTCCCTGCTGTTGTGTGTCACAAAGTTTCGGGACACGCAAAGTCATTGACAACATGGAGACTTTTTTTAATTTAGTGAAAGATGGCGTCTGCTGCTGCCAGCGGTACTTTGTGTCTAAAGGTCTCTGCTGCTGTCTGCTACATACTAATGTGTTTCATTACTCACGCACTGTCGCCATAGTTTTCCACTTCCACGGTCCATAGACGGATTGCAGCTGCCGACTTTTCAGTGATGTATGGGGTCAACGGGCCTGCCATCATCCAAAACATTTACGAGGCCTTTTGCTGCAAAGCATCTTGTGCAAAAGACACAAAGACTTTAAGACTTTGTGCAATCACTGAATTAAGGTGAGAATGACTTGGAGCAAATCTTTAATTGGAGCAAACTGGTTACGTTTGTTGTTGTTATTGCCTGTAGCGACTGTTATGAGCTCAGCCCGTGACCTTTGCCGTGTCACTCGACCCCAAATCTTTGCAGATATTTGAGGTATAAGTTTATTCCAAAACTCACTGATCTGACTGACCTTGGCCAATGTCTTCAGGCTCAAACTAGGAGGAAATGTTATGTGTCGACGCGGATTGAGGAGCGAACCTGCGTCAGACAGGACCCAGCGCTACAAATAACCAGAAAGCGGTTCCAAACAAAAACTATTTATTATGCACCTGTGTTAAAAAGTGTAAAAACATAAAAAACAACGTCCCTCTGGTGGAGTGATCCGCGGCTCGCTCTCCAGCGCCCGCAAGGATTAAAGCCGGCGCTCCTGGACTTCCTACCACCGCCAAACACCCCCCAGGTGGACACGACAAACTGATTCTCTGTGAAGCAAAGAGACGGTGAGGTAAGTCAACAGATACAACTATATCTTCCAATAAACACACGCTGCCAGCAACACACTCAGGTCAGTGTCCTTTTTTTTACTTTATACAAATGAGCAGCTTCTCACAACAAGTGGAGGATCACTTATCCTTCACGCCACAGCAGTGAGAAGCAAACTGCGCAATTCTCTTTACAATTCCAGTATACTGTGTAACAAAACACCAAGTTACTATCAACAAGTACCTAAACACTTAATTACCTTTCGTGCGTGCTGACAGCATGTGTCCTCACCCCTCCCTGCTTCACGGGCTCGATGTGTCAAACCCAGGCGCGGTCCTCAGCGTCTCACAAACAAACGTCACAAGGTCGATTTCCCGGCAGTTCTGCTTGAATCACACATGACTTAAATGCAGAACGCCATCCAATTATCTGCTTCAGCTGCAAGTCGTCCAGGTTGCACGTGAGCACCGATCACAGGTGCTTTCCATGATGTTGATGAGGGTGAAGACTCTTCAGCCAGCACCTTCTTCACAGACAAATCAGCCCTCATGCCACCTGGAGAGCAAAGAAAAGAAAAGAACACCAAAACATCCAGCCACACCCCCCAACACACAACAGTAAAATAACTGAGAAATTAGCCCAAACATTTTATTTTGAAGCGTCCAGCCCCTCTCCAGGAGTGGGGGGTGCTCCGGGAGTACGGGGTCCGGGGTCTTTTGCTAAGGGCTATCCGGTCCCTGTACGACCGCAGCAGGAGCTTGGTTTGCATTGCCAGTAGTAAGTCAAACCTGTTTCCAGCACGTTGGTGTTGTGTGGGCCGCTGAAGAGGAGGTACTGCTGGCCCACCACCACCAGATGGCGCCCTGCTTGGAGTGCGGGCTTCAAGCAGGAGAGGGCGTCGGAACTACTGGAGTGACAGCTGTCACACATCATCAACACCAGCTGTCACTCATCAACTTCATCCTCCATAAAAGCTGGACTGCAACTCCACCTCCTCGCCGAGAAATCAGCTACCGTTCAGGTAACCTTCTCTGCTGTGATTTATTGAACATTGTTCTGTGTGCAGCCGTTTTTCCTGTGGATACAGTCTGAAGCTGGATTGTGTGAGTGTGACATCTTCGCCTCTCACTCCTTCCAGGGAAGAGACTGACAGGAGCTGCACGGGTGATTCTGTATCTGGAGGTGGAGGTTTTCCCTCCTGGAGGAATCAAACACCGTAAGATTGCTGGGTGTGTGTTCACACACCCACCACTAACTGTTTCTGTTTCTGCCAGCAGTACCGGGTCTGACTGCTGAAGACAGTGGCCACCTGGGGCGCAGGGCTTGGCGGCTCCGGTGTTCTTCAGATCCGTTGGTGGTGGAGGCTGTGTGGGATCCGGTTCTTCTCTCGCCAGACGTCTTCTATCTTCGAGCCTGCCCACGTCACCTTGTGTATAAATGACAATCCACAATATTGTTATTGTCTGTATTTCGTTGTGCGAGTCACAACATTAAATTGTTACTTTTTGGCTTATCCATTGTCCGTTCATTAACGCCTCCTGTTGTGGGTGCGTGTCACAACACCTTCCCAACAGTTGGCCTCTGCCAGGGCTGCCCTTTGTCACCGGTTCTGTTCATTATTTTTATGGACAGAATTTCTAGGCGCAGCCAGGGTGTAGAGGGGGTCTGGTTTGGGAACCACAGAATCTCATCTCTGCTGTTTGCGGACGATGTGGTTCTGTTGACGTCCAGAACCACAGGTCTCTGCAGCCGCTCCTTTCATCAGCCACACCACCTGTCAGTTCAGCGCAAACACCAACGTGTTACTGTCTGTTTGCAAAGCCACACTCATGAGGCACTTAGACAAATTTCACATCCAACTCGACAGTGTTCGTCTGCTAACTGTTGTCGTGTTAACAGTGCAACTGGCCACACATTTTCTAAGTGCCATGTGAGTGGTGTTAGATGTTCATTCGTGTCACCTGGAATTTGGCCGACACCTGCCGCGAGAGGGTATGATGGGCTCTCACAGCATACACTTTGTCTTTCAACTGTTGGTGTGCACAAATAGTTGTTGCAACAGGTGTACAAGGCCTTAGAGGCAGCTATGATTTCACACATATTGCATACGATTCCTGCTTCATGTGCACTTGATGTGCAAGTCCACCAAATTCGCACTATGTGTGAAGGAGTCCTAAGGACTGAGGCATGGATTAATTCCAAAGTTGACATAAGTGTGATGTCGTGTTATGACAACTCGTTTTTAAGTGAAAACTGTTCATTTTGATGTAGTCACGGTAAAAACTGCAGCTCCAAGAAGGTTTATGTGCGTCTGCGGCCATGAGTCATAAACGCAGCCTGTCAATAACAATCTCTGCTGGAGGATCAGCTTTGTGCATGATTAATTATGAGTGTTGTTATCAATAGAATCTAAAAAAAAATACATCTGCTGCCGGGGGAAAACCAGCGACTCATCAGCTGCACAGCACACACGCACACATACACAGCGAGCTTTGCAGCACATATGCATACACACATTCCAGCTCCAAATTCACTCTCTCAAAGTAAAAAAAAAAAAAATCTTGCCACAAAACACAAAAGGGGTAAAATCCTGAAAATGCCAGACTCACCATCATGTTATGGATTTATTTCCAAATGTAAACTCCCCATGATCAAATTAACTCCTGGAAACAGTGTATTCTGACTTTTTCTAATGCAACAAATCCATCACCATGTCTAGGCAGTCTGTTAAAAACAGCATCTTGAAGATGTCCCACATCCATATCCACAGCTTCAGATGCAAACAAACAGCACGTCACCACATTTTAGGTTCCAAAATCCGACACTCTGAAAAAGTTAAGAGTCTTGGGGTGAAGTATGTCGTCTCCTGTCTGTAAATCCTCTATAAAGCCGAACCATCACTTTGAACAGCAGCTCAGAAGCTTCGTTTTCAGATGGAGTAGGTTTGTTTCCCGCTGTCTGTCAGTCATTGGGATGTTTCTGCTCATTCTAAACACACTGAAAAATGCAGAGAATTGCCGAGAAATGCACTGGAAATGCACCTGCTTGTGCTCAGAGTGATAGGAATAAAATACAACAGCAATCACTAATTATTAGCACGTGTGTGGAGACACTTACAATCATGAGTACTTTTATGTTGTCTTGCTAACAGGGACATTAAAAACTATGTGACATGTCTTTTAAGCTTGACATCAAGAACACCAAAATACTGTTCCAGCCACCTCCAAAAGTAACCAGCGAAGACTCTTGTCTAGTAATCAACAGAGGTCCCCTCTCATTAACCACAGATATCGATGTAGAAGTGCAACATTGGCTCAGCTGTGCCTGTGGTGCATTCAGGTGGTATTTGAAGATAAAAGCCTTCATCCAGATACTAAAATTCTTGTCTATAAAGCCGTCATTATCCCTAAACTGTTGTATGCGAGTGAGACCTGGACAATCTATAGGCACCATCTGAAAAGCCTAGAAAAATATAATCAGCATTGCCGTAGCAAAATCCTAGGTATCAAATGGCAGGATAGATGTACGAATGTCAGTGTCTTAGAGGAGACAAACATTACCAGCATTGAAAGCATGGTTGTCCGTAATCAGTTGCATTGGACAGGGCACATTCTGTGCATGCTTAATGATCACCTGCCCAAGCAACTTTTACATTCTCAGTTGCAAAATGGCAAAAGGATGCAGGGCGCCCAATGCAAACATTTTAAAGACAATCTCAAGTATAATTTAAAGAGATGTGGTATTGACATAGAAAAGTGGGAAGATCTAGCCACAAAACGTCCTGTCTGGAGACATGTAGTTGCCAACAGCACTGAGCTTTATAAGGGAAGAGTGGGAAAACAGTGCCAGGTCCTCCCTTCCTGCTGAAACCACGACCAGCTGTCCAGTATGCTGCAGAATATGTAAATCGAGGATTGGCTTCATCAGTCACCTACGGCCCACAAATAGGATGACAATCCTACTTTTCTCAAGTGATCACTAATGATGATGACGATTTCCCCAAGTGGAGGAGTTTTAAGTAACTCAGGATCTTGTACACAAGTGGGGGCAAGTTGGACCATGAGATCGATAGATTGATTGGGGCAGCGTCTGATGCTTTACAGACGCTGTACTGGAATGTTGTGGTGAAGAAGGAGCTGAGCCAGAAGGGGAGACTCACGATTTACCAGTCAGTTCACGCTTCTATCTGCACCTATGGTCATGAACTTTGCTTAATGACTGAAAGAACAAGCTCGTGGATACAAGTGGTGGGAATGAGATTCCTCAATCTGATATTTGGGGTGACTCTCCTGGACAAGGTGAGAAGCTCGAATATCCAGGAGGGACTCTGAGTAGAGCCGCTGCTGCTTCACATTGACAAGAGCCAGCTGAGGTGCTTTGGGCATCTAGTGCATTTGCCCCCCAGGTCATTTTCCTAGGGAGATCTTCCAGGCACATCCAACTGGGAGGAGGCCCCAGGAAAGATCCAGGACATGTTGGAGGAATTATATTTCCCAACTGGCTTGGAAACATTTTGGAATTCCTCAGAAGGAATTACCAAACTTGGCTGAAGACAGGGAAGTGTGGGAGGAGCTGCTTGGTCTGCTTCCGTAGCGACCTGGACATAAATTCCGAAGGTTACCTCAGACTTGGTCTGGCCATGTCTCTGCCATGTCTCTGATTGTTTGTAACTTCCAGCACAGAGTCTGAAGATCTGGTCTGGCCTTGGAGAGGATTACAGATCTCAGAGCCTGACCATAGATCAGCTCAGGAAAACTTGCTGGATCTCGGATGGACTCTAGGCGACCTGGTGTTGAGCTCAGCGTAGGATTGACGTATGTCGGTGCCCAGTTTTCACAGTGGAGTTATCAGGAGTCGATGGTGGAGTTGCCACATGTCTGTCCCGTCTACTGCACTTCCTGCGTTATTTTGATACCTCTTCTCTTGTGCATTGTCTTGGCTTTCTGCCTGTGTCTCAGGTGTGTCTCATCAGTGTAATTATGTCTTGGTCAGTTTAACCTGTGCTCCCAGCCAGATTGTCTTGTGTAGTATGTTGAGCTTTCCAGCGTTCCTTGTGTTGTTGTACTTCTTGGTTCCTGAACCCTACTTTGACCCCTGGACTACAAGTTTTTGCCTGCCTCTCTGGACTGTGGTGCCTGGTCAAACTGCCTCCCTGGTTTTGAACCACTGCCTATTTTCTGGACTGACCCCCAACACGTCTGTTTGTTGTGTGTCACACTTTGTGCATCACCCAATGTACTGGTGCAGTTCTTCATTAAAGAACATTCTTTTCACTCACCTGTGTCTATCCCTATTGTGTTGAGGTCATTACGGGGGTGTGTGCTGCAGAGGTTAATAAATGACAACTAGAGCCCACACTACCAATGCTACCTCAAAATATTGACAAAGTTCCCGGATGTTAATGCATATTCATTGCAGATTCGTGACTGAAAAAATGCTTGCAAAATACCTGTTAAAATGCCATTCTGACATGGATATCGAGCCAGTAAAATTAATTAACATTAAATTATGTCAGGGAAGTATTAAAGTTACTCTGACATCCACATATATATATATATGTATATATATATATATATATATATATATATATATATATATATATATATATATATACAGTGGTGGGCACAGTTCCAATAATAGATAATTATCGAAGATAATGTTTTCATTATCGGATTATCTTTTTAGATAACTTTAAAAACCATTATCGGACTAATTATCTTCCGATAAATTTTTGTCCGATAATTTTTAGACCGATAACGTAGTAAACAAAGCTGAACAGTGACAACCATTTTTAAAATCATTCAGCACCTACCTGTGCTTCCTCACAGATGCATAGTTCTACCCTCTGCAAACAGAAGAGAGCTGCTTCTATGAGAAACTGCTCTATCCTCTGCAGTCAAAGGCGAACCAGTCACAAAAAAAAAATAATAATTTCTTTTAACACCATACTGATACGTGGCCAATATCACCCAAGTCATCCAGAGGCATACATTTTAATAAAATTTTAACCAAACTAATTTTGGACAAGTTATTTAAAATTACTGTCACATCTGAAGTTTTATAAAGTGAAAATATCAGATATATGTTTTAGTTTTAAAGTAATGCGCTAATTTTTAAGGTTTTAGTAAGCACATGCTGTGCCCAGCAGTGCATTATGGGTAGGATAAGGTAATCTCAGTACATTCATGACAGGACAAATGCATTTCAACACTCTGTTCAGGCTCCATGGACAACAGCATTAAACTCTAGTGCCTAAAACTCTCGTGAATATATTCTCTGGGTTTATAGATGTTGTTATTGTATTTGCGTTTGTTAAATTCCATGCATCCTAAATGTAGCAGACACAGATTGTCTGGAATTGTTATGTGCAGTCGCAGGTTGAGGAGCGGACCAACGTCTGACCGAACCCAGCGCTAAATAACCAGAAAGCGGTTCCACAAACAAAACGATTTTATTTCCCCCTCTAGTGCAATAATTAGTGTACAACATAAATATGTGGTTTGTCTGGTGGAGTGAAGGACGGCGCGCTCTCCAGCGCCCAAAAGGATCGAAGCCTCGGCGCTTCTGGACTCAGATTCACCGCCAAACACCCCCCAGGTGGACACGACAAACTGACTCTGTGAAGGATGGAAAAGGTGAGGTAAGTCAACAGAGCTACAGCAAATATCCCTCAGAGGCACACACTATCAGCAACACATTCAGGTCTGAATTTAAGCTTTATGTAAATGAGCAGCTTCTCACAACAGGTGGAGGATCATCAGTCCGTACGCTACGGCAGTGAGAAGCAAACTGCACAATTCTCATCAATGTTCAAATACACTGCGTAACAAAATACCAAATTACTATTAACGATCATTCAGACAATAATCACCTCTGATGTGTGCTGACAGCATGTGTCCCTCACCCGTCCTCCTTCACAGGCACAATGTGTCAAACCCTGGCGCGGTCCTCAGCGTCTCACAAACGAACGTCACAAGGTCGAGTTCCCGGCAATTCTGCTTGAACCACTCATGGCTTAAATGCAGAATGCCATCTCATTATCTGCTTCAGCTGAAAGTCTTTAAGCTTACACGTGAGCATCATCCACAGGTGCTGCGAGTCAGTAGGCCTGCACGTAAACATCCTCCACAGACAAAAACCAGTTTGCATACCACCTGGAGAGCAAAGAAAAGAAAACAACACAAAAACATCCAGCCAAACCCCCCAACACACAACAGGAATTTTGTTTTGGCAGGTTTTCACAGCCTCTACTGCCAACTACGTCAGTGTTGGCAGTAGTGTTCATGGCAGTATTCATCCTGAAGCGGGGCAGACAATGTATGATATTTTTAATCACTGTACTCGGTTTCAGTTCAAACTGTACCACAGAACCACACGGTGTAAAAGTTCAAAGCGCCCGATTTATGTTCTCACACACATTGTACGTTCAAAAACCACACATCGAACTCGTGTTTCCAGAAGCAAAACGTAAGCTTTTGTTTCAAACAAAAAAATAAACATTACAAGACAGCTCAGCGGTGTTTGCACAGGCACAGTGCGAGCGGTTGGCCACTTGTAGCTCTTCAGCAGCAGGATACCCTCACTACGGCTGACCAGAATAATATCAAACAGGTTTGATTTTCATTCAACCATACGATCGGCGATCAGGAAGTGGTCGTGAGATGTTAAACACAGCTTGTTACTCCATGTACACTACACGATGCAGGACATGCAATTAATCTCAAACTCGGTCCAAAAAATTCTCGCACGAATGAAAAATCATCAGAAAATGGGCCATCCTCGCACAGTGTAAAGCCATTTATGTGTCAAGACAATACTGAGTGCATGTTTTACAATATAATAAAACGTGTGCACAATTATATAATAAAACAAGCGCACAGCACTAATAAAACAAGCGCACATTCTCTCCACATGCAAAACATTTTGCGGTGACACTTCCAGGGGCTCTGTAAAAATGCCTGTTTTTACAAATAAAAAAATAGAATATTTTACAAAAGCACATTTATCTGTAAACCCCAACACACGACACACGTCACATTAACGTGTTGGTTTACATAATGAATGACTGAACCAATCACAGTTTAGCAGAGGCACATTTTACCCAGAATCCTTGGCGATCTGTCTGTGTTTGATACAAAACCTCAGAATTAGTGCATTATTCAACATTAAAAGATATATGTTATATTTTAACTTTGTACAAATGACAGAATTGACATTAAGGAAGTTATTCTATCGGTATTAATGTTATTTATAAATCAAAACCATAAGTCAGCACTGCTTTATTTTCCAAGATCTCCGCCTGACCGGAGTGTTGTGATTGGTAGAGAGCTGGGCTTTGGCTGCTCTCAGCTTGCTCCTGTGCTGGAAACTGTGTAGTAAAGAAGAGCTTCCAGCAGGGGGCAAGATGTTCAAAGACAGAAGTGTAGGCTCATTGTTTGGGTCTGTTGTCACTTCTCGTGGTGTTAAAACTCAAATTCAGTTTATTAGTAGTTGAAAATGTACCAGAAGTAATACTGGAATTTATCGGTTATCTGTAACTTCCGATACATTTTTGGGTGGTTTATTGTTTTATCTTTATCAAAGATAACTTTTCAGTTATCTGATTATCTGTTATCGAAGTTAGTTTTTTGGTTATCTGTGCCCACCTTTTGGGGAAAGTGTAATGCACGGACCCACAACAGGGGGCGCAAATGAACGGTCAATAGACGGTCAACAATTTATTGTGGCAAATGCGCACAACAGGTCGAATACTGCTTTTAGACAGTCGATCACAAAATATAATAGGTGACATGTGGGTAGACCCGAGGGTAGGAGACGCCTATCCAGAGAAGAGCCGGGGCCCACAAGGTTCCGCCGCCAACGAAGACCTGCAGTACACTGAAGCCGCCAAGTCCTGAGTCCGCAGTTGGCCTCTGCTTCCAGCTGTAATATCCGGTACTGCTGGCAGGAACAAAAACAGGTTAATGGTGGGTGTGTGGACACCCAGTAAGCAGTCAGAAAACTCACAGTTCTTATCCACTTGGAGGGAACACCTCCACCTCCAACTCAGGAACAATTTAACGGCAGAGCCTGAACCACTACTTATCGTATGTGGAGCGAGGAGTGAAGGTCGTCACTCCTCCACCATCCACAAAACCCAGCTCCCAGCTGCAAATAGAGGTACAGGAACTCCTGCAAATAGTTCAGAAAAGGATTACGTGCAATCGGCACAACAGTGGCTGAGAATTTTACCTGTGTGGTAAACTGATATCTCGGCAGAGATGTGGTGTCTCCTCCAAGCTTTTATGGTGCAGTGATGATGATTACTGACAGCTGTCAGTCCTGGCTCCTGGGTAGTAACTGCGCCCTCTGGTGCCTGAAACCCGACTACAGGCAGGGCACCCTCTGGCGTTGGCCAGCAGTACCTCCTCTTCGGGCGGCCCACACAACAGGACCCCCCCCTCACCGGGCGCCTCCTGGTGCCCGACCAGGCTTGTCTGGGTGTCACTGGTAGAACTCGGCCAGGAGGGCCGGATCCAGGATGAAGCTCCTTTTCACCCAGGAGCGTTCTTCAGGTCCGTAACCTTCCCAGTCCACCAGATACTGGAGACCCCGACCCCTTCGGCAAACATCCAAGAGCCTGCAGACTGTCCACGCAGGCTCGCCGTCGATGATGCGGTCGGGGGTGCAGAGGTCTGAGGTGTGATATGGCTTCAATTTGGAGACATGAAACACGGGATGAATCCGCAGTGAAGCTCCCAGATGTATCTGTCCATGAGTTTTGGTGACTCCGTGTTGAGAGGAATGTTCTTGGTTGAAAGCCAGACCTCCTGCCCGGGCTGATAGTCTGGGGCCGGGGCGCGTCGGCGGTCTGCATGGCTCTTCGCCCTCATCCGGGCTTTCAGCAGGGCAGAGCGGGCTATACGCCACACCCGACGGCACCTCCTGAGGTGGGCCTGGACCGAGGGAACCCCGACCTCTCCCTCCACAGCCGGAAAAAAAGGGGGCTGATACCCCAAACATGCTTCAAATGGGGAGAGGCCCGTTGCTGATGAAACTTGACTGTTATGAGCATACTCAATCCAGGCCAGATGTTGACTCCAGGCCGTCGGGTGTGCGGAGGTCAAACACCGTAGGGCCTGTTCTAGCTCTTGATTAGCCCGTTCTGCTTGTCCGCTAGTCTGTGGGTGGTACCCGGACGAAAGGCTCACGGTGGCCCCCAGTTCCCTACAGAAACTCCTCCAGACTTGCGAGCAGAACTGGGGACCACGATATGAGACGATGTTTGCAGGGATACCATGCAGACATATGACGTGGTGGATCAGGAGGTCTGCAGTCTCCTGGGCCATTGGGAGCTTCGGGAGGGCCACGAAGTGGGCTGCCTTGGAGAACCGGTCCACTATCGTCAGGATGGTTGTCATTCCCTGGGACGCAGGGAGACCCATGACGAAGTCTAGGCCGATGTGGGACCAGGGGCGATGAGGCACTGGCAGCGGCTGGAGGAGTCTCTTCTCTGGTTGGTGGACTGCCTTGCCCCTGGCACAGGTGGTACAGGCCCGGACATACCCCTGGACATCAGCTTCCAAAGACACCCACCAGAACCGCTGCCAGACAACTGCCACGGTCCTTCGCACCACTCGATGGCAGGTGAGCTTAGAACTGTGACAGAAGTCCAAAACTGCAGTCCTAGCATCTTGTGGGATGTACAAACAGTTAAGTGGTCCACCGCCGGGGTCCGGGTGCCGCGTCAGGGTGCCGCGTCAAGGGTGCCTCCCTGATGATGTTCTCCTCGTCCCACATCAGTGTGGCGATGATAGTGGACTCTGGGATGATGTTTTCTGGTGGATCCGACAGCTCTGCTTTGACTTCTTCTTCATGCACCCGGGACAGTGTGTCTGACCGCTGGTTCTTAGTCCCGGGGCGATAGGTGATCCTGAAGTCAAAACGTCCAAAAAAGAGAGACCAACGGGCTTGCCTGGGGTTCAGATGCTTAGCGGTCCGGATATACTCCAGGTTCCGATGGTCGGTGAAAACCGTGAATGGAACCACAGCTCCCTCCAACAAGTGTCTCCACTCCTCCAGGGCCTCCTTCACCGCCAGGAGCTCCCGAATGCCAACGTCATAATTCCGCTCTGCTGGGGTCAACCTGCAGGAGAAATAGGCACAGGGGTGGAGAACCTTATCGGACTCCCCGCTCTGGGACAGCACGGCTCCTATCCCTGAGTCAGAGGCATCTACTTCCACAACAAACTGGCGGCTAGGATCAGGCTGCACCAGAACTGGTGCAGTAGAGAACCGGGAATTTCAACTCCCTAAACGTGGCTTCGCACCGATCTGACCAGGTGAAGGGAACTTTTGGGGAGGTCAGAGCTGTAAGGGGACCAACAACCTGACTATAGCCCTTGATAAACCTCCGATAGAAATTAGCGAAGCCGAGGAACTGTTGCAGCTTCCTACGGCTTGCCGGTTGGGGCCAATCTCTCACCGCTGCTACCTTGGCCGGATCAGGGGCGACGGAGTTGGAAGAGATTATGAACCCCAGGAAGGACAAAGAAGTACGGTGGAACTCGCACTTCTCGCCCTTCACAAACAGCCGGTTCTCCAACAACTGCTGCAGGACCTGACGTACATGCTTAACATGAGTCTCAGGATCCGGGGAGAAGATGAGGATATTGTCTAGGTATACGAAGACGAACTGATGCAGGAAGTCCCGCAAGACGTCATTTACCAATGCTTGGAACGTCGCGGGGGCGTTAGTGAGGCCGAACGGCATGACCAGGTACTCAAAGTGACCTAACAGGGTATTAAATGCCGTCTTCCATTCGTCTCCCTTCCGGATCCAAACCAGGTGATACGCATTCCTAAGATCCAATTTCATAAATATTTTGGCTCCATGCAGGGGCGTGAACACTGAATCTAACAGGGGCAACGGGTATCGGTTGCGAACCGTGATCTCGTTCAGCCCTCTAAAATCAATGCATGGACGGAGTCCACCGTCCTTCTTGCACACAAAAAAGAAACCAGCACCTAACGGGGAGGAAGAGTTCCGGATCAACCCGGCAGCTAAAGAGTCCTGGATGTAGGTCTCCATCGATTCTTGCTCGGGGCGTGAGAGGTTGTACAGTTTGCTGGACGGATGTTCAGCACCCGGGATTAAATCAATGGCACAATCATACGGTCGATGCGGGGGAAGTGTGAGTGCCAGATCTTTGCTGAAAACATTTGCAAGATCGTGGTACTCAACTGGCACCGCCGTGAGATTGGGAGGGACTTGAACCTCCTCTTTAGCAGTCACACCGGGTGGGACCGAGGATCGTAAACACTCCCGGTGGCAGGTTTCGCTCCATTGAGCCACAACCCCAGACGGCCAATCGATCCGGGGATTGTGCTTACTAATCCATGGATAGCCCAAAATAACTCTGGAGGTAGAAGGTGTTACAAAAAACACAATCTCCTCCCTGTGATTCCCAGACACAACCAGTGTTACGGGCTGTGTCTGGTGTGTGATTAGTGGAAGAAGGGTGCCATCTAGTGCCCGTACCCTCACTGGTGAAGGAAGAGCCACTAGAGGGAGCCCTACTTCTTTAGCCCATCTGCTATCTAGCAGATTCCCTTCTGACCCCGTGTCGATTAGTGCTGGGGCTTGAAGGGTTAAATCCCCACAGAGGATCACAACTGGGATTCGTGCGGATTTTCATGGATTAACCGCGTGTGTGTTATGGCCCACCCTAAGCCCAGTCTCTAAAGACGAGCGTTGGTGTTTAACCGCTTGGGGCATTGTTTCTGCAAATGGTCGTTAGAGCCGCAGAAAAAGCACTCTCCGCGGGCCAGCCTCCTCTGTCTGTTTTCTAATTTGATTTTGGCCTTGCTCGTGTCCATAGCTTCATCAGCAGGGGGAGCTGTCGTCACACGGAGCACTCTGGCTCTGGAGCGTGGGGAAGGCGGGGCTGCTTCGGACCGGGAAGGGAGAGGGGCGGCGCATGCCCGGCCACGTCCTTCGTCTCGCTCCTGTCGACGTTCTTCTATTCGGTTGTCTAAACGTATGACTAAATCAATAAGCCTGTCTAAATCCCGCGGCTCATCTCTACCCACCAGGTGCTCCTTCAGGACCGAAGACAGTCCATTTACGAAGGTGGCGCGGAGCGCTACCGTATTCCAGCCGGCCCTCGCGGCCGCGACACGGAAGTCGACTGCATACTCTGCAGCGCTCTGATGCCCCTGTCGAATGGACAGCAGCAGAGTGGAAGCAGATTCGCCTCGATTAGGGTGATCACATACTTGTCTGAATTCCCGTACAAACCCACTGTAAGTCATTAGGAGCCGTGAATTCTGCTCCCAAAGCGCCGTATCCCAGGCGCGTGCCTCACCTCGAAGCAAATTGACAACATAAGCCACCTTGCTGGAGTCTGACGCGTACATTACTGGACGCTGAGCGAAGACGAGCGAGCACTGCATTAAGAAGTCCGCGCACGTCTCAACACAGCCTCCGTACGGCTCCGGGGGACTTATGTATACTTCAGGGGATGGGGGGGGGGGGGCGTTGAATGACCACTGGAGGATCCCTGTTCTGCAACAGGTCGGCAGGAGGAGGAGCGGCAGCCGCGCACTGTGCACGTGCTTCCACCTGTGCGGTGAGAGCCTCCATCCTACGATTGAGTAGTACATTCTGCTCGGTTACCAAATCCAACCGAGCAGTGAAGGCGGCCAAAAATTGCTGCAACTCACCCATTATTCCTCCTGCAGAAGCCTGTGCACCTTGCGTCTCCATTGACTGTTCAACGGGTGGGTTGTGCCCATCGGGATTCATGATGTTGGCCGAGATATCCTGTTGGGGAAAGTGTAATGCACGGACCCACAACAGGGGGCGCAAATGAACGGTCAATAGATAATCCAATAAATACAATTTATTGTGGCAAATGTGCACAACAGGTCGAATACTGCTTTTAGACAGTCAATCACAAAATACAATAGGTGACGTGTGGGCAGGCCCGAGGGTAGGAGACGCCTATCCAGAGAAGAGCCGGGGCCCACAAGGTTCCGCCGCCAACGAAGACCTGCAGTACACTGAAGCCGCCAAGTCCGGAGTCCCCAGGTGGCCTCTGCTTCCAGCTGTCAGATCCGGTACTGCTGGCAGGAACAAAAACAGGTTAATGGTGGGTGTGTGGACACCCAGTAAGCAGTCAGCAAACTCACAGTTCTTATCCACTTGGAGGGAACACCTCCACCTCCAACTCAGGAACAATTTAACGGCAGAGCCTGAACCACTACTTATCGTATGTGGAGCGAGGAGTGAAGGCACAACATCGGCTGAGAATTTTACCTGTGTGGTAAACTGATATCTCGGCAGAGATGTGGTGTCTCCTCCAGGCTTTTATGGTGCAGTGATGATGATTAGTGACAGCTGTCAGTCCTGGCTCCTGGGTAGTAACTGCGCCCTCTGGTGCCTGAAACCCGACTACAGGCAGGGCACCCTCTGGCGTTGGCCAACAGTACCTCCTCTTCGGGCGGCCCACACAACACCACCACTGTATATATATATATATATATATATATATATATATATATATATATATATATATATATATATATATATATATATATATATATATATATATATATACGAGGGCTGTCAATAAAGTATAGGTCCTTTTTATTTTTTTCAAAAACTATATGGATTTCATTCATATGTTTTTACGTCAGACATGCTTGAACCCTCGTGCGCATGCGTAAGTTTTTCCACGCCTGTCGATGACGTCATTCGCCTGTGAGCACTCCTTGTGGGAGGAGTCGTCCAGCCCGACTGCACCGTATTGAAGGAAGGATGGATGGGGTCATGTATTGCGAGATTTTGGCAAACAACCTCCTTCCCTCAGTAAAAGCATTGAAGATGGGTCATGGCTGGGTCTTCCAGCATGACAATGACCCCAAACACACAGCCAGGGCAACTAAGGAGGGGCTCCGTAAGAAGCATTTCAAGGTCCTGGAGTGGCCTGGCCAGTCTCCACACCTGAACTCAATAGAAAATATTTGGAGGGAGCATAAATTCCAAACCTGAAAGATTTGGAGAAGATCTGTATGGAGGAGTGGACCAAAATCCCTGCTGCAGTCTGTGTAAACCTGTTGAAAAACTACAGGAAACATTTGACCGCTGTACTTGCAAACAAAGGCTACTGTACCAAATATTAACAATGATTTTCACAGGTGTTGAAATACTTATTTGAAGCAGTAACATACAAATAAATTATTTTGAAAAATCATACATTGTGATTTCCAGATTGTTTTTTTAGATTATGTCTCTCACAGTGGACATGCACCTAAGATGAAAATTTCAGACCCCTCCATGATTTCTAAGTGCGAGAACTTGCAAAATCGCAGGGTGTTCAAATACTTATTTTCCTCAATATATATATATTACATTTTTACACAATTATCCATTATTGACCGAGTTTCATTCATGAAGTCAGTGGCGTGGGTGCACATCTCTGTGTGTGGGTGTGACTGTGAGTGGCACAGCGTGGGTCATTATAAGATTCAAAGATTTAAATAACTTTATTGATCCTTAAAAGTGCAATTCATAACACACCCAATTACCTCAGATAAAAAAATACAGCAGTTAATCCACAATTATTACTAGTTGAACCTAATAATGGCACACATCAGAATCACCGCACATATACATTTCATTGTTTATGTACGCTAAGCTTTAAGACAGTCCGTCATCCGAATTGATGAAAGATGAGTGGCGGGAGCCCGCAGCAGTCTCCCACGCAACCGGGAGCTTGGGGGAAAACGGATGGCTGCAGCAGCTGACCGCGCTGCCTCCCAGTGGGGGGAAAGGAGCAGCAGAGGGGAGCCCTGGGGGGGTAGGGTCAGAGACACAAGGGGGGGTGGTAGAAATCTTGTTTGGGGAGGCGTGCATCATGCGTGAGTGTGCAGATGACAGTTTATATCAGTTTCTGTCCGTGTGTGCTGGAGTTGCCTTGACCACATCTGTAGGGGAGGGTAGAAAGATAAGAGGGTAAGCCGAATGGTTAAGCAAGGCCATAGAGATCCTTCTGGAGAAAAAACAGGGGGGTGTTTTGACCTTTGGTGTCTGATCAGCCTGCCATGTTTTGGGTTAAGCAGAGAAACACAGAAATTCTATTTATGGCTCCTCTGACCAACCAAATCCAATTCATGAGTATTCCCTGGTCTCTGATGTCTTCCTTTGCAAGGCGGACAGTTGCTCCGAAATGTTTTCCAAGTTGCGTCTGAGTTCAAGGATTAACAGAGTCTGAGACTGTACCGCCTTGCCCACGCCATTAATCATGATGGACAGGTGAGGGGTCGTGGTTCTGCTAGCAGCCGTCTTGCCAATTCTCCAGTAGGTCAGGGCAGCACATAAACCAATGAGCACCAGCCCCCCTACTATAAAACCAAATAAAAATAAATCTTTGACGTCCTGCACAGAGGGCGCAACCAAGCACATGACGCGCCACTTCTCCTAGGCATCGAGAACATAGCCCACAGGATGGGTTCCATCTGGGCACACAGGGTCAATTACATGGTTATTCCAGTATAGTTTGAAGAATTCACAGTCTGGTGAAGTAGGGACTTCGAAGGTTGGAGCAGAGATAGAGAAACACAAAGGAGAGGAGAGAGGAGGAGATGCAACCGCCCTCGCCGAAGTCCCTGCTCGTCAAGATCTCCGAGCAGTGGCTCAGTTATTTAAGGTGCAAATTAAAAAAAAATATTGGTCTTGTCAAACAATTTTAACCACTAACGACAAGTATTGGTCTAGGAGGGGAAAATATCAACTAATCATAAGTTAAGAGTTAATTAAAAGAGTTAAGTCCATTGAGACTTGGGATTAAACAACTTTTCCCAACTTTGTCCACGTGGGCGTTGCTCTGGTGCAGGTGTGGTGGGCCGGGTTGCAGCTCGGGCATGAAAAGGAGCAGGCAGATGTATGAGCAGCCTACGGTTAAAGGTCGTGTTGTGTTTGTTGGCGCTCCTTGAGTGCCATTCTGTTTTGTGTTCATGGTTCTGAAGGTAAACTTCCAAAATACAGAAGTGACATAGAATGTCATTTTAATACAAGCTGTAAAAGTGGATCTTTTTTTTATTTTTCATGTGTCCTATTATTTCCAGTTGAGATATTTTTTGGGTCACAAACTCTAAATGCTGCAGAGTTCCTGGAAGGAACTTTTTCTGGTTTGTTCGTTTCTCTTTGTGAGCCTCTGGTGGCTCGTCTCTCTGGGATTTTCCGGCTGCTGGCAGAAAGCAGATTATACTGTATAAATTGTGTGTGTGTGTGTGTGTGTGTGTGTGTGTGTGTGTGTGTGTGTGTGTGTGTGTGTGTGTGTGTGTGTGTGTGTGTGTGTGTGTGTGTGTGTGTGTGTGTGTGTGTGTGTGTACAGAATCCATTCTAATAATATCAGGCTGCTGCTTGCAGGGAAACTCGCTTGTTTAATTCTCGTCTCCCTGTGGAGAACGCCACAAGCACATCTGCAGGAACCCTGTGAACCCTGAGGTTTAGCGAAGACACACTAATGTGCCTTGGAGGAAATTCAAAAAGAGCAACAAAGCCTCAGAGATTCCTGAATGATTCCTTGCCAGAAGTTTAATTTCCTCTTCAGCTCCACTTCAGCTCTTCTTATGAACACACAGTTCAAAAAGTATTAGTGTCACCGCTACTTTAACTATGAAGTCAAATCCTGACTGAAGACAAAAATGATTGTTTCTGCCCAAAACTGCTCAGAATGATGAAGTTAGAAAAAAAGCCACATGAGAGAAGCACCAGAGGTGACTGGAGCTTCTGTCCGATCTCAGCCCACACAGCCGCTTCCTCCTCTGGGTGCAGTTGAGCACATCAGCCCCTCTGACCCTGGAGCTCCAGGTCTGCTGCTTCCCATACTGCAAAAACTGCCCCTCTCAAAATAAGCCAAATAATCCAAAATCTAGCCAAATTGTGTTGTATTAAGCAAAAAAAAAAAAAAATCTGCCAGTGGGTTAAGAGAAATTTACTTGATAGAATTCTCAAAACTAGCAAATGTCTAGGCACTGAATAATCAAAAAGTGCCTTAAAACAAGACAGAATTCTTATTTTAAGATTAACCCCTGTCTTAAAATAAGTAGAAGAATCTTGTTCCTTTGCTTGGATAATTTAAAATCCATTGCTTTCCCTTGTTACTTGTTAAATGCAGCTTGATAGCTGGAAAAACGTATTAAGAAAAAGTGACATACATTTTCCCAAAATAAGACATTAAAACATTTTTTCTTATGTAAAAAAATTCTTGACAAATTATTTTTCTATTTTGACAAAAATTAAGTTGAATTTTCTTTAAACAAGTCTTTTTTACTCTCTCAGTTTTTGCAGTGCAGTATGTGAACTCACGCATGCACACACACACACACACACGTTTTTACTGCTGATTTATAAGAAGACACATTTTTTGAACATGTTTTTACGGCACTTAAATTCAAACGGCACTCTAAAAGTGCACCAATAAACACAGAGAGGTGCCTTCTGCTTTTTTTTATTCTAATCATAGCTTTGTGATGTCATAAGGTGAGATTGTGAAAGAGATAAAGACAACAGTATCCAGCAGTTTTTAGCTTTGACAGATGTATAGCCTCCTAGTACAACAAAGGAAAAAATAATCCGCAGATATTGTAGCACAAACTGGATTTGAGTCTATGTTATTTCCCCCAGCAGAGACCAATATTCATTTCCAGCTGGGTGGACTGGGACTATGCAGATAACGGTACAGTAGCTTGATGCAAAAACTTCAAATTAAACCCTGGTCTGTAAGTTGGTACTCTTCCTCAAATCATAAGATGGGAGTTTTTCTTTACCACTGTCACCTGTGTGCTTGCTCTTGGGGTTTGTAATGTTGGTCCTTACTTGTGTGACGTATCTTGAGGCAACTTTGTTGTGATTTGGTGTGATTTCGCTATATAAATGAAATAAACTGAAATTGAACCCTTTGAGTGGAATTCTGTGGTTGATCTTCATCAATATACCTAGTTTGGCAGGAACTTGCTGAAGGACCTGGGCCATGGTGGCTGACATCAACAAGACCTACCAGTGGCTAGAAAAGGCCGGCCTGAAGGACAGCACAGAGGCTCTGATCATCTCAGCACAAGAACAAGCCCTAAGCGCCGGATCCAAATAGGCAGGAGGCTACCACAGCTGACAGGACCCAAGTTGCAGGCTGTGCAAATGTGCCCCAGAGCCAGAGACAGTCCAGCACATAGTAGCAGGATGCAACATGCAAGCTGGGACAGCGTACACTGAGAGGCACAACTAAGTGTCAAGAATCGTGTACAGGAACATCTGTGCCACATGTGGATTAGACGTCCCCAAGTCCCGATGGGAGACACCATCAAAGGTGGTTGAGAATGACAGGGCTGAGGTCATGTGGGACTTCAAATTCCAGACAGACAAGCAGCTGCTGGCCACCCAACCAGACATTGTGGTTGTTGACAAGGAAAAGAAGACCGCAGTTTTGATCGATGTGGAACTCACAGCTGAAAACAACATCAGAAAGAAGGACCACCAAAAAATAGAGAAGTAGCAACTGGAGCAGATGTGGAAGGTAAAGTCCAAAGTGGTCCCAGTGGTAGTAGGAGCACGAGGAGCTGTAACCCCCAAGTTGGAAGAGTGGCTCCAGCAGATTCCAGGCACATCAGAGGTCTCTGTCCAGAAGAGTGCAGTCCTAGGGACAGCTAAGATACTGCACTGAACCCTCACACTACCAGGCCTCTGGTAGAGGACCCGAGCTTGAGGAACACACATACCACCCTCCCCTGGGGGGTGAGAGGGAAATATATATACATTATACAAATAATGGATGGTAGCCTAGTCCAATATAACTTTTCTTCATCCAATATTTCTCTATGTTGGACGACTTGCCATCCATCAATTGTTATGTTCTCCACCCCCCTCCCAAATTAAACAAACAACAAAGAGTCAAGTAAATTAGATCAATTGATTTTGTTGCGAACAGCATATGAATGCTTCTAAAATGTCAGTAGTGTGCTTGTCTACCTTCTTAGTGTTTTTGGCATCCTTGGAGTTCAGTATTTCCACCAGTTCCTCCTCTGTGAACTCAGCAAACCTCGCTGGCTGACGATTTTCTGCTGTTGTTGACATGTTTGTTGACATTTTTTCAACCAGCGTCTGTCAGCTAGTTCCTGACCTCTGCTACGTCATTAGTGATGTCATCTCATGAATAATTGTATGCGGCGCTCTGATTGGGTAGCTGTCGGCAGTAAGCTCTAACGCTATTGGTCAGTGGGAACCGATCCAATATAACTTTTGGTCCTAGCCTTTTTGGATCCCATTGGAACCATCATACCTTTCTGGTGCCAAACATGCTAAAATACAGGTAAATGATGGACAGAAAGGCTAATCTGTGATTGGCTATTGCAATCTCAGTGGAGAACACACATATATATATATATATATATATATATATATAGGATTCCTGCTCACAAACGGCTATTTATTAGACTTTGACCTTTGACCCCACAGCAGTGTCCCTATAAACACTGTCATTAGTATAATGCTGCCTGATTCTGTGTGATTCTTCGCTTCTTGCTGCTGTTTAATTTTGTTCTTTTCCTGCAGAGCGTCTCGCAGACCAAAGACAAACAGCAGGATTTAGGTTTGGACTGGAGGACGGGCCGTACAGTACCACAGGCTCCAACTGTACCCGAGAAAAGAAACATTAGGAAGAAAAACGTTTCCAAATGTTTCAGATGGACCTCATAAAATTGTTAATGGCAGGCTAACGCTAATGCCGACTTAGCTTATTAATCCTGATTTTGCTTTTAGAAATCATCATGCTGCCAACAGTGGAAACATGTTAAATATGCTGAAATATCACATGACTGTTACTTTGAGCTTGTTTTTTTTTGGGGGGGGACATTTTTTAAAGGTATCTGATGAGACGTTGCAGAGTTTCTTGTAAGTCAACAGAAATCCAAAGCAGTGTTTATGACCTGATGATTTCGTCAGGTGTTTTACAGAGGTTTGGTATCTGCTTCTGAAGCTGGATCCACATTTGACCTAGCAAATGACTTGGAGAGGCCGAGTGTCTCTGTAATGTCAGCACAGTGCAATCTGTGTCCGAGAGTCAAAGCACACTGCTGAACCGCTGCAGCTGCTCTTTATGTGCATTTTATTTGTTAAAGGAACCGCTAAGTTTGAACAGTCCAGTTCAAACTTCAGTGTTTAATACTGACCGCACTGAATAGTCTGTCCTGTCAGTGAGCCGCTGCTCAACACAGAGCAGGTTGATGGTTTCAGCAGTCGGGTCAACGATTTTAATGGCGGAAAGAGTTCAGCATCAGGTTCAGTTTGTCATGAGATAAAATCCATGTTTGGACACAGACAGGTCCCCGTGGAAACCATGAAAAAAGCTCTAAGGTGATGTCTAGTGGTTAAGGTGTTGGGCTTGAGACCAGAAGATTCTCGGTTCAAATCCCAGCCTGACTGGAAAATCACTGAGCCCTTGGGCAAGGTCTTTAATCCCCTATTGCTCCCAGTGTGTAGTGAGCGCCTTGTATGGCAGCACCCTGACATCAGGGTGAATGTGAGGCATAACTGTAAAGCACTTTGAGCATCTGATGCAGATGGAAAAGCGCTATATAAATGCAGTCCATTTAATTTGTTTTCACATTAACATATTTAATTTCATTCATTTTTATAGAGATTTATTTGCCTGATGGCCCAGAAATGTTTAAAAAATCTTGACATATTCTCAACTTGTCCAAAATCACATCAGAAGCCAAAAATCACATTAGGATGACATTTAGACTCCATCCAGTGTGCTCTGGGTCAAGTCCCACTTGTAGCCCAGGGCGTTGCCTCTCAGCTGACTCCTCCCCCTCATTGCTAAGGGTGACGTCATCCTCGGGAACTAATAATTACCACAGCACAACTGGTTTCCAACCACCAGTTCAAATTAGCTTTTCTTTAGAAGTAAACACTTTAAACCAGTTTCAAATGAGATTTAATGATTCTTTTTTAAAAAGAAAGAACCAAAACTTGTTTGCAGAACTGACTGAACGAAAAATGCCAGTCAAACATCATCATTCATGATTATCTGTTGATCAGTGACTTTAAATCATCTCTTTGGGAAATCATTTAATATTGAGATGCTTTGCTGCCATGGTTACCGTCTCTCAGGTAACCATATGATTACCCTCCTCTTTGTTATCTTCCCCTTCATTTTTTCCTTCTTTCGTTTCCTCCCTTTGTCCTCCGGCCTCATTTCACCATTTCTTCTGCTTTCTGTAATTTCTCTTCTGATAATTTTCCTTCATCTTCCTCTTCAGTCTACATTTCCTCTTAAATTTCCACTTCTTCATTCATGACATATCATCCATCATTTCTTTATTTTGTCCCCATTTCTCATCTCAGTTTATTGTTTTTTCTTTTTAGTTTTTAAGTCTTCTCTGATTCTCAAAGTGTCTTATTACCCGAGGCCATCAAATATGGCCATCGGGTATTGGCAAGGCTTTACATCCGTCCGTCTGTCCATCTCTCTGTCTGTCTGTGCTCAGCATAAGTCCAGTCCTACTACTGCCAAGGTCTTCAAATTCACAGGGAACATTCTTGGGACAAGTTCAAAGATGGCTAATCTTGACCAATGTTAAGAGGTTAAGAAGTCACATTCTATTCCAATCTGTTCAGTTTTGATCTTGAGTGGAGGGTGTGACAGCCAATCAGAGTAGAGCTGCATGTGATGTCAGTAGCAGGTCTCTCCAAAATTGCTTTGTTTTATGTGTTTACATACATGGTTCCCATATATTATGTAAAAACTAGTGTGAAATAAACACTTCTAAAACTGAAAACACTGTTTTTGGAACCTAATAACACCTCTGAATTTATTTTCAAGACATTTCATGGATGTTAGCGTGGTGATGTCACAGGCTGGTCTAGCTAGCTGCAAAATTCTTTTTCATTTGTGTGTAAATACACCTCTTTGTCATACAACCCCAATTCCAATGAAGTTGGGATGTTGTGTGAAATGTAAATAAAAACAGAATGATTTGCAAATCCTCTTCAACCTGTATTCAATTGAATACACCACAAAGACAAGATAGTTAATGTTCAAACTGATAAACATTTTTGTTTTTGTGCAAATATTTGCTCATTTTGAAATGGATGCCTGCAACACGTTGGGGTGAGAATCACCACTTTGTGAACAACTACGTGAAAATAGTCTAACAGTTTAAGAACAATCTTTCTCAATGTTCAATTGCAAGGAATTTATGGATTCCATCATCTACAGTCCATAATGTAATCAGAAGATTCAGAGAATTTGGAGAACTTTCTACATGTAAGCGGCAAGGCTGAAAACCAACACTGAATGCCTGTGACCTTTGATCCCTCTGGCAACACTGCATTAAAATCCAACATCACTGTGTAAAGGATCTTACCGTGTGGGCTCAGGAACACTTCAGAAAACCATTGTCAGTTAACACAGTTTGTCGTTACGTCTACAAGTGCAAGTTAAAAATCTACCATGCAAAGTAAAAGCCATACATCAACAACATCTAGAAACACCGCTGCCTTCTCTGGCCCCGAGCTCATTTGAAATGGACAGACACAAAGTGGAAAAGTGTGCTGTGGTCTGATGAGTCCACATTTCAAATTAATTTTTGGAAATTATGGACGTCATGTCCTACAGACAAAAGAGAAAAAAGCCCATCCAGATTATTACCAGCGCAAAGTTCAAAAGCCAGCATCTGTGATGGTATGGGGGTGTGTTAGTGCCCATGGCATGGACAACTTACATATATGTGATGACACCATCAATGCTGAAAGGTACATCCAGGTTTTGGAGCAACACATGCTGCCATCCAAGCGACGTTTTTCAGGGACGTCCCTGCTTATTTCAGCAAGACAATGCCAAGCCACATTCTGCACGTGTTACAACAGTGTGAGTTCGTAGTAAAAGAGTTCAGGTACTAGACTGGCCTGCCTGCAGTCCAGACCTGTCACCTACTGAAAATGTGTGGCGCATTATGAAGCGCAAAATACAACAACGGAGACCCCGGACTGTTGAACAACTGAAGTCGTACATCAAGCAAGAAAGGGAAAGAATTCCACCTACAAAGCTTCAACAATTAGTGTCCTCAGTTCCCAAATGCTTATTGAGTGTTGTTAGAAGGAAAGGTGATGTAACACAGTGGTAAACATACCACTGTCCCAGTTTTTTTGAAACGTGTTGCAGGCATCCATTTCAATATGAGCAAATATTTGCACAAAAACAATAAAGTTTATCAGTTTGAACATTAAATATCTTGTCTTTGTGGTGTATTCACGTGAATATAGGTTGAAGAGGATTTGCAAATCATTGTATTCTGTTTTATTTACATTTTACACAATGTCTCAACTTCATTGGAATTGGGGTTGTATAGTATGTAAAAGCTAGCAAGAAATAAACACTTCTAAAAACATTTTCTTCTGAAAATGCTGTTTTTGTAACCTGATAAAAACCTCTGGAGTCATTTACAAGATATTTTGCAGATGTTAGCACGCATGCTAACGTCCACTAACTCAAAGCTAACTGTGGAGTTACATTTGTCTCATTAATACCTGCAAATGCACAGAGGGTGATCGAGAAAAATTCCTTGATTTGCACAACTTCCACTCTTAAAATGTAAATATTGTTTTTGATTGATTGATAGAGCGGCATTATTGAACATGTTCAAATTGTATGTAAGACAATTATCAGGTTTGACAGGCAAGACGGGCTGGACACAAATGCAGGACGCAGGTACACAGCTCAGTGGAGTTAAGGCATTTACTCTGTAAACAGGCTGGAGTCGGTACACAGATAGGCAGTCCAAAAAGAGCAACAGTAACAAAAACATCAGGCTTAGGCGTGGTCGCGGTACACAGGCAGGTAGTCAAAAAACATGATGAGGCAAACGAAGCAAGGCAAGGAAATACAAGAAACAGAGCTGGAAAGAGGCACAAGGCGCTACAATCTGGCGAGGGAGTAAGGCACAATGGGGAGCTTAAATACACCCAGGTGATGAGGTGCAGATAGAGAACAGGTGTGTATGGAACACCAGCTTGGGGATGATAGCCAGACGTGAGACTGGAGGTGGCCCTGAGTAAGCGACAGAACTCCCTCCAGAACCTGGACACAAACTGCGAGCCCCGGTCGGAGATGATATCCTGGGGAAAACCGTGGAGACGAAACACATGGGTTAACATAATCTCAGCAGTTCCCTTGGCAGTAGGCAAACTGGGCAATGGCACAAAATGACACATCTTGGATAATCTGTCTACTACAGTCAAGATCACAGTGTTGCCCCGTGAGGGGGGAAGACCAGTTACAAAGTCCATTGTAATGTATGCCCAAGGCTGTTTGGGAACGGGCAGAGGTAGTAATGAGCCTGCAGGTGGGCGTGACGAGGACTTATGCATAGCACAATTGTGACAGGCATTAACATATTCAGTAACATCTGCAACCATATGCGGCCACCAAAATCGTTGTTGCACTACATGGACCATCTTTTTGATTCCAGGATGACACGAAAACCGGCTATTGTGGGCCCACTCGATTACCCCCCCCCCCCCCCCCCCCCCCCCCCCCCGAGGGTGTTAGGTACACATAACTTGCCTGATGGACAATCAGAAGGCACGCAAAAGTTGCAGAGGGCTTCCTTTACCCGTGATTCCACCTCCCACGTAATGGCCGAGATAAAACTTGATGCTGGGAGGATATTGCCGGGGTCAGAAGGTGTATTGGCTTTATCATATTGCCTGGACAAGGCGTCGGGCTTCCCATTTTTTGAACTGGGTCGATACGAGATAACAAAGTTGAAACAGGTGAAAAAGATTTCCCACCGGGCCTGATGAGCATTTAAGCGCTTCACAGTGTGAAGATAAGCGAGGTTTTTATGATCTGTGTACACTAGAAATGGCAATTGTGTCCCCTCAAGCCAGTGACGCCACTCCTCCAAGGCCACTTTTACCGCCAGCAGTTCGCGGTCGCCGATGGAGTAATTTTGTTCTGCCGCTGACAACTTACAGGACAGATAGGTGCATGGATGCAATTTCTTATCTTTGGGACTCATTTGTGACAGAATCGCTCCCACACCGATATCGGAAGCATCGACCTTGACCACAAACTGCTGTGCAGGGTCAGGAAGGTGTAGCACGGGGCAGCGGTAAAGCGTTGCTTTAGGACCCAGAATGCCTAGTCACATTCAGGCATCCACTTGAATGCCTGAAGGGACAAGGTTGCATTATGGAGAGGTGCAGCGATGGTACTGAAGTTCCTAATAAATTTCCGATAAAAGTTAGCAAATCCCAAGAATCTTTGTACATCCTTCAGATTGCTTGGAACTGCCCACTCACGCACTCCCGCCACCTTGTTAGGGTCCATTTGAATCTCTCCCTCAGAGATGGCGAATCCCAGAAACGATACTGTGGATCTATGGAATTCGCACTTTTCTGCCTTGACAAAGAGGTCGTTCTGTAATAAGGTCTGCAGGACAGAACAGACATGCTGAGTATGTGTGTGGAGATAGGGAGAGAAGATCAGGATGTCATCCAGGTAAACGAAAACAAATTTATTTAAGTATTCTTGTAAAACGTCATTTACTAAATTCTGGAAGAGTGCTGGCCCAAAAGGCATCACCAGGTATTCATAGTGTCCAGTTGGGGTGTTAAAAGCAGTCTTCCATTCATCTCCCTGCTTAATTCTGACCAAATGGTAGGCATTACGAAGATCTAATTTTGTGAACACTTTAGCACCGTCTAACAGCTCAAAAGCGGATGAAATCAGTGGCAGAGAATTTTTAACCCCCAATCAATGCAAGGACGAAGTGACTTATCCTTCTTTTCAACGAAGAAGAACCCGACTCCAACGGGGGATGACGATGGACGAATCAATCCAGCATCCAGTGACTCCTGCATGTATGAATTCATCGCTGCTCGTTCGGGAGCTGAAAGAGAAAACAATTTTCCCCGGGGAGGAGTCGCCCCAGGGAGAAGATCGATGGCACAGTCGTACTCCCGATGCGGAGGTAGAGACTTAGCCTTAGCTTTGCTAAAGACTAGCGCTAAATCATGGTAACAAACAGGTACGCCCTCTAGAGCAGAGTTACTGATATTGGTCGGAACTTCAGGTGCAGACAGGCAAGACTTTTCGCAAGAAGATCCCCATGCTTCAATTTTACCATGAGTCCAGTCTAGACTAGGTTTATGGCGTTGCATCTAAGGGTGCCCCAGAATCACAGAGTGAGTCATGTTATAAAATACATGAAAACTAATTTGTTCAGAATGATTGCTAGAAATTATCATGCGAACAGATTGGGTGCGGTACACAATTTGACCTAATTCATGGCCATCCACCACACAGACCACCAATGGGCGTGAAAGCTGATAAAAGTTCAGATGGAAGGACCTGGCAACAGAAAATGACATGAGATTAGAATCAGCCCCAGAATCAATGAATACAGGACATTCTATGGTAGTATGGTCAGATGAAAAAATGGCAATTAAATCATTCTGAGAGGACGTATGAATTGAACTTTGACTCACCTGCACTACCCTTCTCGGCCGCACTGGGACACCCTTTACTGGACAGAGGGTTGCAACATGACCTGACTGACCACAATAAAAACAAAGTCCTTCCGCTCTACGCCGCTCATGCTCCACCAGGGAGAGGCGTGTCCGTCCCACTCGCATGGGCTTCTCTGCAGAGCTGGGCGGAGCATTGCTGCCAGAGCGGCTGGAAGTGGATGATCAATCCGACGACAAGAGGACTCACTGGGCGTAATGGTGGCTGTCTCGGCGGAGGAGGTCAGACAGATGGTGATCAGTCCAGATTGCCAATGCTATCAGATCATCGAGGTTGTTCGGCAAGTTTATTGCCACCAGCTGGTCTTGAATGACGTCACTCAAACCCTGGAAGAAGACATCTTGGAGCACTGCCTGGTTCCATTCACTCTTCGAGGCGAGGATGCGAAAATCGATGGCGTAACCTGCCACCCGGCGGCTGCCTTGCTTTAACCTCATCAACGAACGCGCCACCTCCCGCCCCGGCGACATGTGCTGGAAAACCTGCTCTAGAGCGTGAGTGAAGACCGCCAAGGAGGAACAAGATGGCGAACCGCGGCTCCACTCCGTCGTGGCCCACACTGCACCCCGGCCGGTCAGGTGAGTAATAACGAATGCTATCTTCACCCTTTTGGACGGGAACATTGATGCCATTAATTCAAAATGAAGTTCACATTGTGTAATAAAAGGCTTGACATCCCTGGACTCTCTGGAAAAATGCTCAGGCCGGGAGAGTTGATTACACACCATGGGTACAGGAGCCGGCGGGGCTAATGACGGTCCCGGAAGTGGTGCATCAGCGAGAGCCGTACTGGTCATAGCCTGATGCTTAATGGTAGTGAGTAGGTGCTCCATCTGATGTTATATGGCTGGGGGGGCCTGGCTGCCTTTTTGTTTCTGTCCTTTGTTTCTCCTTCCAGGTGGCTTGCATTTGGGACTGAGTGGCTGTGTTGCTGAGGTTATCAGGACCTCACCCTGATCACCTGCGGCTCGTCAGGACTCACAGCTGAGGTGCATCTATGTGGATTGGAACATGGTGGCATTTAAGACTGGAGTATACAGTGTGTATTTGCCAGAGACTCGACCTTGTGACCAGACGGGTGAGATCGTCGTCTCGGGAGCCATCTCATCATCAGTGGATGCAGAGAACGTCCAGGGTTTGATGCACGGTCTGTGAAAGAGGAGGGGGTGAGGTCTCACGCTCGTCAGCACACTTCCTGAGGTACGTTAGATTTTGTGACTAACATTTATACAGTCAGTAAATGTGGTGTCCCTCACACCTTTATTATATTGAGCTGTATGTTAGTCATGTATCGGCTTCCACTGCAGTGGAGTTTTGTGAACTGGATGTTCCATGCCTGCAGGTTGGGAAGCTGATTAGTAATCAAGCCAGGAAGTGTTTGCTGTTTGTACACCTTTAAGTGTTCTCTCTGTGTGTAGAGTGTGGACTCACATAATGGTTCCTTCTTTCACAGACTCGGTTTGTTGCGGCCACCTGGGGGGTGTCGGCGGGGTCCTTGGGTCTGAACAGCTTCTGGCTCCGGACCGTTAGCGCTGCTGGGAGCGCACCACGCCAGACCGCACTTTCTTTTGTTGTATTTTGTATCACTGTTATGTATTAAATTCAGTTAGCCTTTGTACCGTGCTCTGCTTATTTCATACTGGGTCCTTCAAACGCTGGTCGGTTCTCCGAGCTGCGTCCGACACATAACATCTGAGACCTCATTGAGGCCATGAAAGAAGCCTGCCGCTTGGCTAACTCACTAATCCCTGAGTTCAGAGCGGCTAGCTGGTCCTCTTGCTGAGCGAGCTGCCGACTGTGGTGGCATACCGCCAGCTGGACGGCATCTACGTCTGCTGTGTCCATTGTTGGCCAGATTGTACTATCAGGTATGACAGGCAAGACGGGCTGGACACAAATGCAGGACACAGGTACACAGCTCAGTGGAGTTAAGGCGTTTACTCTGTAAACAGGCTGGAGTTGGTACACAGATAGGCAGTCCAAAAAGAGCAACAGTAACAAAAACATCAGGCTTAGGCGTGGTTGAGGTACACAGGCAGGTAGTCAAAAAACACGATGAGCAAACGAAGCAAGGAAAGGAAATACAAGAAACAGAGCTGGAAAGAGGCAAAGGCGCTACAATCTGGCGAGGGAGTAACACACCAGAAGGAGGGCGTGGTCAGACAGAGGGAATCACCCACCACCAAGAGCCAGCAGAGATAGGAAAGACAGACCCAGACAGAAAAAAACCCAGCAAGAGAAAAAACAAAATGTAACTGAAAAACACAAAGCCAAGAAATAAAAGCTGGCAAAACCCAAATCCTGACAACAATAGGATTTTAATAATTAATTAAACTGTAAATTATAAAGAACACAGCATCACATTGTGTTTTTATTTTCTCTTCCTCTGTCATATTAACATGGTTGTTGTAGAGATTAACGATTAAAATTTGTTATTCAGCTTCATGACAGGTTATTGTCACTTTATCGTTTTATCTTTAAATGTTTTTAAATTATTATAATAAATTCAGAACCCACCTTAAATTAAGTACTCATTTTTTTTGTTTTTTGGCGGTTTTTTTTGTTTGTTTGTTTTTTATCTTCTAACATATTTCTATGAATACATTATTTATTTATTTGTCAAAACGGTTAACGTGAGATATGCTAAGTCGGAGTTTGTTGGTTTGTCATTCACGTGACATCACGTAATTATGCAACATGTTCAGATCTCATGGTCATTTAGAAAATGACAAAAAAAAAACCAATGTACATAGATCATGCACGTGACTGTTCCAACACTCAACGTTTAAAGCACACTGATGATTTCAAATTAGTGTTTCTGTTTCATTAAAGGAATCATAACTGAAGAGCGAATTTGTGCTGAAACAGAAAACGCTCAGTGGAACATGCCAGGATAAAATGTGTGAAGGAGCTCAGTGAAATATGGAAACAAACTCAGAGCACCACGAGGGAGCACGTCTGTCTCGTCACACGTCATCGTTTGACTTCCTGAAGGGGTGGTGACAGGCGAGATGACGGGCAGTCTCTGGGCTGTCAGGATGGCGAAGAAAAGACTGATCCTCACTGCAGACGGGGGGCGTTAAGTGTTCGCTGGCAGCTCGCAGGGGAAAGTCGGCAATGTTGAACCATTCCTCATGTTCAACAGCAAAATAAAAATCACTGTGTTTGTTATCTACATTACAAATTCCATGTTTGTGAAAAACTAAACACAGAACTGAAGAGTTTTACTGTCACAGCTTCAGGAAGTTACAAAAATAAATGATGATGGCCAAACCTTTGTTGTTCTAAAAATGTTGATACGTGTCGAAAATTGCAGAAGTGTTATACATTTGTAATTTTTTTTCAAGAGAGGAAGGGTGTGTGTGTGTTTGGGGGGGTGTTAATGGAACTTTTTCAACATGGCTGCAGGTAATTAGTGGCGTACCTCAAGGGTTTGTCATCAGGCCACTGCTCTTCATACTTTATATAACAGCCCAGTCTCATGTTTTTTCTTTGTTTGTTGGTGTTGTTTTGTTTTCGTCTCTGTGATACTGTCACTAAATGTATTAAGTGGGATCAACCATCACTGACTACTTTGGGAGTCTAACCCTAACACCCCCACCCCCACCACCCCCCCATAGGCGTAGGAGGTGGGGTCTATTTGGGGGGGCAACACCAAATTTGCTCAATTTTCAGAAACCCCTGTGACTCTTTAAATTATCATATATTTATATACCCGTATTTATATTGATATTGGTGTGCGGTTTGATTGTTCACATTAATTGTGAAAATAAGTCTGACATTTTAGGTTTTTGTATTCTGTATTCAGAGTCTACATAGCCCATGCCCAAATTTCCCAGCCCATCTGCCCGAATTTGAGCATTTTGCCGAGCCCAGGGAGGGCGGTTGCTCCCCCTGCCCCCCCACCTCTTACGCCTATGCTCCCCCTCCCCCAATATCACATCTTTGTGAGACCATCACAAAATGTTTCATGATGGTATCACAAATTAATAGATTAAATTACTTTTCATGATGCCATGATGAACTAGTGTGAGATTGTGTTGTATATTAATGACGTACCATCTGTAATCTCAACTGTGTAAAATCATTGCTATTGACGTAAATATTTATCATCTAGTTTTATCTCTGGTGGACCAAGAAAATATTCAGAAAGATGTGTACACTTTACTGTTGTGGTCACATGAGTACCTCATGTTATTTCTCTGTGGTAATTTGGGATAAATACGCTTTCTTTCTTTGAGTCCATCGTTTTTGACAATCATCACATCCGTTGTTTGGTTTCACTGGTTACGGCTTAGAAAAAATCTGGTGGTTATTTCTAACGGCTTTGCACTAATCTGTGAGTCTAAAAAAAATAATCACAACCCAAAAGAACCATTTTGGGGTTTAAGTTTGGCAGAACGAGGCCAAGCAGAAAGATAACTCAAGCCCAGAATAGAAACCCCATTAAGGAGGACGTCTGGTTTGTCTGTCGCATTTGACCGTCTCAGTAACCATGTTACAATCTTCGCCTCTGTAGTTGAATGGTTTCATTTTGGTGGGTTTTGTCAAAACTGCTTGTTGTCAGCGGTTCTTCTTGTGTCTGAATAACACTTAAAGAGGCTGGTGGGATTCGGCGGCTCGGGGATTAAGAGGCAGCCGTAAAGCTGCAGGAGCTAATTGGTTTTTGGTGGATTTTTCATGGAGCAGTGACGTGTCAGCAAGCTTAACAATGCTTTGAAATCTATTTTTAAAGACACAAAACATCTTGAAGAGACCGCATGTGAAACTTTGAGGCATAAAGTTCTGATCCAAACATGTTTTCCTTGTTCAGCTGCATGTTCAGAAAGTTCCAGCCATGTTCACAAGAAGTCTGTGATGTGTGAAGGTTGATCTTGCAGTTCAAACCAGGGCTGTGCAAAATTCAGAAATTTACCTCCAAGGTAGCTTATTTCTCAGCGGGGAGGTGGAGTTGCAGTCCGGCCTTTAAGGTGGTGGTGATGTGGATGAGTGACAGCTGGTGCTGATGACGAGTAACAGCTGTCACTCCCGGTTGCTATGACGCCCTCTCGTGCTTGAAGCCCGCACTTCAAGCAGGGTGCCATCTGGTGGTGGTGGGCCAGCAGTACCTCTTCTTCAGTGGCCCACACAACAAACCTGCTTCAAACAAGTGATTATCACCTCAGTGGGTGAACTTTAGAAAACATCCTGTCTGTCTGTCTCTTTGTTTGTCTATCTGTATGTCTGTTCATCTGTTTCTATGTCTGTCGGTTTGTTTGTCTGTCTGTCTCTCTTTGTTTCACTGTCTGCTGGTTTGTTTCACTGTCTGTTGGTTTGTTTCACTGTCTGCTGGTTTGTTTCACTGTCTGTCGGTTTGTTTAACAGCCTGTTGGTAGGTTTCACTGTGTGTTGGTTTGTTTCACTGTCTGCTGGTTTGTTTCACTGTCTGCTGGTTTGTTTCACTGTCTGTTGGTTTGTTTCACTGTCTGCTGGTTTGTTTCACTGTCTGCTGGTTTGTTTCACTGTTGGTTTGTTTCACTGTCTGTTGGTTTGTTTAACAGCCTGTTGGTAGGTTTCACTGTGTGTTGGTTTGTTTCACTGTCTGCTGGTTTGTTTCACTGTCTGTTGGTTTGTTTCACTGTCTGCTGGTTTGTTTCACTGTCTGCTCATTTGTTTCACAGTCGGTTTGTTTCACTGGCTGTTGGTTTGTTTAACTGCCTGTTGGTTTGTTTCACTGTCTGCTCCTTTGTTTCACGGTTGGTTGGTTTCACTGTTGGTTTGTTTCACTGGCTGTTGGTTTGTTTCAATGTCTGTTGGATTGTTTCAGTGTCAGATTATTTGTCTGTTTGTTTCTCTCTTTTGGTTTGTTTCACTGTTTGCTGGTTTGTTTAACTGCCTGTTGGTTCATTTCACTGTCTGTTGGTTTGTTTGTCTGTCTGTCTCTCTTTGTTTCACTGTCTGTTGACTTGGTTGTTTGTCTGTTTATTTGTTTTTTTGTCTGTCTCTTTTTGTTTCACTGTCTGTTGGATTGCTTCAGTGTCTGTTAGTTTGTTTGATTGTTTCTCTCTCTGTTAGTTTCTGTAACTGCCTTTTGGTTTCTTTCACTGTCTGCTGGTTTGTTTCACTGTCTGCTGGTTTGTTTCACTGTCTGTTGGTTTGTTTCACTGTCTGTTGGTTTGTTTCACTGTCTGCTGGTTGTTTCACTGTCTGTTGGTTTGTTTCACTGCCTGCTGGTTGTTTCACTGTCTGTTGCTTTGTTTTACTGTCTGCTGGCGTCTTTCACTGTCTGTTGGTTTGTTTCACTGTCTGCTGGTTTGTTTCAGTGTCAGGTTGTTTGTTTGTTTCTTTTGGTTTGTTTCACTGTTTGCTGGTTTGTTTAACTGCCTGTTGGTTCGTTTCACTGTCTGTTGGTTTGTTTGTCTGTCTGTCTCTCTTTGTTTTACTGTCTGTTGACTTGGTTGTTTGTCTGTTTATTTGTTTTTTTGTCTATCTGTCTCTTTTTGTTTCACTGTCTGTTGGATTGCTTCAGTGTCTATTAGTTTGTTTGATTGTTTCTCTCTCTGTTAGTTTCTGTAACTGCCTTTTGGTTTCTTTCACTGTCTGCTGGTTTGTTTCACTGCCTGCTGGTTTGATTCACTGCCTGCTGGTTGTTTCACTGCCTGCTGGTTGTTTCACTGTCTGCTGGTTTGTTTCACTGTCTGCTGGTTTGTTTCACTGTCTGCTGGTTTGTTTCACTGTATGTTGGTTTGTTTCACTGTATGTTGGTTTGTTTCACTGCCTGCTGGTTTGTTTCACTGCCTGCTGGTTTGTTTCACTGTATGTTGGTTTGTTTCACTGCCTGTTGGTTTGTTTCACTGCCTGTTGGTTTGTTTTACTGTCTGCTTGTTTGTTTCACTGTATATTGGCTTCTTTCGCTGTCTGCTGGTTTGTTTCACTGTCTGCTGGTTTGTTTCACTGTCTGTTGGTTTCTTTCACTGTCTTCTGGTTTCTTTCACTGTATGTTGGTTTGTTTCACTGTCTGCTGGTTTCTTTCACTGTATGTTGGTTTGTTTCACTGTCTGCTGGTTTCTTTCACTGTCTGTTGGTTTCTTTCACTGTCTGCTGGTTTGTTTTGCTGTATGTTGGTTTGTTTCACACGTCTGCTGGTTTGTTTCACTCTGTTGGTTTCTTTCACTGTCTGCTGGTTTGTTTTGCTGTCTGCTCATTTGTTTCCCTGTTGGTTTGTTTAACTGTCTGCTGGTTGTTTCACTGTCTGCTGGTTTGTTTCACTGTCTGTTGGTTTCTTTCACTGTCTGCTGGTTTGTTTCGCTGTATGTTGGCTTCTTTCAGTCTGTTGGTTTCTTTCACTGTCTGCTGGTTTGTTTCACTGTCTGTTGGTTTATTTCACTGTCTGCTGGTTTGTTTCACTGCCTGCTGGTTTGTTTCACTGTCTGTTGGTTTATTTCACTGTCTGCTGGTTTGTTTCACTGCCTGCTGGATTGTTTCGCTGTATGTTGGTTTGTTTCACACGTCTGTTGGTTTGTTTCACTGTCTGCTCATTTGTTTCACTGTTGGTTTGTTTCACTGTCTGCTGGTTTGTTTCAGTGTCAGGTTGTTTGTCTGTTTGTTTCTTTTGGTTTGTTTCACTGTTTGCTGGTTTGTTTAACTGCCTGTTGGTTCGTTTCACTGTCTGTTGGTTTGTTTGTCTGTCTGTCTCTCTGTTTCACTGTCTGTTGACTTGGTTGTTTGTCTGTTTATTTGTTTTTTGTCTATCTGTTTCTTTTTGTTTCACTGTCTGTTGGATTGCTTCAGTGTCTGTTAGTTTGATTGTTTCTCTCTCTGTTAGTTTCTGTAACTGTTTGTCTGTTTATTTGTTTTTTTGTCTATCTGTCTCTTTTTGTTTCACTGTCTGTTGGATTGCTTCATTGTCTGTTAGTTTGTTTGATTGTTTCTCTCTCTGTTAGTTTCTGTAACTGCCTTTTGGTTTCTTTCACTGCCTGCTGGTTGTTTCACTGCCTGCTGGTTGTTTCACTGTTTGCTGGTTTGTTTCACTGTCTGCTGGTTTGTTTCACTGTCTGTTGGTTTGTTTCACTGTTGTTTTGTTTCACTGGCTGTTGGTTTGTTTTACTGTCTGCTGGTTTGTTTCACTGTATATTGGCTTCTTTCGCTGTCTGTTGGTTTCTTTCACTGTCTGCTGGTTTGTTTCACTCTGTTGGTTTGTTTCACTGTCTGCTCGTTTGTTTTGCTGTCTGCTCATTTGTTTCTCTGTTGGTTTGTTTAACTGTCTGCTGGTTGTTTCACTGCCTGCTGGTTGTTTCACTGTCTTCTGGTTTGTTTCACACGTCTGCTGGTTTGTTTCACTCTGTTGGTTTGTTTCACACGTCTGCTGGTTTGTTTCACTCTGTTGGTTTGTTTCACTGGTTTGTTTTGCTGTCTGCTCATTTGTTTAACTGTCTGCTGGTTGTTTCACTGCCTACTGGTTGTTTCACTGTCTTCTGGTTTGTTTTGCTGTATGTTGGCTTGTTTCACACGTCTGCTGGTTTGTTTCACTCTGTTGGTTCGTTTCACTGTCTGCTGGTTTGTTTTGCTGTCTGCTCATTTGTTTCCCTGTTGGTTTGTTTAACTGTCTGCTGGTTGTTTCACTGCCTACTGGTTGTTTCACTGTCTTCTGGTTTGTTTTGCTGTATGTTGGTTTGTTTCACTCTGTTGGTTTGTTTCACTGTCTGTTGGTTTGTTTCACTGTTGTTTTGTTTCGCTGGCTGTTGGTTTGTTTTACTGTCTGCTGGTTTGTTTCACTGTATATTGGCTTCTTTCGCTGTATGTTGGTTTGTTTCACTGTCTGCTGGTTTGTTTCACTGTCTGTTGGTTTCTTTCACTGTCTGCTGGTTTGTTTCACTGTCTGTTGGTTTCTTTCACTGTCTGCTGTTTTGTTTTGCTGTCTGCTCATTTGTTTCTCTGTTGGTTTGTTTAACTGTCTGCTGGTTTGTTTCACTCTGTTGGTTTGTTTCACTGTCTGCTCGTTTGTTTTGCTGTCTGCTCATTTGTTTCTCTGTTGGTTTGTTTAACTGTCTGCTGGTTGTTTCACTGCCTGCTGGTTGTTTCACTGTCTTCTGGTTTGTTTCACACGTCTGCTGGTTTGTTTCACTCTGTTGGTTTGTTTCACACGTCTGCTGGTTTGTTTCACTCTGTTGGTTTGTTTCACTGGTTTGTTTTGCTGTCTGCTCATTTGTTTAACTGTCTGCTGGTTGTTTCACTGCCTACTGGTTGTTTCACTGTCTTCTGGTTTGTTTTGCTGTATGTTGGCTTGTTTCACACGTCTGCTGGTTTGTTTCACTCTGTTGGTTCGTTTCACTGTCTGCTGGTTTGTTTTGCTGTCTGCTCATTTGTTTCCCTGTTGGTTTGTTTAACTGTCTGCTGGTTGTTTCACTGCCTACTGGTTGTTTCACTGTCTTCTGGTTTGTTTTGCTGTATGTTGGTTTGTTTCACTCTGTTGGTTTGTTTCACTGTCTGTTGGTTTGTTTCACTGTTGTTTTGTTTCGCTGGCTGTTGGTTTGTTTTACTGTCTGCTGGTTTGTTTCACTGTATATTGGCTTCTTTCGCTGTATGTTGGTTTGTTTCACTGTCTGCTGGTTTGTTTCACTGTCTGTTGGTTTCTTTCACTGTCTGCTGGTTTGTTTCACTGTCTGTTGGTTTCTTTCACTGTCTGCTGTTTTGTTTTGCTGTCTGCTCATTTGTTTCTCTGTTGGTTTGTTTAACTGTCTGCTGGTTGTTTCACTGCCTACTGGTTGTTTCACTGTCTTCTGGTTTGTTTTGCTGTATGTTGGTTTGTTTCACACGTCTGCTGGTTTGTTTCACTCTGTTGGTTTGTTTTACTGTCTGCTGGTTTGTTTTGCTGTCTGCTCATTTGTTTAACTGTCTGCTGGTTGTTTCACTGCCTGCTGGTTGTTTCACTGCCTACTGGTTGTTTCACTGTCTTCTGGTTTGTTTCACTGTCTGTTGGTTTGTAGCAGTTTGCAGCAGGTTGGTAGCAGGAGTGGTGGCCAAGTGGTTAATGCGCTTGGTTTCATTGCAGAAGGTTCCGGGTTCAAATCCCACCCCTGCCACATTTCTCCATGTAATGTGGAGTTGTGTCAGGAAGGGCATCCGGCGTAAAACCTGTGCCAATTCAACATGCAGATCCACCTTGGATTTGCTGTGGCGACGCCGAGCAGCTGAAGGGACTTACTTACTACTAACAGTTGAAAAACGGGCCAAAAAGGTGATAAGGTCCCCTCACCTTCCTTCTTCTGAGGCTGTCTTTTCCTTCTTTCCTTCCTCCCTTCTCTCATCATCTTTCCCTCCTCTTCTGCTTCAATCTGTTCCTCCCAGCATGCAGTGCTTCCACAGATGGTCTCCCTCCTTGCTCCCTCACACAGCAGGAGGAGGAGGAGAGGAAATGGACCTGTGCGGGTGAGGAAGACAAGCAGAATGAGGCCTGCTGGTGAACGGGGTCAAAACAGTCACTTCATTAATTTATTTTAATTTCAGCATGAAAAACCTGCTGTGCAAAGTTCAGCTGATTAGACGGCATTTTATTTGGATTTTTCTCACGTTTTATTGAGCCAGGAATTTAAAAATTGTGGAAGAATGATGACATAAGCAGTGCACAGTTTCTGGTATTAATTTCAATTAGTTCTCACTTGAACTGAAAGTCATTGAACATCTGTCTTAGAGTCCGTACGTGATGTTTGATCCACAGTCAGAAATTTATTGGTCTTTGCTGCAGGTTCACTTTGATTCTGAACTCATACACAACCTTCAATATGACACCATGTAATTACTGCTAACAGGACGTGTTAACCGTTCACCGTGTTCATCCATTACACATTTTTCCCTCCATTTTTCTCTGTTCCTTGTCCATATGGTCAGGTCACACTCCGCCTCTTTCTGCAGCCCTCCCTCCACAGGGAGGCGGCTTTGTTAATAGTCCATATGGCCTCGTCGTATGCTGCCAAACATTTGTAATGACACCGACGCCAACACACATACACATACATGCATACACATGCACACACTCATTTAAAATAAAACCAGATCCAAAGTAAATTCAACCCGACTGACTCTAAACCCCATGCACAACAGTGAAGGTAGATGCCAAAGGCCACCAGGGGGCAGTATAGTCACTATCTAGCCATCCAACCATCCATCCATTCATTTTCTGAACCTGTTTTTTCCAGTTAAGGTTCTCAGGAGGAGGAGCCTATCCCAGAGGTGGAGTTCATCCTGGAAAGGTTGCCTGCCTGTCTTGACACCCAAACACATTCACTCAGATCTATGGTGAGTTTAGAGTCATCACTTCACCTAATCCGCATGTCTTTGGAAGTGGGATGCAGCCAGGGCAACTGGAGGGAACCCACGCAAAGAAAGGCACTCTTGAGCGAAACCCTTAATCCCCAAGTTCTTGTTAGTGTAAATTAAACATGGAACCATCTCTTCAGTTCCTGGTACTACAAATGGACCTTTACTTTGACCTTGACCTGAAGAGCCACTGTTTCCTGTCCTGTTTACAGCTGGTGTATTCTTGGTTCTTATGACTCTTTAATCCACTCTTGAAATTAAAGCTCTAATGCCTTTTGAAGATTTAAGTCATAATAAGAATTTTCTTTAGCATTGCTATAATTGAATTACTTAGCTTTTAAATAAATGATTCATAATATTGATATTGCCAATATGATAAAAAATTTGCACGGTCAGGAACCAATTTAGAATTACAACCCCTGATGGATTGAAATTCATACGATCAGACACCATGGCCAACATTTGGTCGCAATGTCATGGATGACGTGGGAGCTTCCCCGGAGCTGCCCAGGGATTCTGGAAGGACACAGTGACTGCCAATCAGTACAAACAGAGACAGCGTGATGTTAGCCAGCTGCTTGCTCAAACAAAATAAACCAAAATGTGCCAAAACAGTGCATTTCTGTATAAATCTAATATGTTTCTCATATATTTTGTAAAGGTTAGCAAGAAATAAACACTTCTAAATCTAAAAACACAGGTTTTGAAACCAGATAACATCTCTGAAGTGATTTACAAGACATTTTACAGATGTTAGCATGCATGCCCAGGGAATACCAGCAAGCAAGTGATTCAGGTCAGGGTAATCTCAAAACCTCACGCATGTGCACATACACTTCCTCTTGCAGTTTATCTGTATGATCATGTTAGAAAGGAAAGAAAATATCCCCGATGGAAATCCCCCCAGGAAAATATGTTTTGGCAGAAACAAAGTTTTGTCAATTTTGTGACATTTGAAAAGCCCTAAAGCTTTAATGTGGATTTGTTGGAGCAGTGAGCAGCTGTTTACTTCGTTGGCTATCCTGTGTATCAGGAGGATGGCTGGCTTCATGCAAACTAGTCAGCTCTGCTCAGGTCAGAGGTCAACAAAAAACACCTCCGGCACCATTCGGTTAACTGATCCTCGGAAGCCCAATTAAAGCTCCGATGGTTCTGCTACTTTACAGTTATTTTTGGACATGAGATCTTCATGTTCTGGATTATTCATGACCAAGTAGCCTTTTTAAAAATGAGCCCCCAGCAGGCTGATGAATGATTCTGTGATGTCCAACATGTCCCATTACTCATACAGGGAATAATGCCTTCAAAATGCCTCTCTATGGAACCCTTAGCTGCTTGTTACTATGGTAACCTGAAAACTACAACAAAACCTCAGGGCCAGACTGATATTTTATATTTGAAGTGTAATATTCTGGGGAATTATCACCAGGTTGAAGTCAGTAAAAAGAATAATGTGATTGTTTTATATCATATGAGCGAAGCGACACGCAGCGGCATGACGCTCGCTGAGTCCCAAACAGGAAGTGCCAAATTTTGAGTCCACAGTGAAACAGGAAATGTCAACTGTCAAGCACGTCCTGGATTGACACTTCCTGATTGACAGATGAGAGCTCATGGAATCTCACAAGATTACAATGCCAAGTTCACACTGAAACAGGAAGTGCCAAATTTTGAGTCCACATTGAAACTGGAAATGTCAGCTGTCAAGCACGTCCTGGATCGACACTTCCTGATTGACAGATGAGAGCACACGGAATCTCACTAGATTACAATGCCAAGTTCACACTGAAACAGGAAGTGCCAAATTTTGAGTCCACAGTGAAACAGGAAATGTCAAATGTTGAACACTTCCTGGCATGGGTGGAGCTAGAGCGAATGACAGGGTGCACTGGACTCCCCTGAAATCTGATTGGACGCAGATGATTGACATGTCACGGCACATGCAAAAAAAAAAAAAAAAAAGCTGCATTTTGAATTCAGACACATATTGACTGCTAGGCCCCTCCAGTACAGTAGTTGGTGCTGTGTACCAAGTTCTAATTCACCTTAGTAGAAGAAGACAAATGTTTAAGATTGAAAACATCATCTGAACCACAGACTCCAAATGACATGAAAGTTATATCAGTGAGTAAACAATGTATTTTATGCCAGAAATGAGGTCCAGGTTGTTAAAAGCACCATTTCTCCTCAGGTTGTCTTATATATACATGTTTTTCCAGTGATTTTTAAACAAGCAGGCAGCTGTTGATTCATGAGATATAACGTGAAGACACTCAGCTTGAAAGAAATACAGGTAATTTACTCTTCCTCTGTTCTGCATAAAACCTGTGTAACCTCTTAATTTTGCTGTCTGAGTGACACACCAGTGACACAACGTTAGATAAATAAATCTAAAGTTATCTTCCTTAAGACTGAAAGAAAATCTCTAAAATGTTTGATATAAATTAATTAAAAATATAAAATCCAGCTTCCTGATGAAGTGGTGTAGAGGAGGATTTTTCTTAAATAGAAGACCCGATTGTTCAGCTACAAAAGTACATTTGAGATGAAAGCCTAGATTTGATGTTTTGGTGAAATAAGCTTTTGTATTTCTTCATAATTGATGTAAATAAAGTCCAAGACATATTCAGTAGCTTGGAAATGTTCATGTTTCCATCCCCTGACTTGTCTGAAGAAAACTAACAATAAAACTCATTATTATTTACAGGTTTTATCAAGTTTTAGAGATTTGTGAAGGTTTGAGTTTGAGGAAGATAATTTTAGAATTTTTCATTCTTTATATTTTTTTGTATTTCTTGTATTTGAAATGGCATAACCAAATTAAAATGTGTGAAATACCAAGTGTTTCAATACTTTTGGATGACACAGTATCCTAACCTTATGATGAGTGCAAAATGAGTGTAGTATTATTACTGTTTTGTTTAAGAATTTTTAATTTTAAATGTTGCTGCACTTTGTGTGAAATGATGAGGTCTTGTGTGGGCCGCTGAAGAGGAGGTACTGCTGGCCCACTACCACCAGAGGGCGCCCTGCCTGAAGTGCGGGCTTCAGGCACGAGAGGGCGCTGCCGCCTTTCAGGAACAGCTGGGGTGACAGCTGTCACTCATCAACTATGACAGCTGTCACCAATCTCCTGGTCATCAACCACACACAAAAGCCGGACGACATCTCCACCTCGTCACCGAGATATCGTTTGCCTTTGGAGGTAAAACTCTCAGCCGTGTTCAGTAGTTGCTACTGGTATTGTATTTGTGTTCCTATTTTGGAGGTGGAGGTGTCTTACCCACCATTAAGGAACTGTCACTGCTCATATTTGCTGGGTGTACACACACCCACACATAACTGTTTCTGCTTCCTGCCAGCAGTACCAGATCCGACAGCCGGAGACGGTGGCCACCTGGGGACTCGGAACTTGGCGGTTCCAGTATTTTCCGGGTTCGGTGGCAGTGGAAATTGTGTGGGATCCGGCTCTTCTCTGGACGGACGTCTTCTATCCTCGAGCCTGCCCACACGTCACCTTAGTACATTTGACTCTGTCCAAATTCTGTATTTGTCTGTATTTCGTTGTGCACGCTTCACAACAGTAAAGTGTTGTATTTTTGGCTCATCTATTGTCTGTTCATTTACGCCCCCTGTTGTGGGTCCGTGTCATTACACTTTCCCAACAGGATATCTCGGCCATCGTCATGGATCCCGAGGGGCGTCAACCATCTGTTGGACAGCCAATGGCAGAGCAGGATGCACAGGCGTCTGCAGGGGGCGTGATCGGTGAGTTGCAGCAAATCCTCTCCGCCTTTACTGCTCAGTTGGATTTAATGACCGAGCAAAATGTCATCCTCAACCGTAGGATGGAGGCTCTCACCGCGCAGGTGGAAGCGCATGCTCAGGGCGCGGCTGCAGCTTCTCCTCCTGTTGACCCGGTGCCGAATACAGACGTTCCACTGCTCGTCCAACCGGGAGTGTTTAGGATCCTCGGTTCCTCCCGGTTTAAGTGCTAATGAGGAGGTTAGAGTTCCCCCCAATCTGACGGCGGTGCCGATTGAGTACCACGATCTTGCTGACGTTTTCAGCAAAGATCTGGCTCTCACCCTTCCCCCCCACCGTCCATACGATTGTGCCATTGATTTGATTCTGGGAGTTGAGTACCCGTCCAGCAGGCTGTACAACCTCTCACATCCGGAACGCAAATCAATGGAGCCCTACATCCGGGACTCATTAGCTGCCGGGCTGATCCGGAACTCCACCTCCCCAATGGGTGCTGGTTTCTTTTTTGTGGGCAAGAAAGACGGCGGACTCCGTCCACGCATTGATTACAGAGGGCTGAACGAGATCACGGTTCGCAACCGATACCCATTACCTCTGTTGGATTCAGTGTTTACGCCCTTGCATGGAGCCCAAATTTTCACAAAACTTGATCTTAGGAATGCGTACCACCTGGTTCGGATCCAGAAGGGACACGAATGGAAGACGGCATTTAACACCCCGTTAGGTCACTTTGAGTACCTGGTCATGCCGTTCGGCCTCAATAACGCCCCCGCGATGTTCCAAGCGTTGGTTAATGACGTCTTGCGGGACTTCCTGCATCGGTTTGTCTTCGTATATCTAGACGATATACTCATCTTCTCCCCGGACCCTGAGACTCATGTCCAGCATGTACGTCAGGTCCTGCAGCGGTTGTTGGAGAACCATCTGTTTGTGAAGGGCGACAAGTGCGAGTTCCACCGTACTTCTTTGTCCTTCCTGGGGTTTATCATCTCCTCCAACTCGCCCCTGATCCGGCCAAGGTTGTGGCGGTGAGAGACTGGCCCCAACCTACAAGCCGTAGGAAACTACAACAGTTCCTCTGTTTTGCAAATTTTTACTGGAGGTTCATTAAGGGCTACAGTCAGGTAGTTAGCCCCTGACAGCCCTGACCTCCCCAAAAGTCCCCTTCACCTGGTCAGATCGGTGCGAAGCCGTGTTTAGGGAGTTGAAACGTCGGTTCTCGACTGCACCAGTTCTGGCCCGTCACCTTAGTACATTTGACTCTGTGCAAGGATCGGGCTGCACCAGTTCTGGTGCAGCCCGATCCTTGCCGCCAGTTTGTGGTTGAAGTGGACGCCTCGGACTCAGGGATAGGAGCCGTGCTGTCCCAGAGGGGGGAGTCCGATCAGATTCTCCATCCTTGTGCCTATTTCTCACGCAGATTGACCCCAGCTGAGCAGAACTATGACGTAGGCAATCGGGAACTCCTCGTGGTGAAGGAGGCTCTTGAGGAGTGGAGACATCTGTTAGAGGGAGCCGCGGTACGATTTACGGTTTTCACGGACCACCGGAACCTGGAGTATATCAGGACCGCCAAGCGACTGAACCCCAGGCAAGCCTGCTGGTCATTGTTCTTCGGGCATTTTGACTTCTGGATCACCTACCGCCCCGGGACGAAGAACCAAAGATCGGATGCTCTGTCCCGGGTTCACGAAGTCCAAGTCAAAACCGAGCTGTCGGATCCGCCGGAATCCATACTACCTGAGTCCACTATCATGGCCACCCTCACCTTGGACGTGGAGAAGACCATCCGGGAGGCCCTGGCACGGAACCCGGACCCGGGTACAGGACCGAAGAACCGCCTCTACGTCCCACCAGAAGCCAGAGCTGCCATCCTGGACTTCTGTCACGGTTCCAAGCTCTCCTGCCATCCGGGGGTGCGAAGGACCATGGCAGTGGTTCAGCAGTGCTTCTGGTGGGCGTCCATGGAAGCCGACGTCCAGGACTATGTCCAGGCCTGCACCACCTGCGCCAGGGGAAAAGCTGATCACCACCGGGCACAGGGACTCCTCCAACTGTTACCTGTGCCCCATCGCCCCTGGTTCCACATCAGCCTGGACTTCGTCACGGGCCTCCCGCCTTCCCGGGACATGACTACCATCCTCACGATAGTGGACCGATTCTCCAAGGCGGCCCACTTCGTGGCCCTCCCGAAGCTACGGCCCAGGAGACACTTTACAACAGTAAAGTGTTGTATTTTTGGCTCATCTATTGTCCGTTCATTTACGCCCCCTGTTGTTGGTCTGTGTCATTACACTTTCCCAACAGGTCTGACAATAAAGTATCATACCTTTTTATTTTTTTCAAAAACTATATGGATTTCATTCATATGTTTTTACTTCAGACATGCTTGAACCCTCGTGCGCATGCGTGAGTTTTTCCATGCCTGTCGGTGACGTCATTTGCCTGTGAGCACGCCTTGGGAAGGAGTGGTCCCGCCCCCTCGGCGGATTTTCATTGTCTGGAAATGGCAGAATGAAAAGGACTTTTTTTTCATCAGAATTTTTTCAGAAACTGTTAGAGACTGGCACCTGGAAACCATTCAAAAAATTTATCTGGCTTTCGGTGAAAATTTTACGGGCTTCACAGAGAATAAGGACTTTTACTACAGCTTTCAGGACTGCTTTAAGGACGCTCGGTGCGCTGTGCTCCGAGCTGCGACGACGAGGCACAAACCATTGGATCATTTCTAAGCTGATGGCTCTGTGGATACGAGACCGTCGTGTGCTCTTTCTCTGGTTATCACAAGAGCTGGACATCAGCCATTTTCCGGCAGATTTCACTTTTAACAAGAGATTTTGTCATGGAAAGCCGCGCGGAGGCTTCGCGCATCACGACCAATTCGCTGATGAAGCGAGACAAAGGAACACCTCCGTTTCGGAGTGTTAGAGGCCAAGTTGGGACATGTCCAGCTCTCCACAATTTCTCTTATACTCACTCGACTGGTAAGCACTGAAAGCTGAGATAGACATGTTGCACGAGGGTTCAAGCATGTCTGACATAAAAACATATGAATGAAATCCATATAGTTTTTGAAAAAAATAAAAAGGTACGATACTTTATTGACAGACCTCGTATAATCATATTGATATGACAACACTGCAATATGATAATTGCAATATGATAATATGATAATATTTTACAGCCCTACTGTCAACTAGCTGAAAACTTTGAATATTATTTTACATCTACATTTAAAAAAATGCTTAAAGTGGCAGGGGGTTAATAGGGCTGTAATTAGGGGGATCTGGAGGTGGCGCTCCCCCAAAAGCTGAAAGGCAAAAAATTAAAAATGCTTTAAAAAAAAGCAAGGGTCGGGGTTGGAGAAGCTGCAAGGTTTTAGCCATGCTAATGCTCCCCTGAAGTGTTTACTAAAAAAAAGTCTGAAGGACCAAAATAACAAGGTGAGATGCTGAAGCGCTTCGCTTGTTCATGCCCGCATATTAAAATATAATAATAGACAGCTCTATATGATGATATAATAAAAGACAATTGTTCCTTTACATCACCAAGGAGGTGTGTCTGTCAGCTTAGTTAGCATTCTTTGCTCTTGCTATGTGTTTGTCGCCGTACTCCAAAGTACCACCAAGTGAATGATTTTAGAATGTAGTTCAAAGTTGCTCTGGTAAAGTAGCTGAATTTTTTGCCGACATGCTCTTCAGCAAGGTGCTGAATCCTCAAGCCCTGTGTTGGTAAATTTCAGTGGCAAGTGTCTGAAAGCGGCTGCTTTTTCCAATCACTGTTCAAGCTGTAAAAGAGTCACTTCAGCACATTTGCAGAAACTGAACAGTTTTGTAGAGAATCAAATTAGAACACAAGTCACCTCAAAAAGCAATTGAAGAGTAAAATCTGGAGTCTTGACCTTATCTGTCACATAGATAAGCACATTGTCCCCAGCGGTAAAGACAAAATCATTCAGAGGTTTTAAATTTTACAGGAAGAAACCTTGGGCACATGCAGTGAGGTGACCATCTGCTCAAAATATCTTGAAGTGACAGAAATAACTGCTGGATGGTGCAGCTGTTAGCCACAGAGAAATATTGTGTCATTTCCAGTGGTGGGCACAGCTAACCAAAAAGTTAGCTTCGATAACTGGTAATCAGCAGTGTTGCCACAGTTACTTTGAAAAAGTAATCCAATTACTGATTACTCCTTGAAAAAGTAACTTAGTTACTTTACTGATTACTCAATTGTAAAAGTAACTAAGTTAGATTACTAGTTACTTTTTTAGTTACTTTTCCCAGCTGCCGACAACAACCCTCTGCCACCTCAACATGACAATGATACCTGTTTTGCCAAAACTCACTTTATAGTCACCCTTTCTTGACTTCAATGAAAATAAATACTTGTTTTATAAAAAGTAAAATAAAGACCTCTTTCTTGACCTCATATTTAACTGTTGACAGCACTGTGACAGTAAAACTTGCAATTTCTAACCTACATTGTTTATAAATGTAACTATTAAAGTCTTTCTAACATTTTTCTAACATTTAAATTCTCTCTAAACATTTTACTTGTCCAAATTATTATTGTTATAAGTAGCATTAGTAGTTGTAGTAAAAAATGCTTCAAAACTGGACCTTTAATCTAGGGGTGTCGTGGGGGGGCACATCCCTGCCCCACGCCCCATTCCATCTGGATTCGCCCCTGCTTTGGCGTTTGAGCACAAAGTATGGATAACATTTATTTATGCAGAAAACATGACCAGATTTACAGGTAAGAAAGTTTTATTGCATTTTCACATCATGTGGTCCTCAGAAAGAGAGTTTAGGTCCATTTGAGTGGAAAATAGTGTTAGTTGTTGACGCGTCACGGAGGATCAGCTGTTTTTAACGAGCAGATACAGAGTGGCTCAGCTCAGAATTCTAAAAAACGAGAAAATAAAAGCATAAAAATGTCTTTGTAAAGCTCAGTGCAGGTGTGCTGTTGTCACCGTGCTTTAAAGAGGTGAGGACGAGTCGTAGCTGCTGCAGAAAACCACGAATGAAAAGCTCACAGCTCGCTAAAAGCAGGCAGATCAGTTGAACCCTGACCCCTTGCCCACGGACCAAGTTTAATGCTGCTCTCGACCCACAATGCAAAAATAATAGTAACACACAGTGACTTGGAGAAGTAACTTTAATCTGATTACTGATTTGGAAAGATTAACGTGTTAGATTACTCATTACTAAAAAAAGTGATTTGATTAAATTAGAGTAACGCGTTACCAGCATCACTGGTAATCAGCTAACTGAAAAGTTAAATTTTTTAACACTAAACTGCCTAAAAAGCTACAGATAACTGATAACTTTAAATTTTGCCTCCCATATGCTCTCAGCTACTAAGAAGCTGATTTTGAATTTAAACACCACCAAAGCTTCTAATAGAACCAATGGCGATCACAAACCCAAATAGCCAATGAGCCAGTGTGTCTGTCTTTGTGCACTCTGCCCCCTGCTGTAGGAAAGCATCATTTACCCTGACAGGATACAGTGGTCCAGCGATGAGGCAGAGGTCTTGATATGGAAAGCAGGTTTGAATTATGGTTTTGCTTTATAAATAAAATTATTCCGGATAGAATAACTACATTAATGTAAACTCTTACAATGTACAAAGTGATATATAACACATATCTGTTCATTTTAAAATAATGCATTAATTCTGAAGATTTGAACATTAACACACAGATTCCCAAAGGGGATTATGGGTAACTAAGCCTCCACTCATACTGAATGGTTGATTCATTCATTCTATGTAAAAACCAACACAAATGAATCAATGTAACGTGTTTACAAATAAATGTGCTTTTGTTAAAATATGTCATTTTTTTTCATTTGTATAAAAAAAGAAAGAAATTTTCAAGCTCCCGTTAGACAGCGCCTAAGCGCACGCGTGATGACATCACAACTCTATCTGGTTAGGGAGACAAGGTTTCTTCCAGTAACAAGAACTGTCAAAAAACTTTCTTGTGTGTAGTTGCTGGAGTTGTGTGGCAATAGGAATTGCCTTTTGAATGCTTGAATAACGATGTCAGTCGCACAAAGAAATCAAATAATAGTGAAAACATGTTCGGTGCAGTGTCATAACACATCAATCAGTTGCTCCGTGAGGCGTCATAACATCCGATCGGTTAGTGGCTCGGTGCGGTGTTATAACAGATCAATCAGTCGCTCCGTGAGGCCAACAATCGTGATGGCGCTAAATATAATATTAGATATTCCTGCCATGTGTGGTTTGTAAGAGTGCTATGATCTGCTCAGAAGGACATGAGGAGCTAAATGTGACATGCAGCCAATCAGAAAGTGAGGTGTCTGACCTGGGAATGTTCGTGTGTGAAATCTGTCTGTGTGTGTTGTTTTTACCGTGTGGCTGACACCACACATTGTCCAACTAAACCTGTCAGATCTATGATTTTTTTTTTTTTTCTCCACATGTGTGGTCTCTCGGGTTTTGGAAACCTACAGATAATTGTAAAATCCTGCGGTCAACAACACTGTGATATAACCGGTCGCCAGTAGAACACTGCCATCTCAGTGTTCTATGCATTTTGACACTGGTTATATCACATGACCTGAATCACAATTTAACAGACTTTTCGGCTTTTGGAGGAGCAACCTGGGCTTCTTCTGGCATTTTTACATCATTACAACAAACACAATAACAACGTCTATAAACCCAGAGAATATATTCACGAGAGTTTTAGGCACAATATACAAAGAGTTTAATGCTGTTGTCCGTGTGGAGCCTGATCAGAGCATCTCAAATGCATTTCTTCTGTCATGAATACCCATAATGCACTGGGCACAGATACATGTCCACACTAAAACCTTCAAAATTAGTGCATTACTTTAATACTAAAACATATATCTGATATTTTCACTTTATAAAACTTCAGACGTGACATCTTCATCTTCAGCTACATCTTCAAAAATGTTAGCAGCCTAAAAATTATCCGACCAAAACATATTGGAAGATAATTGGTCTGATGATGGTTTTCAAAGTTATCTGAAAAGTTAATCTGATAATGAACCATTATCTTTGATAATTAGTGGATTAGCAGAACTGTGCCCACCACTGGTCATTTCTACCTAACACATTTCAAATGAAAATATACCGCAATGCTAAAATAGCCTTGGCCTTATGATCATATAATCAATAAAAGACTGTGTAGAATGAATGTGACCCTTTGACCCCTTAGAATAGGCCAAGGTTCCACACCTTTGAACTGAGCCTCTGGTGAGAAAATACAATGTAAATAAAATATTGATAATGACTGATTGACTGAGTTTCTTCTGTAACATCAATACAAACATACATAAGTGAATGTATCAATGATACACAGATAACACAATAATGCATAAACAATTATTACATCCGCCAAGGACATAATAAAATCACCGGCTTTTATTTATTTGTCTGTCTGTCTGTCTCTCTTTTAGCAGGATTACACCAAAACCACTGCATGGATTTTGTGAGATTTTGAGCACAGATACATATGATGCCAGGAAAGACTCCATTAAAATCTGGAAATGATTCAGATCCAGACCAGGGTTCTGGATCAAAGTTTCCCTTTATATAGGCTTTGATGGATTACTTCAAAACTGCTTCACGGATTCTCACCAAATTTGCACCACAGATAGATATTGGGGCACAGAAGACTCCACTGAATTTTGGAGGTGATCCGGATCTGGATTGGCAGATGTCAGAAATCTCTGATTGCTCTTGTTTCCATTGTGGTCCTTGTGAAATTGTTACATCACAAATAGAGGGCTTGATTGAACATGTACAAATTTATATATATATATATATATATATATATATATATATATATATATATAAACTAAACTGGGATCGCAATTAAGCAATTGCAAATTACACTGAAAAAAGTGAAACATCAGTGCACTTCATTCAAACTACTTATTTACATTGGTCTAATGGAAAATTGTGGTTTCCAGTTTAAATCTGCTGTAATCACTTTACCAAATCATAAATATACATTGTGACAAAAAAAAAAAAAGCTGTAACAACATATTTTTTTAAGTTGATCCAAAGTATCTTTTTTTTTTTCAATGTATAAAGAAGACAATGCTTATACAGCTGAGGGTATTTTAGGATTGCATTATATTTGTAATATGTATCTGCTGAAATGTTTTAAAAAATCAACTGCGTCAATTAGGAAAGCAGGAACATCTCAGCTGGCAACAGCCTTTACTTTGGAACAGATGGTTGTAGGTTGTTGGAGAATTTGGGGTTTGTTCAGCTTTATGCAGAGTCTCATTTTGTTGGACTGAAGGTTGTGTTCGCTGAGGAACATAATGCAGTTATCAGCATATTAAAGGCCAATAAAGGAGGCAAGTGATGTTTGAGGACTAACGCTGAACAGCTGGTCACCTGTTCCCTAATCAAAAGGCACAGCCAGCCAGAAATTTTGCTTGAAGGACGAGGATGATGATGATGATGATGATGATGATACCCAACATGAAGAATGTGAGGAGTGTTTGGGCAATGACACATCCTAGAAACTACCTACACATCCTAGAAACTACCTCCTTGGCTGGAAGAACAAAAGTATTTCTACTGTGAAGTCTTGATCAATAAGTGATTTGAAAATGTTTATAGTAAACATGCTGAAATATAATAATGCTGTAATTCTTTTTTCCCAATGTTTTTAAAGGTCTTGTTGAAACCTGATCACATCGGTTGACTTGAAAAAAGTAAAGAAAGCAGAGTTGGCTTTTATTTTTAGACCTATGAATAATTAATGCCACAGCTCAAAGGATGAACAAACAGTGTCTCTGTGCGCGCTCATGCACATGTACAGGCTGTCACGCTGTGTATCATACTTGTATAATCCACACCGTAGCATAATTAAAGACCAGCAGCAGTGAAAAGCATCATACATGGAGGATGAAATAAATTAAAGTGCACTCAGAGTACACACCTCTGCCAATTTTATTAATTTAATTAATTAAAGCCTGAATGAGTCTGAAATGTTGTGCTTGGCTCAATATTATACTTGCAAATTACATCAACTGCAGCAACATCATTAATGTCTGTTTCACTGCAACAGATCATAATCCAGATCCATTCCAAACATCACTTTATATCACTGTATTACTGTTCTGTGATCTGTATATATCTATTTCTATATATCTATATATATCTATATATATATCTATATATAGATATATATATATATATATATACGAGGTCTGTGAGAAAACTATCCGACCTTTTTATTTTTTCAAAAACTATAAGGATTTGAATCATGTGCGCTTGCATCAGACAAGCTTGAACCTTCGTGTGCATGCGTGAGTTTTTTCACACCTGTCGGTTGCGTCATTCACCTGTAGGCAGGCTTTGAGTGAGCACTGGTCCACCCCCCTCGTCGGATTTTTATTGTCAGTGAAATGGCTGAGAGGCTGCCGCTTTGCTCCATGAACTTTTTTTCAGAAACTGTTAGAGATAGCCAGTTAGAAACCATTCGAAAGATTCAGATGGATTTCGGTGAAGATTCTGTCGGTGTCACACGGATTAAGGAGTGTTAAAACCTTTTTAAAGACAGCTCACAGCGGCAGAGGGCGCGCGGCGCACCAAGGGGCCATCGACAGGCTCGAATGACCAGATCATTTCTAAACTGAACGCTGTGTTGATCCGGGACATCGTGTGACTACCACAGAAATGGCAAGAGAGCTGGACATAGCACTTTTGTGGCACATTCCACTGTTACAGAAGATTTTGTAATGAAAGTTTTTGCGCGTTGGCACGGAGCCGCTCATTGCGCGCAACAAAAAAAAACACCTCCGTGTTGGAAACCATTCAGAAGATTCAGACAGCTTTCGGTGGCTTTTCAGTCGAGTGAGTATCCGAGAAATTGTTTAACAGCTGGGCATGTTCCAACTTGTCCTGTGAGACTTCCAACACGGAGGTGTTGTTTGTCCAATGGCTGTGAGCGGCTGCATCCCTACGCGCAAATCCGTCCGCACGTCTTTCATTACAAAATCTCCTTTAACAATGGAATGTGCCGATAAAGTGCTGATCCCGACCTCTTCTGAAACTTCTCTGCTAGACGTCCTGCATCAACAGAGCCTTAAATTTGGAAGTGATCTGCTCGTTCCAGCCTGTCGATGGCTGCTCGGGGCGCGGTGCGCCCTCCGCCGCTGTGGGCCATTTTTAATCCAGTTTTAATGGTCCTTAATCCGTGTGATACTGACAGAATCTTCACCGAAATCCATCTGAATCTTTCGAATGGTTTCCAACTGGCTGTCTCTAACAGTTTCTGAAAAAAAATTCATGGAGCAAAGCGGCAGCCTCTCAGCCATTTCCCTGACAATAAAAATCCGACGAGGGGGGTGGACGAGTGCTCACTCAAAGCCTGCCCACAGGTGAATGACGCAACCGACAGGCGTGAAAAAACTCACACATGCACACGAAGGTTCAATCTTGTCTGATGCAAGCGCACATGATTCAAATCCATATGGTTTTTGAAAAAAATAAAAAGGTTGGATACTTTTCTAACAGACCTTGTATATATATGTATATATTAAAGGCTATTCTTGGTCTGTAAAATCATTTTATAAAAGGCAAAGGACTCCGATTCTGCAATAGGGTTCACATTGAAACAAAAGGCCTGACGTTAAATCCGATGTAAAGACTCAGACACAATTTTTACACACAGCACTTCCCTCCAGCCTCTAAATTATGATGTGCTGGTCTAAAAATGAGACATGGACCAAAATTCCAAAATTATTATTATTATTATTATTATTCCAAGTTCAAAATGTATTTTAGATTTTCATAGCAGTGGGCTGCAGCACACCTTTACACTCCAGAAACTCAACAGTTTTACCTATAATCATTTTCTGATTGAGAAAAGTCACATTGACTGAGAGGAATCTGGCTATTATTTCTTTTTCATTTGAATAACAGTATCACAGCTTTATTCAATAAACTGCTGTTTGAAAATGCTCTGTTTTCATCTAATATATTAGTTCTCACAGTGAGTAATATTTTGTGATCAGATAAACAAACGTCTAATCTTTGTCTCGTCTCACTTGGTGATGGGGACAATGCACTGCTGAATAATTGAGCAACTGTGGAGGTGGAAAACATCAAGTCTCGCCAACACTCAATGCACCAATAACTCCCACCATGCAATGAGACATGAATATACTGAAACAACTGCAAGAAAATATTAATCCAGAACACACAAACCACAGGAGCACAGCTATTTTTTTAAAATTATCTTACAAATGAGCTGTTATTACTTATGAAAAAAAGTTTCATTGCATGATTATCCAGTAAATGGTTAAAATTAATTGAAACAGTTTTGCAGATGCATATTACAATAATACAGCAGTGATGAAGTGGAAGATTGTCACCTTTTTCATTCAAGTTCAACCAGCAGGTGTAAATATAAAACTTTATTTTAAATTGTGGAAGGATGTGACATATACACGGTGTATGAAAAACATTGTTATATATATTTTTTTGTCTTTGTGCTCAATGAAAATACATAACGTGAAATGATAGCAAGTTAGCATGAAAACATTTTAGGTGTTTCTTGCTACTTATGGGTACAATAAATATAAACCTCGAGAAAGTAGCGAGGATGTTATTAATGGTGCTGATGATGAAATCGTGTAAAAACATTATATACAACCCTATACAACATTTATCATTTATAGGTATAAATGATAGAAAACCATACAACATTTATAATTTATACACACTTCAGAAATAAAGTCATATTCATTGGTGAACAACTTGATAACTGATAATCTATTGGTTGGTGATATTGTCACGAAAAGTGCAAAATGTCCGTCATGGGAGCACAAATTTATTCTAATACATTCCGTGAAGGCTGCACGAAAATAAAAGTGAAGCGGTGGAGTCGGGGGTACTTATGGTCAGGAGAAGGAGTGGGGTTAGGTTATGGGTGTTATAGATGAAATGTGATACTGGGCTGTCCATGTGATCCTTTGGGAGGGAGACAGGAAAATAAACATGAATAAATACTAGACCAGCCACAAACGAAAACAAAACATAAATTATGGACACACACACATACACACACACACACACACACACATATAAGCAGTATAGCAGTTAGCACCATAGACAGCAGCCAAACTAACCTCACTCATACCTTAAGAGTTTAACTATCAGCACCGTGGACAACAGCTACATTTACCTCATTCATACCTGTAACAGTTTAACTGTCCACATCAGTGACAACAGGGTGATTCTATGGTAACGGAATTACAATCGGAGCATATTTTTAATGGGGAACTAAAATATGGCCAGATTTTCCCGTCATTGTAATTCCGTTACCATAGAATTACCCAACACCAAAACTAACCTCATTCACACCTGTAACAGTTTAACTGTCAAAAACCGTGGACAGCAGACAAACTAACCTCATTCATACCTGTAACAGTTTAACTGTCAACACCGAACAGACAAACTAACCTCATTCATACCCGTAACAGTTTAACTGTCCACATCAGTGACAACAGGGCGATTCTATGGTAACGGAATTACAATCGGAGCACATTTTTATGGAGAGCTAAAATATGGCCAGATTTTCCCGTCATCGTAATTCCGTTACCATAGAATCACCCAACACCAAAACTAACCTCATTCACACCTGTAACAGTTTAACTGTCAACACCGTGGACAGCAGTCAAACTAACCTCATTCATACCTGCAACTGTGTAACTGTCAAAACTGTGGACAGCAGACAAACTAACCTCATTCATACCTGTAACAGTTTAACTGTCAAAACCGTGGACAGCAGACAAACTAACCTCATTCATACCTGTAACAGTTTAACTGTCAAAACTGTGGACAGCAGACAAACTAACCTCATTCATACCTGTAACAGTTTAACTGTCAAAACCGTGGACAGCAGACAAACTAACCTCATTCATACCTGCAACTGTGTAACTGCCAAAACTGTGGACAGCAAACTAACCTCATTCATACCTGTAACAGTTTAACTGTCAACACCGTGGACAACAGACAAACTAACCTCATTCATACCTGTAACAGTTTAACTGTCAACACCATGGACAACAGACAAACTAACCTCATTCACACCTGTAACGGTTTAAATGTCAAAACCGTGGACAACAGACAAACTAACCTCATTCATACCTGTAACAGTTTAACTGTCAAAACCGTGGACAGCAGACAAACTAACCTCATTCATACCTGCAACTGTGTAACTGCCAAAACTGTGGACAGCAAACTAACCTCATTCATACCTGTAACAGTTTAACTGTCAACACCGTGGACAACAGACAAACTAACCTCATTCATACCTGTAACAGTTTAACTGTCAACACCGTGGACAACAGACAAACTAACCTCATTCACACCTGTAACGGTTTAAATGTCAAAACCGTGGACAACAGACAAACTAACCTCATTCATACCTGTAACAGTTTAACTGTCAAAACTGTGGACAGCAGACAAACTAACCTCATTCATACCTGTAACAGTTTAACTGTCAACACCGTGGACAGCAGACAAACTAACCTCATTCATACCTGCAACTGTGTAACTGTCAAAACCGTGGACAGCAGACAAATTAACCTCATTCATACCTGTAACAAATTAACTGTCAACACCGTGGACAACAGACAAACTAACCTCATTCACACCTGTAATGGTTTAACTGTCAACACTGTGGACAGCAGATAAACTAACCTCATTCATACCTGTAACTGTTTAACTGTCAACACAGTGGACAACAGACAAACTAACCTCATTCATACCTGTAACAGTTTAACTGTCAACACCGTGGACAACAGACAAACTAACCTCATTCATACCTGTGACAGTTTAACTGTCAAAACTGTGGACAGTAGACAAACTAACCTCATTCATACCTGTAAAATTTTAACTGTCAACACCGTGGACAGCAGACAAACTAACCTCATTCATACCTGTAGCAGTTTAACTGTCAAAACTGTGGACAGCAGAAAAACTAACCTCATTCATATCTATAACAATTTAACTGTCAACACCGTGGACAGCAGACAAACTAACCTCATTCATACCTGCAACTGTGTAACTGTCAAAACTGTGGACAGCAGACAAACTAACCTCATTCATACCTGCAACTGTGTAACTGCCAAAACTGTGGACAGCAAACTAACCTCATTCATACCTGTAACAGTTTAACTGTCAACACCATGGACAGCAGACAAACTAACCTCATTCATACCTGCAACTGTGTAACTGTCAAAACTGTGGATAGCAGACAAACTAACGTCATTCATACCTGTAACAGTTTAACTGTCAAAACCGTGGACAACAGACAAACTAACCTCATTCATACCTGTGACAGTTTAACTGTCAAAACCGTGGACAACAGACAAACTAACCTCATTCATACCTGTGACCGTTTAACTGTCAAAACTGTGGACAGCAGACAAACTAACCTCATTCATACCTGTGACCGTTTAACTGTCAAAACCGTGGACAACAGACAAACTAACCTCATTCATACCTGTGACAGTTTAACTGTCAAAACCGTGGACAACAGACAAACTAACCTCATTCATACCTGTGACAGTTTAACTGTCAAAACCGTGGACAACAGACAAACTAACCTCATTCATACCTGTAAAAGTTTAACTGTCAACACCGTGGACAGCAGACAAACTAACCTCATTCATACCTGTAAAAGTTTAACTGTCAAAACCGTGGACAACAGACAAACTAACCTCATTCATACCTGTGACAGTTTAACTGTCAAAACCGTGGACAGCAGACAAACTAACGTCATTCATACCTGTAACAGTGTAATTGAAAGCAACGTGGACAACAGTTAGTGTGTGATAAGGGTGTAAAAAGCCATATTCATTGGTGAACATCTTGACAACGATTTTATCATATACAGTGGTCCCTCGTTTATCGCGGGAGTTACGTTCTAAAAATAACCCACAATAGGTGAAATCTGCAAAGTAGTCAGCGTTATTTTTCAGCGTTATTTTTTACAACTATTATAGATGCTTTAAGACTGTAAAACCCCTCACTACACACTTTATACACTTTTCTCAAACAGCCAGCCATTAACATTTTCTCACTTTTCTCTCCTGTGTAAACACTCAAAGTTCAAACCTTAGTCTAAAAAAAATAGAACGTTTCCTATAAATAATTATGATGGCTTTTAGAACTAAGAAATTTAATTTTAACGATCAACCTACGAGGTTGGACATGTAAGAAATTATTAATAGTGACTCACCAGTATTTCACAGTTCCTCTGACCGCGCCTCTTCGTTGTGGCGCCGCTCCACTGTCCAGATTGGCTGATTACTCGGGTGGTATGAAAAATATTACCCATCCGAGAAAACAGTGTATTGCTATTTATTCTTTAGTGTTTTATCCAATCATATTGGCGTATCATTTATAGGTATATGATAATAATGTATATTTCATTCTGCTGAATCATGTTTTGCCATGAAAGAGGTTTTATGTTTTCCCATGTGATCCTCAGTGTGGTTGTTTTATGTATTTTATGTACATGTACTTTTTTGCCAAATAAATTGAATCCAAACCAATCTGGATCTGCTTCACAGTTCTTCTGAATGATACCCAATGAGTTTTTCCATTTAATGCTGTACATTTAAGTGCAGTTAATTTATTGAAGATTGTAGGTTGCAGAGACCTGCCAGGGGTATTTTCTTCCCTATATTATATATCATGTTGTTCAAGACTTGAAATAGTTATCGTCTCATTGTTACCACATTTTTTTTTCACTTAGAATCACATAAGAATATATGTCACATTGTTGGCTGTTGGCTGTTGACTGCGACTGACAAGATTATGACACACACCAACGAACAGGTCATCTTCCCAATATGTTACCCCCCGCCCCCCAAAGAACAATCATTGATTTTACAGCCACAAGAATTACAAAAAAAAAAAGAAGAAGAAATCAGTTTCTTATATCAACCACTAGCTCTGCCGTCTACATAAGGCAGAAATATGGAACATTAAGTTCGGCCTCGTCAACAACTATAACCCAAGTCAAGCCCATTAAGTGATAATCGCCCTTAACAAAAAAGGAAAAATAAAGAATAATAATAAAATTGAGGATAATATAATTAATGTTCCATGTTGCTGTCAAATGCATCTGAAGCAGAGTGGCAGCGCCCTCTGTTCTCATGATGATGAATTTTACATGAACACTAAAACCTGAATGAATACATGTACAAACTTTGAACTTCAACTATCAAAAATTCATTTAAAAGCAACAAAATTTTGGTTTTGGTTTCACAGCCAAGTTGGTGTTTATCACGTGGCCATCGTGCCTTCTGGCTCACATCCAGACTTTTAAGGTCACACTGCTCCGATCGAGCCACCACCAAAGAAGGAGGAGAAGATTTAGTGGAATATGTCAGATTTAACAATAAATTACAAAATGTGCTGTTAGGAGGGGGCAGTTGTGGCATTTTGGTGATGTTTTGCCCTGGAGGCCCCAGATACAATTTGCCCAAGTGGAAGGCAGATGTGACTTGACTTGAGTAGGTAGAGGTGGAAAACATGCAGAGCAGATGCTGTCCAGGAACAGGGCTGGTAATCTCTGGTTTAAATGTTTGGATGTGAATCAAACCAAAACTGCCAAATTTTGTTGCTGTTAAATGTATTTTGATAGCTGAAGTTAAAGTTTGTATATGTATTCATTCACATTCTTAGTGTTCATGTAAAATTCATCATGAGAACAGTTATATTTACCCTCAGTTTTATTTTTTTTTTTTTTTTGTGAAGGGTGATTATCACGTAATGGGCTTGACTCGGGTGACACTCCCCAGTTGTTGAGGAGGCCGGACTTAATATTCCATATTACTGCCTTATGTTGCTGGCAGAGCTAGTGGTTGATATAAGAAACTGATTTATTTGTAATTCTTGGGACTGTAAAATCAATAATTATTGTTTGGGGGGTTAACATCCTCGACAGATGATTTCCTCGTTGGTGGGTGTCGTAATCTTTCAGTCACAATCAACAGCCAAGAATTTGACATATAATAATGTGGTAAAAATTAGAAGATAACTGAGTTTAAGTCTTGAATAACATGATATTTAATATAGGGAACAAAATACCACCGGTGCGTCTCTGCAACCAACAATTTTTAATTTATTGACTGCAGTTAAATGTACAGCATTAAAGGAAACAACCTGTTGTCATGTCTTTGAGTAACACCTTTATAATATTCATAAGTTATTTTAAAAAGTTAATAGTTGGTAATAAATATGCTAAATTTTATATTGAAACTGTTAAAAACTGTAATTGAAGAAAAGCTAACCGAGTGAGAGTCTTCCGAAATGGGCAATTTTGTGTATTTGCAGAGTGAGTGCTCCTCTAGACCATAGACAATCTGTGTTTTCTCATTTATAATATTCATAAGTTAGTTAAAAAGTTCATAGTTGGTAATAAATATGCTAAAATTTATGTTGAAACTGTAAGAAACTGTTACTGAAGAAAATCTAACCTAGTGCGACCTCGTCTTCAGAAATGAGCAATTTTGTGTCGCTGCAGAGTGAGTGCTCCTCTGGACCACAGACAATCTGTGTTTTCTCATTTATAATATCTATAAGTTAGTTTAAAAAGTTCATAGTTGGTATTAAATATGCCAAAATTTATGTTGAAACTGTTAAAAACTGTAATTGAGGAAAATCTAACCGAGTGAGACCTCATCTTCAGAAATGAGCAATTTTGTGTTGTTGCAGAGTGAGTGCTCCTGTAGCCCACAGACAATCTGTGTTTTCTCATTCATAATATTAATCAATCAATCAATCAATCAATTTTTTTATATAGCACCAAATCACAACAAACAGTTGCCCCAAGGTGCTTTATATTGTAAGGCAAGGCCATACAATAATTATGTAAAACCCCAACGGTCAAAACGACCCCCTGTGAGCAAGCACTTGGCTACAGTGGGAAGGAAAAACTCCCTTTTAAGAGGAAGAAACCTCCAGCAGAACCAGGCTCAGGGAGGGGCAGTCCTCTGCTGTGACTGGTTGGGGCTGAGGGAGAGAACCAGGAAAAAGACATGCTGTGGAAGGGAGCAGAGATCGATCACTAATGATTAAATGCAGAGTGGTGCATACAGAGCAAAAAGAGAAAGAAACAGTGCATCATGGGAACCCCCCAGCAGTCTACGTCTATAGCAGCATAACTAAGGGATGGTTCAGGGTCACCTGATCCAGCCCTAACTATAAGCTTTAGCAAAAAGGAAAGTTTTAAGCCTAATCTTAAAAGTAGTCTTAAAAGTCCCCGTCAGTACTCTAGCTGCAGCATTTTGAATTAACTGAAGGCTTTTTAGGGAACTTTTAGGACAACCTGATAATAATTAATTACAGTAGTCCAGCCTAGAGGAAATAAATGCATGAATTAGTTTTTCAGCATCACTCTGAGACAAGACCTTTCTGATTTTAGAGATATTGCGTAAATGCAAAAAAGCAGTCCTACATATTTGTTTAATATGCGCTTTGAATGACATATCCTGATCAAAAATGACTCCAAGATTTCTCACAGTATTACTAGAGGTCAGGGTAATGCCATCCAGAGTAAGGATCTGGTTAGACACCATGTTTCTAAGATTTGTGGGGCCAAGTACAATAACTTCAGTTTTATCTTTGTTTAAAAGCAGGAAATTAGAGGTCATCCATGTCTTTATGTCTGTAAGACAATCCTGCAGTTTAGCTAATTGGTGTGTGTCCTCTGGCTTCATGGATAGATAAAGCTGGGTATCATCTGCGTAACAATGAAAATTTAAGCAATACCGTCTAATAATACTGCCTAAGGGAAGCATGTATAAAGTGAATAAAATTGGTCCTAGCACAGAACCTTGTGGAACTCCATAATTAACTTTAGTCTGTGAAGAAGATTCCCCATTTACATGAACAAATTGTAATCTATTAGACAAATATGATTCAAACCACCGCAGCGCAGTGCCTTTAATACCTATGGCATGCTCTAATCTCTGTAATAAAATTTTATGGTCAACAGTATCAAAAGCAGCACTGAGGTCTAACAGAACAAGCACAGAGATGAGTCCACTGTCCGAGGCCATAAGAAGATCATTTGTAACCTTCACTAATGCTGTTTCTGTACTATGATGAATTCTAAAACCTGACTGAAACTCTACAAATAGACCATTCCTCTGCAGATGATCAGTTAGCTGTTTTACAACTACCCTTTCAAGAATTTTTGAGAGAAAAGGAAGGTTGGAGATTGGCCTATAATTAGCTAAGATAGCTGGGTCAAGTGATGGCTTTTTAAGTAATGGTTTAATTACTGCCACCTTAAAAGCCTGTGGTACATAGCCAACTAACAAAGATAGATTGATCATATTTAAGATCGAAGCATTAAATAATGGTAGGGCTTCCTTGAGCAGCCTGGTAGGAATGGGGTCTAATAAACATGTTGATGGTTTGGATGAAGTAACTAATGAAAATAACTCAGAACAATCGGAGAGAAAGAGTCTAACCAAATACCGGCATCACTGAAAGCAGCCAAAGATAACGATACGTCTTTGGGATGGTTATGAGTAATTTTTTCTCTAATAGTTAAAATTTTGTTAGCAAAGAAAGTCATGAAGTCATTACTAGTTAAAGTTAATGGAATACTCAGCTCAATAGAGCTCTGACTCTTTGGCAGCCTGGCTACAGTGCTGAAAAGAAACCTGGGGTTGTTCTTATTTTCTTCAATTAGTGATGAGTAGAAAGATGTCCTAGCTTTACGGAGGGCTTTTTTTTATAGAGCAACAGACTCTTTTTCCAGGCTAAGTGAAGATCTTCTAAATTAGTGAGACGCCATTTCCTCTCCAACTTACGGGTTATCTGCTTTAAGCTACGAGTTTGTGAGTAATACCACGGAGTCAGGCACTTCTGATTTAAAGCTCTCATTTTTAGAGGAGCTACAGCATCCAAAGTTGTCTTCAATGAGGATGTAAAACTATTGACGAGATACTCTATCTCACTTACAGAGTTTAGGTAGCTACTCTGCACTGTGTTGGTATATGGCATTAGAGAACATAAAGAAGGAATCATATCCTTAAACCTAGTTACAGCGCTTTCTGAAAGACTTCTAGTATAATGAAACTTATTCCCCACTGCTGGGTAGTCCATCAGAGTAAATGTAAATGTTAAGAAATGATCAGACAGAAGGGAGTTTTCAGGGAATACTGCTAAGTCTTCTATTTCCATACCATAAGTCAGAACAAGATCTAAGATATGATTAAAGTGGTGGGTGGACTCATTTACTTTTTGAGCAAAGCCAATAGAGTCTAATAATAGATTAAATGCAGTGTTGAGGCTGTCATTCTCAGCATCTGTGTGGATGTTAAAATCGCCCACTATAATTATCTTATCTGAGCTAAGCACTAAGTCAGACAAAAAGTCTGAAAATTCACAGAGAAACTCACAGTAACGACCAGGTAGACGATAGATAATAACAAATAAAACTGTTTTTTGGGACTTCCAATTTGGATGGACAAGACTAAGAGTCAAGCTTTCAAATGAATTAAAGCTCTGTCTGGGTTTTTGATTAATTAATAAGCTGGAATGGAAGATTGCTGCTAATCCTCCGCCCCGGCCCGTGCTACGAGCATTCTGACAGTTAGTGTGACTCGGGGGTGTTGACTCATTTAAACTAACATATTCATCCTGCTGTAACCAGGTTTCTGTAAGGCAGAATAAATCAATATGTTGATCAATTATTATATCATTTACCAACAGGGACTTAGAAGAGAGAGACCTAATGTTTAATAGACCACATTTAACTGTTTTAGTCTGTGGTGCAGTTGAAGGTGCTATATTATTTTTTCTTTTTGAATTTTTATGCTTAAATAGATTTTTGCTGGTTATTGGTAGTCTGGGAGCAGGCACCGTCTCTACGGGGATGGGGTAATGAGGGGATGGCAGGGGGAGAGAAGCTGCAGAGAGGTTATCATAAGTTAGTTAAAAAAAAAGTTCATCGATGGTAATAAATATGCTCAAATTTACATTGAAACTGTTAAAAACTGTAATTGAAGAAAAGCTAACCAAGTGAGACCCCGTCTCCAGAAATTAGCAATTTTGTGTTGTTGCAGAGTGAGTGCTCCACTAGACCATAGACAATCTATGTGGGGAATCCAGTCAGTTGTCATCAGCACATTGTTTGCTCTCAAGTGTTTGAACCTTGGGAGATTTTCATCTTTGTGAGTATTTATATGCACCAAGCACATAAAGAGGGTGACAAATATCCCTCAAATGTTACACTGACTACGTTTTGGGGTTTGTAGTTTCCCGTGTATAGCATGTCATAAAGGCACATTAATGCTCAGTGTACTTTGTGGTCATAAAGGCACATTAATGCTCTGTACTTTGATGTCAGAAAGGCACATTTAAGCTCATAGTACTTTGTGATGTCATAAAAGCACATAAAACTCATGGTGCTTTTGTCACACAAAGGATTTCAGCTTCACATAACTGAGTGTTCAAGACAATAACAGTGTCCTTGTGACCAGAATTATCACACATCAGTAACTCCTTGGAGATATTTATCAGAAACAGCAAACGCAAAGATCCAAAGGTGACAGCAGAGGGATCCACTCATCAGCTGAGGACCAGTTCTGCTCATCACCACGAAGAGATGCAGAAGCTGAGTGAATATCTGACACTTCAGAAGAGACTTGGACATCTTGAGGAGCTCCTGAAGAAAAAAGAGCTGGAGATCAGGCGGATCAAGAGGCGTCAACTCCAGCTCTTGAAGGAGGTCAAAGATGCTGAGGTCCTGACAGCAGAGCAGCTGGAAACCTACCAGAAAGAATTAAGACCAGAGATGGAAAAACAAATCGAAGAAATTCAGAACTGTTACCAGAAACGGGTGGAACAGCAGAAGGAGAGTTTTAGAGAGGACCTGCAAGACCTTGAGGAGATCTGCCAGAAGAGAGCTGATGCCAAAAACAGGAGCTATATGGGCTGTGTTCTTCTGGGGGTTGGACTTGTCGCTGGATTTTTGGTGGGACGTTTTGGAAACTTCTGAAATTATGGTGTGATTTTGGAGTTATAAAGACTGGAATTTGTGGTGAAAAGACTCCCTTCGCTGGTTCTGATGAATGCCATTAGGGAAAGACCCAAAGATGGTGGCAGAGGGATCCACTCATCCACAGAGGAATCCACAGCAGAGCAACTGGAAACCGACTGGAAGGAACTAAGACCAAAGGTCTAAGCCTTCTCCCCAGACATGGAAGAAGTCATGAACCATCTCTGGAAATGTCTGGTAGAACAGAAATGAGAGGTTTAGGAAGGACTCTGCAACCCAAGAGAAGATCTACCAGAAGAAACCCCTTGCTACAAACATCAGCTATAAGGGTTGTCTTCTTCTGGGGGTTGGACTCGTCCTTGGATCTTTGGTGGCATGTTTTGGAAATGTCTAAATTAATGGAGGAACTTTGGGGTTAGAAACACAGGACTTTGGGGGAGGTGGACTCCCTTCAGACATTCATCATAACCAGTAAAGGTAAAGATCTGGCAGAGGGGTACAATCATCTGCAGAGTGCCAGTGTTGTTAAACACCACAATGACCAAAAACAGAGCTGTGGGATTCTGTCATGCCTTATGTTTCTTCTTATTGTTACTGTTGTTGTTGTACAACATTAACTTATTTGCAAATAAATTCCTCTGAAACTCTGATTTTGGTCTGTATGTTTGACGGTATTTAATTTTTGTTTGTTCATGTCTAGTCTCGTATTTATTTATATATTTTTATGCATTTATATAGCACTTTTCCATCTGCATCATATGCTCAAAGCGCTTTACAATAATGCCTCCATTCACCCCGATGTCAGGGTGCTGCCATACAAGGTACTCACTACGCACCGGGAACAACTAGGGGATTAAGCATCAAGGACCTTGCCCAAGGGGCCTTGGTCATCTGAACCGAGGATCCTCTGGTCTCAAGCCCGACGCTTTAAATTCAATGAAGTGGTACAAATGACACGCTACACACAAAGTGCTCAGCTGGTATTAACCTCATATTATCCTTCTATTATCCATGTGACTGGATGCTGTAGACCATAGGTGTCAAACTGATTCCAGAAAGGGCCAAGGGGGTGCAGGTTTTCTTTGTAACCACAAACTCCACCAAGTGATTTCACTGATGAACATCACTTTGAGCAGATGGGAAGAGTTCATCAGTGAAATCACCTGGTGGAGTTTGTGGTTACAAAGAAAACCTGCACCCTCTTGGCCCTTTCTGGAATCAGTTTGACACCTATGCTGTAGACATTCCCCTGACTATCTAGTTAGGAACACCCCTGTAAATAATGATTAAAATATTAATAAATAAATAACAATGCCCAACATGGCTCCACTGAGGAGAAAAAAATTAAACAGGACCAATACACTGAACAGGGCAGTCACCCACTTGTAGAATGAATTCCTGCAGGATGAAATATGTAATGTCCACGCATTCCATGCCATCAAAGAGGTAGTGGCTGGCACTGTCACGCATGGATGGTTCATGACATCCTCCTGTGGACAGATGTCCTCCTCGGTTCTCGGGAATGACCAGTATTCTCCCACTGCTGTGTTCAAGGCCAGTTTGTCTGCTGTCCATGGTTTTGACAGTTACACAGTTGCCGGTATGAATGAGGTTAGTTTGTCTGCTGTCCACGATGTTGACAGATACACAGTTGCAGGTATGAATTAGGTTAGTTTGTCTGCTGTCCACGGTTTTGACAGTTAAACCGTTACAGGTATGAATGAGGTTAGTTTGTCTGTTGTCCACTGTTTTGACAGTTAAACTGTTACAGGTATGAATGAGGTTAGTTTGTCTGCTGTCCACGGTGTTGACAGTTAAACCATTACACGTATGATGAGGTTAGTTTGTCTGCTGTCCACTGTTTTGACAGTTAAACTGTTACAGGTATGAATGAGCTTAGTTTGTCTGCTGTCCACTGTTTTGACAGTTAAACCGTTATGGGTATGAATGAGGTTAGTTTGTCTGTTGTCCACTGTTTTGACAGTTAAACCATTACACGTATGATGAGGGTAGTTTGTCTGCTGTCCATGGTTTTGACAGTTACACAGTTACAGGTATGAATGAGGTTAGTTTGTCTGTTGTCCACTGTTTTGACAGTTAAAACCGTTACGGGTATGAATGAGGTTAGTTTGTCTGTTGTCCACTGTTTTGACAGTTAAACCATTACACGTATGATGAGGGTAGTTTGTCTGCTGTCCATGGTTTTGACAGTTACACAGTTACAGGTATGAATGAGGTTAGTTTGTCTGTTGTCCACGGTTTTGACAGTTAAACTGTTACAGGTATGAATGAGCTTAGTTTGTCTGCTGTCCACGGTTTTGGCAGTTACACAGTTGCAGGTATGAATGAGGTTAGTTTGTCTGCTGTCCACGGTGTTGACAGTTAAAATGTTACAGGTGTGAATGAGGTTAGTTTTGGTGTTGGGTGATTCTATGGTAACGGAATTACGATGACGGGAAAATCTGGCCATATTTTAGCTCCCCATAAAAAATATGCTCCGATTGTAATTCCGTTACCATAGAATCACCCTGTTGTCACTGATGTGGACAGTTAAACTGTTACAGGTATGAATGAGGTAAACGTAGCTGTTGTCCACGGTGCTGTTAGTTAAACTTTGGCTACTTTAGGTTACTTTGGCTGCTGTCCATGGTGCTGACTGCTATACTGCTTATGTGTGTGTGTGTGTGTGTGTGTGTGTGTGTGTGTGTGTGTGTGTGTGTGTGTGTGTGTGTGTGTGTGTGTGTGTGTGTGTGTGTGTGTGTGTGTGTGTGTGTGTGTGTCCATAATTTGTTTTGTTTTCGTTTGTGGCTGGTCTAGTATTTATTCATGTTTATTTTCCTGTCTCCCTCCCAAAGGATCACATGGACAGCCCAGTATCACATTTCATCTATAACACCCATAACCTAACCCCACTCCTTCTCCTGACCATAAGTACCCCCGACTCCACCGCTTCACTTTTATTTTCGTGCAGCCTTCACGGAATGTATTAGAATAAATTTGTGCTCCCATGACGGACATTTTGCAATTTTCGTGACAATATCATCAACCAATAGATTATCAGTTATCAAGTTGTTCACCAATTATTTCTGAAGGGTGTATAAATGATAAATGTTGTATGGTTTTCTGAAGGGTGTAAAAAGCCATATTCATTGGTGAACATCTTGACAACGATTTTATCATATACAGTGGTCCCTCATTTATTGCGGGAGTTACGTTCTAAAAATAACCCGCGATAGGTGAAATCTGCAAAGTAGTCAGCGTTATTTTTTACAACTATTATAGATGTTTTAAGACTGTAAAACCCCTCACTACACACTTTATACACTTTTCTCAAACAGCCAGCCATTAACATTTTCTCACTTTTCTCTCCTGTGTAAACACTCAAAGTTCAAACCTTAGTCTAAAAAAAATAGAACGTTTTCCTATAAATAATTATGATGGCTTTTAGAACTAACAAATTTAATTTTAACGATCAATCTATGAGGTTGGACACGTAAGAAATTATTAATAGTGACTCACCAGTATTTCACAGTTCCTCTGACCGCGCCTCTTCGTTGTAGCGCCGCGCCGCTGTCCAGATTGGCTGATTACTCAGGTGGTATGAAAAATATTACCCGTCCGCGAAAACAGTGTATTGCTATTTATTCTTTCGTGTTTTATCCAATCATATTGGCGTATCATTTATAGGTATATGATAATAATGTAGATTTCATTCTGCTGAATCATGTTTTGCCATGAAAGAGGTTTTATGTTTTCCCATGTGATCCTCAGTGTGGTTGTTTTATGTATTTTATGTACATGTACTTTTTTGCCAAATAAATTGAATCCAAACCAATCTGGATTTGCTTCACAGTTCTTCTGAACGATACCCAATGAGTTTTTCCATTTAATGCTGTACATTTAAGTGCAGTTAATTTATTGAAGATTGTAGGTTGCAGAGACCTGCCAGGGGTATTTTTGTTGTTCAAGACTTGAAATAGTTATCGTCTCATTGTTACCACATTTTTTCACTTAGAATCACATAAGAATATATGTCACATTGTTGGCTGTTGACTGCGACTGACAAGATTATGACACACACCAACGAACAGGTCATCTTCCCAATATGTTACCCCCCGCCCCCCAAAGAACAATCACTGATTTTACAGCCACAAGAATTACAAAAAAAAAAAAGAAGAAATCAGTTTCTTATATCAACCACTAGCTCTGCCGTCTACATAAGGCAGAAATATGGAACATTAAGTTCGGCCTCATCAACAACTATAACCTGAGTCAAGCCCATTAAGTGATAATCGCCCTTAACAAAAAAGGAAAAAATAAAGAATAATAATAAAATTGAGGATAATATAATTAATGTTCCATGTTGCTGTCAAATGCATCTGAAGCAGAGTGGCAGCGCCCTCTGTTCTCATGATGATGAATTTTACATGAACACTAAAACCTGAATGAATACATGTACAAACTTTGAACTTCAACTATCAAAAATTCATTTAACAGCAACAAAATTTGGCCGTTTTGGTTTCACAGCCAAGTTGGTGTTTATCACGTGGCCATCGTGCCTTCTGGCTCACATCCAGACTTATAAGGTCACACTGCTCCGATCGAGCCACCACCAAAGAAGGAGGAGAAGATTTAGTGGAATATGTCAGATTTAACAATAAATTACAAAATGTGCTGTTAGGAGGGGGCAATTGTGGCATTTTGGTGATGTTTTGCCCTGGAGGCCCCAGATACAATTTGCCCAAGTGAAATATTTACTAAACAATCAGGAATGGCTGAATGCAATTCGATTTGTTTACTTATTAAAATTCTGGGGGCCCAAATTAATCTGTGAAAGTCACCCTCATTGAGCAATGATAAACTGTGGCTACATTTATCTTAAATTTTATTAAAACCATGAAGTATTCATTATCTCCACCAGGGATCATAATCTGGATTTTCACAAGCTCCATGAAACATTTTTGCAGTGGCTCAGCACAGACTTGTTTGGCCTGTAGCAATGTGGGGTTTCGACAGCTCCATTTAAGCTGTTAAAACAGCTAAAGGATGATCAGTGGAAACAGGATGCACCTGAGCTCAGTTTTGTACTTCATGGCAAAGGTTGTGAATACTTATGTACATGTGATTTTTTTTGTTTGTTTGTTTGTTTGTTTGTTTTTTAATAATTTTGCAACAAAAATCTAAAACAAAAAAAACTTTTCACATTGTCATTACGGGGTTCTGTGTGTAGAATTTTGAGGAAAAAAAATCATTTCATCCATTTTGGAATTAGGTTGTAACATAAAATGTGGAAAAAAGTGATACACTGTCAATACTTTTCGGATGAGGATATCTGTCATATTGATTTAAATTCAATAAATGTTTTCATCCTGGGGCATTTAAGCTGCACAAAGGTGCCAGTTCTTGATGCTTTAAAAATGAAAAGGATTACAGTCACACAACACACTAAATTCACACTCCAGTCCAATAGGTGGCAGTAATGGACCTGCAAGCTGGCTTGTTCCATTCAAAGAATAAGTTAGAAGGAGATAAAGGAAGGAAGAAGGAGGGTGGTGGCTCGATCCAAGCAATGCAGTTAAAGTTTGTATATGTATTCATTCACATTCTTAGTGTTCATGTAAAATTCATCATGAGAACAGTTATATTTACCCTCAGTTTTATTTTTTTTTTTATTTTTTGTGAAGGGTGATTATCACGTAATGGGCTTGACTCGGGTGACACTCCCCAGTTGTTGAGGAGGCCGGACTTAATATTCCATATTACTGCCTTATGTTGCTGGCAGAGCTAGTGGTTGATATAAGAAACTGATTTATTTGTAATTCTTGGGACTGTAAAATCAATAATTATTGTTTGGGGGGTTAACATCCTCGACAGATGACTTCCTCGTTGGTGGGTGTCGTAATCTTTCAGTCACAATCAACAGCCAAGAATTTGACATATAATAATGTGGTAAAAATTAGAAGATAACTGAGTTTAAGTCTTGAATAACATGATATTTAATATAGGGAACAAAATACCACCGGTGCGTCTCTGCAACCAACAATTTTTAATTTATTGACTGCAGTTAAATGTACAGCATTAAAGGAAACAACCTGTTGTCATGTCTTTGAGTAACACCTTTATAATATTCATAAGTTATTTTAAAAAGTTAATAGTTGGTAATAAATATGCTAAATTTTATATTGAAACTGTTAAAAACTGTAATTGAAGAAAAGCTAACCGAGTGAGAGTCTTCAGAAATGGGCAATTTTGTGTATTTGCAGAGTGAGTGCTCCTCTAGACCATAGACAATCTGTGTTTTCTCATTTATAATATTGATAAGTTAGTTAAAAAGTTCATAGTTGGTAATAAATATGCTAAAATTTATGTTGAAACTGTAAGAAACTGTTACTGAAGAAAATCTAACCTAGTGCGACCTCGTCTTCAGAAATGAGCAATTTTGTGTCGCTGCAGAGTGAGTGCTCCTCTGGACCACAGACAATCTGTGTTTTCTCATTTATAATATCTATAAGTTAGTTTAAAAAGTTCATAGTTGGTATTAAATATGCCAAAATTTATGTTGAAACTGTTAAAAACTGTAATTGAGGAAAATCTAACCGAGTGAGACCTCATCTTCAGAAATGAGCAATTTTGTGTTGTTGCAGAGTGAGTGCTCCTGTAGCCCACAGACAATCTGTGTTTTCTCATTCATAATATTAATCAATCAATCAATCAATTTTTTTATATAGCACCAAATCACAACAAACAGTTGCCCCAAGGTGCTTTATATTGTAAGGCAAGGCCATACAATAATTATGTAAAACCCCAACGGTCAAAACGACCCCCTGTGAGCAAGCACTTGGCTACAGTGGGAAGGAAAAACTCCCTTTTAAGAGGAAGAAACCTCCAGCAGAACCAGGCTCAGGGAGGGGCAGTCCTCTGCTGTGACTGGTTGGGGCTGAGGGAGAGAACCAGGAAAAAGACATGCTGTGGAAGGGAGCAGAGATCGATCACTAATGATTAAATGCAGAGTGGTGCATACAGAGCAAAAAGAGAAAGAAACAGTGCATCATGGGAACCCCCCAGCAGTCTACGTCTATAGCAGCATAACTAAGGGATGGTTCAGGGTCACCTGATCCAGCCCTAACTATAAGCTTTAGCAAAAAGGAAAGTTTTAAGCCTAATCTTAAAAGTAGTCTTAAAAGTCCCCGTCAGTACTCTAGCTGCAGCATTTTGAATTAACTGAAGGCTTTTTAGGGAACTTTTAGGACAACCTGATAATAATTAATTACAGTAGTCCAGCCTAGAGGAAATAAATGCATGAATTAGTTTTTCAGCATCACTCTGAGACAAGACCTTTCTGATTTTAGAGATATTGCGTAAATGCAAAAAAGCAGTCCTACATATTTGTTTAATATGCGCTTTGAATGACATATCCTGATCAAAAATGACTCCAAGATTTCTCACAGTATTACTAGAGGTCAGGGTAATGCCATCCAGAGTAAGGATCTGGTTAGACACCATGTTTCTAAGATTTGTGGGGCCAAGTACAATAACTTCAGTTTTATCTTTGTTTAAAAGCAGGAAATTAGAGGTCATCCATGTCTTTATGTCTGTAAGACAATCCTGCAGTTTAGCTAATTGGTGTGTGTCCTCTGGCTTCATGGATAGATAAAGCTGGGTATCATCTGCGTAACAATGAAAATTTAAGCAATACCGTCTAATAATACTGCCTAAGGGAAGCATGTATAAAGTGAATAAAATTGGTCCTAGCACAGAACCTTGTGGAACTCCATAATTAACTTTAGTCTGTGAAGAAGATTCCCCATTTACATGAACAAATTGTAATCTATTAGACAAATATGATTCAAACCACCGCAGCGCAGTGCCTTTAATACCTATGGCATGCTCTAATCTCTGTAATAAAATTTTATGGTCAACAGTATCAAAAGCAGCACTGAGGTCTAACAGAACAAGCACAGAGATGAGTCCACTGTCCGAGGCCATAAGAAGATCATTTGTAACCTTCACTAATGCTGTTTCTGTACTATGATGAATTCTAAAACCTGACTGAAACTCTACAAATAGACCATTCCTCTGCAGATGATCAGTTAGCTGTTTTACAACTACCCTTTCAAGAATTTTTGAGAGAAAAGGAAGGTTGGAGATTGGCCTATAATTAGCTAAGATAGCTGGGTCAAGTGATGGCTTTTTAAGTAATGGTTTAATTACTGCCACCTTAAAAGCCTGTGGTACATAGCCAACTAACAAAGATAGATTGATCATATTTAAGATCGAAGCATTAAATAATGGTAGGGCTTCCTTGAGCAGCCTGGTAGGAATGGGGTCTAATAAACATGTTGATGGTTTGGATGAAGTAACTAATGAAAATAACTCAGAACAATCGGAGAGAAAGAGTCTAACCAAATACCGGCATCACTGAAAGCAGCCAAAGATAACGATACGTCTTTGGGATGGTTATGAGTAATTTTTTCTCTAATAGTTAAAATTTTGTTAGCAAAGAAAGTCATGAAGTCATTACTAGTTAAAGTTAATGGAATACTCAGCTCAATAGAGCTCTGACTCTTTGGCAGCCTGGCTACAGTGCTGAAAAGAAACCTGGGGTTGTTCTTATTTTCTTCAATTAGTGATGAGTAGAAAGATGTCCTAGCTTTACGGAGGGCTTTTTTTTATAGAGCAACAGACTCTTTTTCCAGGCTAAGTGAAGATCTTCTAAATTAGTGAGACGCCATTTCCTCTCCAACTTACGGGTTATCTGCTTTAAGCTACGAGTTTGTGAGTAATACCACGGAGTCAGGCACTTCTGATTTAAAGCTCTCATTTTTAGAGGAGCTACAGCATCCAAAGTTGTCTTCAATGAGGATGTAAAACTATTGACGAGATACTCTATCTCACTTACAGAGTTTAGGTAGCTACTCTGCACTGTGTTGGTATATGGCATTAGAGAACATAAAGAAGGAATCATATCCTTAAACCTAGTTACAGCGCTTTCTGAAAGACTTCTAGTGTAATGAAACTTATTCCCCACTGCTGGGTAGTCCATCAGAGTAAATGTAAATGTTAAGAAATGATCAGACAGAAGGGAGTTTTCAGGGAATACTGCTAAGTCTTCTATTTCCATACCATAAGTCAGAACAAGATCTAAGATATGATTAAAGTGGTGGGTGGACTCATTTACTTTTTGAGCAAAGCCAATAGAGTCTAATAATAGATTAAATGCAGTGTTGAGGCTGTCATTCTCAGCATCTGTGTGGATGTTAAAATCGCCCACTATAATTATCTTATCTGAGCTAAGCACTAAGTCAGACAAAAAGTCTGAAAATTCACAGAGAAACTCACAGTAACGACCAGGTAGACGATAGATAATAACAAATAAAACTGGTTTTTGGGACTTCCAATTTGGATGGACAAGACTAAGAGTCAAGCTTTCAAATGAATTAAAGCTCTGTCTGGGTTTTTGATTAATTAATAAGCTGGAATGGAAGATTGCTGCTAATCCTCCGCCCCGGCCCGTGCTACGAGCATTCTGACAGTTAGTGTGACTCGGGGGTGTTGACTCATTTAAACTAACATATTCATCCTGCTGTAACCAGGTTTCTGTAAGGCAGAATAAATCAATATGTTGATCAATTATTATATCATTTACCAACAGGGACTTAGAAGAGAGAGACCTAATGTTTAATAGACCACATTTAACTGTTTTAGTCTGTGGTGCAGTTGAAGGTGCTATATTATTTTTTCTTTTTGAATTTTTATGCTTAAATAGATTTTTGCTGGTTATTGGTAGTCTGGGAGCAGGCACCGTCTCTACGGGGATGGGGTAATGAGGGGATGGCAGGGGGAGAGAAGCTGCAGAGAGGTTATCATAAGTTAGTTAAAAAAAAAGTTCATCGATGGTAATAAATATGCTCAAATTTACATTGAAACTGTTAAAAACTGTAATTGAAGAAAAGCTAACCAAGTGAGACCCCGTCTCCAGAAATTAGCAATTTGTGTTGTTGCAGAGTGAGTGCTCCACTAGACCATAGACAATCTATGTGGGGAATCCAGTCAGTTGTCATCAGCACATTGTTTGCTCTCAAGTGTTTGAACCTTGGGAGATTTTCATCTTTGTGAGTATTTATATGCACCAAGCACATAAAGAGGGTGACAAATATCCCTCAAATGTTACACTGACTACGTTTTGGGGTTTGTAGTTTCCCGTGTATAGCATGTCATAAAGGCACATTAATGCTCAGTGTACTTTGTGGTCATAAAGGCACATTAATGCTCTGTACTTTGATGTCAGAAAGGCACATTTAAGCTCATAGTACTTTGTGATGTCATAAAAGCACATAAAACTCATGGTGCTTTTGTCACACAAAGGATTTCAGCTTCACATAACTGAGTGTTCAAGACAATAACAGTGTCCTTGTGACCAGAATTATCACACATCAGTAACTCCTTGGAGATATTTATCAGAAACAGCAAACGCAAAGATCCAAAGGTGACAGCAGAGGGATCCACTCATCAGCTGAGGACCAGTTCTGCTCATCACCACGAAGAGATGCAGAAGCTGAGTGAATATCTGACACTTCAGAAGAGACTTGGACATCTTGAGGAGCTCCTGAAGAAAAAAGAGCTGGAGATCAGGCGGATCAAGAGGCGTCAACTCCAGCTCTTGAAGGAGGTCAAAGATGCTGAGGTCCTGACAGCAGAGCAGCTGGAAACCTACCAGAAAGAATTAAGACCAGAGATGGAAAAACAAATCGAAGAAATTCAGAACTGTTACCAGAAACGGGTGGAACAGCAGAAGGAGAGTTTTAGAGAGGACCTGCAAGACCTTGAGGAGATCTGCCAGAAGAGAGCTGATGCCAAAAACAGGAGCTATATGGGCTGTGTTCTTCTGGGGGTTGGACTTGTCGCTGGATTTTTGGTGGGACGTTTTGGAAACTTCTGAAATTATGGTGTGATTTTGGAGTTATAAAGACTGGAATTTGTGGTGAAAAGACTCCCTTCGCTGGTTCTGATGAATGCCATTAGGGAAAGACCCAAAGATGGTGGCAGAGGGATCCACTCATCCACAGAGGAATCCACAGCAGAGCAACTGGAAACCGACTGGAAGGAACTAAGACCAAAGGTCTAAGCCTTCTCCCCAGACATGGAAGAAGTCATGAACCATCTCTGGAAATGTCTGGTAGAACAGAATGAGAGGTTTAGGAAGGACTCTGCAACCCAAGAGAAGATCTACCAGAAGAAACCCCTTGCTACAAACATCAGCTATAAGGGTTGTCTTCTTCTGGGGGTTGGACTCGTCCTTGGATCTTTGGTGGCATGTTTTGGAAATGTCTAAATTAATGGAGGAACTTTGGGGTTAGAAACACAGGACTTTGGGGGAGGTGGACTCCCTTCAGACATTCATCATAACCAGTAAAGGTAAAGATCTGGCAGAGGGGTACAATCATCTGCAGAGTGCCAGTGTTGTTAAACACCACAATGACCAAAAACAGAGCTGTGGGATTCTGTCATGCCTTATGTTTCTTCTTATTGTTACTGTTGTTGTTGTACAACATTAACTTATTTGCAAATAAATTCCTCTGAAACTCTGATTTTGGTCTGTATGTTTGACGGTATTTAATTTTTGTTTGTTCATGTCTAGTCTCGTATTTATTTATATATTTTTATGCATTTATATAGCACTTTTCCATCTGCATCATATGCTCAAAGCGCTTTACAATAATGCCTCCATTCACCCCGATGTCAGGGTGCTGCCATACAAGGTACTCACTACGCACCGGGAACAACTAGGGGATTAAGCATCAAGGACCTTGCCCAAGGGGCCTTGGTCATCTGAACCGAGGATCCTCTGGTCTCAAGCCCGACGCTTTAAATTCAATGAAGTGGTACAAATGACACGCTACACACAAAGTGCTCAGCTGGTATTAACCTCATATTATCCTTCTATTATCCATGTGACTGGATGCTGTAGACCATAGGTGTCAAACTGATTCCAGAAAGGGCCAAGGGGGTGCAGGTTTTCTTTGTAACCACAAACTCCACCAAGTGATTTCACTGATGAACATCACTTTGAGCAGATGGGAAGAGTTCATCAGTGAAATCACCTGGTGGAGTTTGTGGTTACAAAGAAAACCTGCACCCTCTTGGCCCTTTCTGGAATCAGTTTGACACCTATGCTGTAGACATTCCCCTGACTATCTAGTTAGGAACACCCCTGTAAATAATGATTAAAATATTAATAAATAAATAACAATGCCCAACATGGCTCCACTGAGGAGAAAAAAATTAAACAGGACCAATACACTGAACAGGGCAGTCACCCACTTGTAGAATGAATTCCTGCAGGATGAAATATGTAATGTCCACGCATTCCATGCCATCAAAGAGGTAGTGGCTGGCACTGTCACGCATGGATGGTTCATGACATCCTCCTGTGGACAGATGTCCTCCTCGGTTCTCGGGAATGACCAGTATTCTCCCACTGCTGTGTTCAAGGCCAGTTTGTCTGCTGTCCATGGTTTTGACAGTTACACAGTTGCCGGTATGAATGAGGTTAGTTTGTCTGCTGTCCACGATGTTGACAGATACACAGTTGCAGGTATGAATTAGGTTAGTTTGTCTGCTGTCCACGGTTTTGACAGTTAAACCGTTACAGGTATGAATGAGGTTAGTTTGTCTGTTGTCCACTGTTTTGACAGTTAAACTGTTACAGGTATGAATGAGGTTAGTTTGTCTGCTGTCCACGGTGTTGACAGTTAAACCATTACACGTATGATGAGGTTAGTTTGTCTGCTGTCCACTGTTTTGACAGTTAAACTGTTACAGGTATGAATGAGCTTAGTTTGTCTGCTGTCCACTGTTTTGACAGTTAAACCGTTATGGGTATGAATGAGGTTAGTTTGTCTGTTGTCCACTGTTTTGACAGTTAAACCATTACACGTATGATGAGGGTAGTTTGTCTGCTGTCCATGGTTTTGACAGTTACACAGTTACAGGTATGAATGAGGTTAGTTTGTCTGTTGTCCACTGTTTTGACAGTTAAACCGTTACGGGTATGAATGAGGTTAGTTTGTCTGTTGTCCACTGTTTTGACAGTTAAACCATTACACGTATGATGAGGGTAGTTTGTCTGCTGTCCATGGTTTTGACAGTTACACAGTTACAGGTATGAATGAGGTTAGTTTGTCTGTTGTCCACGGTTTTGACAGTTAAACTGTTACAGGTATGAATGAGCTTAGTTTGTCTGCTGTCCACGGTTTTGGCAGTTACACAGTTGCAGGTATGAATGAGGTTAGTTTGTCTGCTGTCCACGGTGTTGACAGTTAAAATGTTACAGGTGTGAATGAGGTTAGTTTTGGTGTTGGGTGATTCTATGGTAACGGAATTACGATGACGGGAAAATCTGGCCATATTTTAGCTCCCCATAAAAAATATGCTCCGATTGTAATTCCGTTACCATAGAATCACCCTGTTGTCACTGATGTGGACAGTTAAACTGTTACAGGTATGAATGAGGTAAACGTAGCTGTTGTCCACGGTGCTGTTAGTTAAACTTTGGCTACTTTAGGTTACTTTGGCTGCTGTCCATGGTGCTGACTGCTATACTGCTTATGTGTGTGTGTGTGTGTGTGTGTGTGTGTGTGTGTGTGTGTGTGTGTGTGTGTGTGTGTGTGTGTGTGTGTGTGTGTGTGTGTGTGTGTGTGTGTGTGTGTGTGTGTGTGTGTGTGTGTGTGTGTGTGTGTGTGTGTGTGTGTGTGTGTGTCCATAATTTGTTTTGTTTTCGTTTGTGGCTGGTCTAGTATTTATTCATGTTTATTTTCCTGTCTCCCTCCCAAAGGATCACATGGACAGCCCAGTATCACATTTCATCTATAACACCCATAACCTAACCCCACTCCTTCTCCTGACCATAAGTACCCCCGACTCCACCGCTTCACTTTTATTTTCGTGCAGCCTTCACGGAATGTATTAGAATAAATTTGTGCTCCCATGACGGACATTTTGCAATTTTCGTGACAATATCATCAACCAATAGATTATCAGTTATCAAGTTGTTCACCAATTATTTCTGAAGGGTGTATAAATGATAAATGTTGTATGGTTTTCTGAAGGGTGTAAAAAGCCATATTCATTGGTGAACATCTTGACAACGATTTTATCATATACAGTGGTCCCTCATTTATTGCGGGAGTTACGTTCTAAAAATAACCCGCGATAGGTGAAATCTGCAAAGTAGTCAGCGTTATTTTTTACAACTATTATAGATGTTTTAAGACTGTAAAACCCCTCACTACACACTTTATACACTTTTCTCAAACAGCCAGCCATTAACATTTTCTCACTTTTCTCTCCTGTGTAAACACTCAAAGTTCAAACCTTAGTCTAAAAAAAATAGAACGTTTTCCTATAAATAATTATGATGGCTTTTAGAACTAACAAATTTAATTTTAACGATCAATCTATGAGGTTGGACACGTAAGAAATTATTAATAGTGACTCACCAGTATTTCACAGTTCCTCTGACCGCGCCTCTTCGTTGTAGCGCCGCGCCGCTGTCCAGATTGGCTGATTACTCAGGTGGTATGAAAAATATTACCCGTCCGCGAAAACAGTGTATTGCTATTTATTCTTTCGTGTTTTATCCAATCATATTGGCGTATCATTTATAGGTATATGATAATAATGTAGATTTCATTCTGCTGAATCATGTTTTGCCATGAAAGAGGTTTTATGTTTTCCCATGTGATCCTCAGTGTGGTTGTTTTATGTATTTTATGTACATGTACTTTTTTGCCAAATAAATTGAATCCAAACCAATCTGGATTTGCTTCACAGTTCTTCTGAAGGATACCCAATGAGTTTTTCCATTTAATGCTGTACATTTAAGTGCAGTTAATTTATTGAAGATTGTAGGTTGCAGAGACCTGCCAGGGGTATTTTTGTTGTTCAAGACTTGAAATAGTTATCGTCTCATTGTTACCACATTTTTTTCACTTAGAATCACATAAGAATATATGTCACATTGTTGGCTGTTGACTGCGACTGACAAGATTATGACACACACCAACGAACAGGTCATCTTCCCAATATGTTACCCCCCGCCCCCCAAAGAACAATCACTGATTTTACAGCCACAAGAATTACAAAAAAAAAAAAGAAGAAATCAGTTTCTTATATCAACCACTAGCTCTGCCGTCTACATAAGGCAGAAATATGGAACATTAAGTTCGGCCTCATCAACAACTATAACCTGAGTCAAGCCCATTAAGTGATAATCGCCCTTAACAAAAAAGGAAAAAATAAAGAATAATAATAAAATTGAGGATAATATAATTAATGTTCCATGTTGCTGTCAAATGCATCTGAAGCAGAGTGGCAGCGCCCTCTGTTCTCATGATGATGAATTTTACATGAACACTAAAACCTGAATGAATACATGTACAAACTTTGAACTTCAACTATCAAAAATTCATTTAACAGCAACAAAATTTGGCCGTTTTGGTTTCACAGCCAAGCTGGTGTTTATCACGTGGCCATCGTGCCTTCTGGCTCACATCCAGACTTATAAGGTCACACTGCTCCGATCGAGCCACCACCAAAGAAGGAGGAGAAAATTTAGTGGAATATGTCAGATTTAACAATAAATTACAAAATGTGCTGTTAGGAGGGGGCAATTGTGGCATTTTGGTGATGTTTTGCCCTGGAGGCCCCAGATACAATTTGCCCAAGTGAAATATTTACTAAACAATCAGGAATGGCTGAATGCAATTCGATTTGTTTACTTATTAAAATTCTGGGGGCCCAAATTAATCTGTGAAAGTCACCCTCATTGAGCAATGATAAACTGTGGCTACATTTATCTTAAATTTTATTAAAACCATGAAGTATTCATTATCTCCACCAGGGATCATAATCTGGATTTTCACAAGCTCCATGAAACATTTTTGCAGTGGCTCAGCACAGACTTGTTTGGCCTGTAGCAATGTGGGGTTTCGACAGCTCCATTTAAGCTGTTAAAACAGCTAAAGGATGATCAGTGGAAACAGGATGCACCTGAGCTCAGTTTTGTACTTCATGGCAAAGGTTGTGAATACTTATGTACATGTGATTTTTTTTGTTTGTTTGTTTGTTTGTTTGTTTTTTAATAATTTTGCAACAAAAATCTAAAACAAAAAAAAACTTTTCACATTGTCATTACGGGGTTCTGTGTGTAGAATTTTGAGGAAAAAAAAATCATTTCATCCATTTTGGAATTAGGTTGTAACATAAAATGTGGAAAAAAAGTGATACACTGTCAATACTTTTCGGATGAGGATATCTGTCATATTGATTTAAATTCAATAAATGTTTTCATCCTGGGGCATTTAAGCTGCACAAAGGTGCCAGTTCTTGATGCTTTAAAAATGAAAAGGATTACAGTCACACAACACACTAAATTCACACTCCAGTCCAATAGGTGGCAGTAATGGACCTGCAAGCTGGCTTGTTCCATTCAAAGAATAAGTTAGAAGGAGATAAAGGAAGGAAGAAGGAGGGTGGTGGCTCGATCCAAGCAATGCAGTTAAAGTTTGTATATGTATTCATTCACATTCTTAGTGTTCATGTAAAATTCATCATGAGAACAGTTATATTTACCCTCAGTTTTATTTTTTTTTTATTTTTTGTGAAGGGTGATTATCACGTAATGGGCTTGACTCGGGTGACACTCCCCAGTTGTTGAGGAGGCCGGACTTAATATTCCATATTACTGCCTTATGTTGCTGGCAGAGCTAGTGGTTGATATAAGAAACTGATTTATTTGTAATTCTTGGGACTGTAAAATCAATAATTATTGTTTGGGGGGTTAACATCCTCGACAGATGATTTCCTCGTTGGTGGGTGTCGTAATCTTTCAGTCACAATCAACAGCCAAGAATTTGACATATAATAATGTGGTAAAAATTAGAAGATAACTGAGTTTAAGTCTTGAATAACATGATATTTAATATAGGGAACAAAATACCACCGGTGCGTCTCTGCAACCAACAATTTTTTAATTTATTGACTGCAGTTAAATGTACAGCATTAAAGGAAACAACCTGTTGTCATGTCTTTGAGTAACACCTTTATAATATTCATAAGTTATTTTAAAAAGTTAATAGTTGGTAATAAATATGCTAAATTTTATGTTGAAACTGTTAAAAACTGTAATTGAAGAAAAGCTAACCGAGTGAGAGTCTTCAGAAATGGGCAGTTTTGTGTATTTGCAGAGTGAGTGCTCCTCTAGACCATAGACAGTCTGTGTTTTCTCATTTATAATATTCATAAGTTAGTTAAAAAGTTCATAGTTGGTAATAAATATGCTAAAATTTATGTTGAAACTGTAAGAAACTGTTACTGAAGAAAATCTAACCTAGTGCGACCTCGTCTTCAGAAATGAGCAATTTTGTGTCGCTGCAGAGTGAGTGCTCCTCTGGACCACAGACAATCTGTGTTTTCTCATTTATAATATCTATAAGTTAGTTTAAAAAGTTCATAGTTGGTGTTAAATATGCTAAAATGTATGTTGAAACTGTTAAAAACTGTAATTGAGGAAAATCTAACCGAGTGAGACCTCATCTTCAGAAATGAGCAATTTTGTGTTGTTGCAGAGTGAGTGCTCCTGTAGCCCACAGACAATCTGTGTGTTCTCATTCATAATATTAATCAATCAATCAATTAATTTTTTTTATATAGCACCAAATCACAACAAACAGTTGCCCCAAGGTGCTTTATATTTTAAGGCAAGGCCATACAATAATTATGTAAAACCCCAACGGTCAAAACGACCCCCTGTGAGCAAGCACTTGGCTACAGTGGGAAGGAAAAACTCCCTTTTAAGAGGAAGAAACCTCCAGCAGAACCAGGCTCAGGGAGGGGCAGTCCTCTGCTGGGACTGGTTGGGGCTGAGGGAGAGAACCAGGAAAAAGACATGCTGTGGAAGGGAGCAGAGATCGATCACTAATGATTAAATGCAGAGTGGTGTATACAGAGCAAAAAGAGAAAGAAACAGTGCATCATGGGAACCCCCCAGCAGTCTACGTCTATAGCAGTATAACTAAGGGATGGTTCAGGGTCACCTGATCCAGCCCTAACTATAAGCTTTAGCAAAAAGGAAAGTTTTAAGCCTAATCTTAAAAGTAGTCTTAAAAGTCCCCGTCAGTACTCTAGCTGCAGCATTTTGAATTAACTGAAGGCTTTTTAGGGAACTTTTAGGACAACCTGATAATAATGAATTACAATAGTCCAGCCTAGAGGAAATAAATGCATGAATTAGTTTTTCAGCATCACTCTGAGACAAGACCTTTCTGATTTTAGAGATATTGCGTAAATGCAAAAAAGCAGTCCTACATATTTGTTTAATATGCGCTTTGAATGACATATCCTGATCAAAAATGACTCCAAGATTTCTCACAGTATTACTAGAGGTCAGGGTAATGCCATCCAGAGTAAGGATCTGGTTAGACACCATGTTTCTAAGATTTGTGGGGCCAAGTACAATAACTTCAGTTTTATCTTTGTTTAAAAGCAGGAAATTAGAGGTCATCCATGTCTTTATGTCTGTAAGACAATCCTGCAGTTTAGCTAAATGGTGTGTGTCCTCTGGCTTCATGGATAGATAAAGCTGGGTATCATCTGCGTAACAATGAAAATTTAAGCAATACCGTCTAATAATACTGCCTAAGGGAAGCATGTATAAAGTGAATAAAATTGGTCCTAGCACAGAACCTTGTGGAACTCCATAATTTAGTCTGTGAAGAAGATTCCCCATTTACATGAACAAATTGTAATCTATTAGACAAATATGATTCAAACCACTGCAGCGCAGTGCCTTTAATACCTATGGCATGCTCTAATCTCTGTAATAAAATTTTATGGTCAACAGTATCAAAAGCAGCACTGAGGTCTAACAGAACAAGCACAGAGATGAGTCCACTGTCCGAGGCCATAAGAAGATCATTTGTAACCTTCACTAATGCTGTTTCTGTACTATGATGAATTCTAAAACCTGACTGAAACTCTTCAAATAGACCATTCCTCTGCAGATGATCAGTTAGCTGTTTTACAACTACCCTTTCAAGAATTTTTGAGAGAAAAGGAAGGTTGGAGATTGGCCTATAATTAGCTAAGATAGCTGGGTCAAGTGATGGCTTTTTAATTAATGGTTTAATTACTGCCACCTTAAAAGCCTGTGGTACATAGCCAACTAACAAAGATAGATTGATCATATTTAAGATCGAAGCATTAAATAATGGTAGGGCTTCCTTGAGCAGCCTGGTAGGAATGGGGTCTAATAAACACGTTGATGCTTTGGATGAAGTAACTAATGAAAATAACTCAGACAGAACAATCGGAGAGAAAGAGTCTAACCAAATACCGGCATCACTGAAAGCAGCCAAAGATAACGATACGTCTTTGGGATGGTTATGAGTAATTTTTTCTCTAATAGTTAAAATTTTATTAGCAAAGAAAGTCATGAAGTCATTACTAGTTAAAGTTAATGGAATACTCAGCTCAATAGAGCTCTGACTCTTTGTCAGCCTGGCTACAGTGCTGAAAAGAAACCTGGGGTTGTTCTTATTTTCTTCAATTAGTGATGAGTAGAAAGATGTCCTAGCTTTACGGAGGGCTTTTTTATAGAGCAACAGACTCTTTTTCCAGGCTAAGTGAAGATCTTCTAAATTAGTGAGACGCCATTTCCTCTCCAACTTACGGGTTATCTGCTTTAAGCTACGAGTTTGTGATTTATACCACGGAGTCAGGCACTTCTGATTTAAAGCTGTCATTTTTAGAGGAGCTACAGCATCCAAAGTTGTCTTCAATGAGGATGTAAAACTATTGACGAGATACTCTATCTCACTTACAGAGTTTAGGTAGCTACTCTGCACTGTGTTGGTATATGGCATTAGAGAACATAAAGAAGGAATCATATCGTTAAACCTAGTTACAGCGCTTTCTGAAAGACTTCTAGTGTAATGAAACTTATTCCCCACTGCTGGGTAGTCCATCAGAGTAAATGTAAATGTTATTAAGAAATGGTCAGACAGAAGGGAGTTTTCAGGGAATACTGTTAAGTCTTCTATTTCCATACCATAAGTCAGAACAAGATCTAAGATATGATTAAAGTGGTGGGTGGACTCATTTACTTTTTGAGCAAAGCCAGTAGAGTCTAATAATAGATTAAATGCAGTGTTGAGGCTGTCATTCTCAGCATCTGTGTGGATGTTAAAATCGCCCACTATAATTATCTTATCTGAGCTAAGCACTAAGTCAGACAAAAAGTCTGAAAATTCACAGAGAAACTCACAGTAACGACCAGGTGGACGATAGATAATAACAAATAAAACTGGTTTTTTGGGACTTCCAATTTGGATGGACAAGACTAAGAGTCAAGCTTTCAAATGAATTAAAGCTCTGTCTGGGTTTTTGATTAATTAATAAGCTGGAATGGAAGATTGCTGCTAATCCTCCGCCCCGGCCCATGCTACGAGCATTCTGACAGTTAGTGTGACTCGGGGGTGTTGACTCATTTAAACTAACATATTCATCCTGCTGTAACCAGGTTTCTGTAAGGCAGAATAAATCAATATGTTGATCAATTATTATATCATTTACCAACAGGGACTTAGAAGAGAGAGACCTAATGTTTAATAGACCACATTTAACTGTTTTAGTCTGTGGTGCAGTTGAAGGTGCTATATTATTTTTTCTTTTTGAATTTTTATGCTTAAATAGATTTTTGCTGGTTATTGGTAGTCTGGGAGCAGGCACCGTCTCTACGGGGATGGGGTAATGAGGGGATGGCAGGGGGAGAGAAGCTGCAGAGAGGTAATCATAAGTTAGTTAAAAAAAAAAAAGTTCATCGATGGTAATAAATATGCTCAAATTTACATTGAAACTGTTAAAAACTGTAATTGAAGAAAAGCTAACCAAGTGAGACCCCGTCTTCAGAAATTAGCAATTTTGTGTTGTTGCAGAGTGAGTGCTCCGCTAGACCATAGACAATCTATGTGGGGAATCCAGTCAGTTGTCATCAGCACATTGTTTGCTCTCAAGTGTTTGAACCTTGGGAGATTTTCATCTTTGTGAGTATTTATATGCACCAAGCACATAAAGAGGGTGACAAATATCCCTCAAATGTTACACTGACTAAGTTTTGGGGTTTGTAGTTTCCCGTGTATAGCATGTCATAAAGGCAAATTGATGCTCAGTGTACTTTGTGGTCATAAAGGCACATTAATGCTCTGTACTTTGATGTCAGAAAGGCACATTTAAGCTCATAGTACTTTGTGATGTCATAAAAGCACATAAAGCTCATGGTGCTTTTGTCACACAAAGGATTTCAGCTTCACATAACTGAGTGTTCAAGACAATAACAGTGTCCTTGTGACCAGAATTATCACACATCAGTAACTCCTTGGAGATATTTATCAGAAACAGCAAACGCAAAGATCCAAAGGTGACAGCAGAGGAATCCACTCATCAGCTGAGGACCAGTTCTGCTCATCACCACGAAGAGATGCAGAAGCTGAGTGAATGTCTGACACTTCAGAAGAGACTTGGACATCTTGAGGAGCTCCTGAAGAAAAAAGAGCTGGAGATCAGGCGGATCAAGAGGCGTCAACTCCAGCTCTTGAAGGAGGTCAAAGATGCTGAGGTCCTGACAGCAGAGCAGCTGGAAACCTACCAGAAAGAATTAAGACCAGAGATGGAAAAACAAATCGAAGAAATTCAGAACTGTTACCAGAAACGGGTGGAACAGCAGAAGGAGAGTTTTAGAAAGGACCTGCAAGACCTTGAGGAGATCTGCCAGAAGAGAGCTGCTGCCAAAAACAGGAGCTATATGGGCTGTGTTCTTCTGGGGGTTGGACTTGTCGCTGGATTTTTGGTGGGACGTTTTGGAAACTTCTGAAATTATGGTGTGATTTTGGAGTTATAAAGACTGGAATTTGTGGTGAAAAGACTCCCTTCGCTGGTTCTGATGAATGCCATTAGGGAAAGACCCAAAGATGGTGGCAGAGGGATCCACTCATCCACAGAGGAATCCACAGCAGAGCAACTGGAAACCGACTGGAAGGAACTAAGACCAAAGGTCTAAGCCTTCTCCCCAGACATGGAAGAAGTCATGAACCATCTCTGGAAATGTCTGGTAGAACAGAAATGAGAGGTTTAGGAAGGACTCTGCAACCCAAGAGAAGATCTACCAGAAGAAACCCCTTGCTACAAACATCAGCTATAAGGGTTGTCTTCTTCTGGGGGTTGGACTCGTCCTTGGATCTTTGGTGGCATGTTTTGGAAATGTCTAAATTAATGGAGGAACTTTGGGGTTAGAAACACAGGACTTTGGGGGAGGTGGACTCCCTTCAGACATTCATCATAACCAGTAAAGGTAAAGATCTGGCAGAGGGGTACAATCATCTGCAGAGTGCCAGTGTTGTTAAACACCACAATGACCAAAAACAGAGCTGTGGGATTCTGTCATGCCTTATGTTTCTTCTTATTGTTACTGTTGTTGTACAACATTAACTTATTTGCAAATAAATTCCTCTGAAACTCTGATTTTGGTCTGTATGTTTGACGGTATTTAATTTTTGTTTGTTCATGTCTAGTCTCGTATTTATTTATATATTTATATGCATTTATATAGCACTTTTCCATCTGCATCATATGCTCAAAGCGCTTTACAATAATGCCTCACATTCACCCCGATGTCAGGGTGCTGCCATACAAGGTACTCACTACGCACCGGGAACAACTAGGGGATTAAGCATCAAGGACCTTGCCCAAGGGGCCTTGGTCATCTGAACCGAGGATCCTCTGGTCTCAAGCCCGACGCTTTAACCACTAGACCATCACCTCCCCTGACAATGTTGTGATCTTTACAGAATCAATGGATATTCTGATGACATCAATTGAGAAGCTGATTTGGGTTTGTGATGGTCCTGGATACAGACCAAGATCCCATCTTTCAGTGACTTCCAGGACTTGGCCATCAGACATGTATCTGTATGTGGTGAATGTGTTGACGTTGTAAACACAATCAGTTTTCTCAGCAGTGATGTTCATGTCTCTGGGTCTTCTGTATTTGAGATCCAAAGATGCTTGGGAAGATCTTATCAAGTCATGAGATCAAAGGTCACAGAATAAAGATGGTCCAAGACTTAGAATCCTGGTGCTTCCTGTGTTAGGCTAGTATCTCACCGAGTGCGACTGTTGGAGAGTTGTTGGAGATGTGAATTAGCAACCAAACACACGAATAAGCAACAAATTCAATGAAGTGGTACAAATGACACGCTACACACAAAGTGCTCAGCTGGTATTAACCTCATATTATCCTTCTATTATCCATGTGACTGGATGCTGTAGACCATAGGTGTCAAACTGATTCCAGAAAGGGCCAAGGGGGTGCAGGTTTTCTTTGTAACCACAAACTCCACCAAGTGATTTCACTGAGGAACATCACTTTGAGCAGATGGGAAGAGTTCATCAGTGAAATCACCTGGTGGAGTTTGTGGTTACAAGAAAACCTGCACCCTCTTGGCCCTTTATGGAATCAGTTTGACACCTATGCTGTAGACATTCCCCTGACTATCTAGTTAGGAACACCCCTGTAAATAATGATAAAATATTAATAAATAAATAATAACAATGCCCAACATGGCTCCACTGAGGAGAAAAAAATTAAACAGGACCAATACTCTGAACAGGGCAGTCACCCACTTGTAGAATGAATTCCTGCAGGATGAAATATGTAATGTCCACGCATTCCATGCCATCAAAGAGGTAGTGGCTGGCACTGTCACGCATGGATGGTTCATGACATCCTCCTGTGGACAGATGTCCTCCTCGGTTCTCGGGAATGACCAGTATTCTCCCACTGCTGTGTTCAAGGCCAGTTTGTCTGCTGTCCATGGTTTTGACAGTTACACAGTTGCCGGTATGAATGAGGTTAGTTTGTCTGCTGTCCACAATGTTGACAGATACACAGTTGCAGGTATGAATTAGGTTAGTTTGTCTGCTGTCCACGGTTTTGACAGTTAAACCGTTACAGGTATGAATGAGGTTAGTTTGTCTGCTGTCCACGGTTTTGACAGTTAAACTGTTACAGGTATGAATGAGCTTAGTTTGTCTGATGTCCACGGTTTTGGCAGTTACACAGTTGCAGGTATGAATGAGGTAGTTGCAGTTATGAATTAGGTTAGTTTGTCTGCTGTCCACGGTTTTGACAGTTAAACCGTTACAGGTATGAATGAGCTTAGTTTGTCTGCTGTCCACGGTTTTGGCAGTTAAAATGTTACAGGTGTGAATGAGGTTAATTTTGGTGTTGGGTGATTCTATGGTAACGGAATTACGATGACGGGAAAATCTGGCCATATTTTAGCTCCCCATAAAAAATATGCTCCGATTGTAATTTCGTTACCATAGAATCACCCTGTTGTCACTGATGTGGACAGTTAAACTGTTACAGGTATGAATGAGGTAAACGTAGCTGTTGTCCACGGTGCTGTTAGTTAAACTCTTAAGGTATGAGTTAGGTTAGTTTGGCTGCTGTCCGTGGTGCTGACTGCTATACTGCTTATATGTATGTGTGTGTGTGTGTGTGTCCATAATTTGTTTTGTTTTCGTTTGTGGCTGGTCTAGTATTTATTCATGTTTATTTTCCTGTCTCCCTCCCAAAGGATCACATGGACAGCCCAGTATCACATTTCATCTATAACACCCATAACCTAACCCCACTCCTTCTCCTGACCATAAGTACCCCCGACTCCACCGCTTCACTTTTATTTTCGTGCAGCCTTCACGGAATGTATTAGAATAAATTTGTGCTCCCATGACGGACATTTTGCAATTTTCGTGACAATATCACCAACCAATAGATTATCAGTTATCAAGTTGTTCACCAATGAATATAGCTTTATTTCTGAAGGGTGTATAAATGATAAATGTTGTATGGTTTTCTGAAGGGTGTAAAAAGCCATATTCATTGAACATCTTGACAACGATTTTATCATATACAGTGGTCCCTCATTTATTGCGGGAGTTACGTTCTAAAAATAACCTGCGATAGGTGAAATCTGCAAAGTAGTCAGCGTTATTTTTTACAACTATTATAGATGTTTTAAGACTGTAAAACCCCTCACTACACACTTTATACACTTTTCTCAAAACAGCCAGCCATTAACATTTTCTCACTTTTCTCTCCTGTGTAAACACTCAAAGTTCAAACCTTAGTCTAAAAAAAATAGAACGTTTTCCTATAAATAATTATGATGGCTTTTAGAACTAACAAATTTAATTTTAACTTTCAATCTATGAGGTTGGACACGTAAGAAATTATTAATAGTGACTCACCAGTATTTCACAGTTCCTCTGACCGCGCCTCTTCGTTGTGGCGCCGCGCCGCTGTCCAGATTGGCTGATTACTCGGGTGGTATGAAAAATATTACCCGTCCGCGAAAACAGTGTATTGCTATTTATTCTTTCGTGTTTTATACAATCATATTGGCGTATCATTTATAGGTATATGATAATGTAGATTTCATTCTGCTGAATCATGTTTTGCCATGAAAGAGGTTTTATGTTTTCCCATGTGATCCTCAGTGTGGTTGTTTTATGTATTTTATGTACATGTACTTTTTTGCCAAATAAATTGAATCCAAACCAATCTGGATTTGCTTCACAGTTCTTCTGAACAATACCCAATGAGTTTTTCCATTTAATGCTGTACATTTAAGTGCAGTTAATTTATTAAAGATTGTAGGTTGCAGAGACCTGCCAGGGGTATTTTTGTTGTTCAAGACTTGAAATAGTTATCGTCTCATTGTTACCACATTTTTTTTCACTTAGAATCACATAAGAATATATGTCACATTGTTGGCTGTTAACTGTGACTGACAAGATTATGACACACACCAACGAACAGGTCATCTTCCCAATATGTTACCCCCCGCCCCCCAAAGAACAATCACTGATTTTACAGCCACAAGAATTACAAAAATAAAAGAAGAAATCAGTTTCTTATAAAAACCACTAGCTCTGCCGTCTACATAAGGCAGAAATATGGAACATTAAGTTCGGCCTCGTCAACAACTATAACCTGAGTCAAGCCCATTAAGTGATAATCGCCCTTAACAAAAAAGGAAAAAATAAAGAATGATAATATAATTAATGTTCCATGTTGCTGTCAAATGCATCTGAAGCAGAGTGGCAGCGCCCTCTGTTCTCATGATGATGAATTTTACATGAACACTAAAACCTGAATGAATACATGTACAAACTTTGAACTTCAACTATCAAAAATTCATTTAACAGCAACAAAATTTGGCCGTTTTGGTTTCACAGCCAAGTTGGTGTTTATCACGTGGCCATCGTGCCTTCTGGCTCACATCCAGACTTTTAAGGTCACACTGCTCCGATCGAGCCACCACCAAAGAAGGAGGAGAAGATTTAGTGGAATATGTCAGATTTAACAATAAATTACAAAATGTGCTGTTAGGAGGGGGCAATTGTGGCATTTTGGTGATGTTTTGCCCTGGAGGCCCCAGATACAATTTGCCCAAGTGAAATATTTACTAAACAATCAGGAATGGCTGAATGCAATTCGATTTGTTTACTTATTAAAATTCTGGGGGCCCAAATTAATCTGTGAAAGTCACCCTCATTGAGCAATGATAAACTGTGGCTACATTTATCTTAAATTTTATTAAAACCATGAAGTATTCATTATCTCCACCAGGGATCATAATCTGGATTTTCACAAGCTCCATGAAACATTTTTGCAGTGGCTCAGCACAGACTTGTTTGGCCTGTAGCAATGTGGGGTTTCGACAGCTCCATTTAAGCTGTTAAAACAGCTAAAGGATGATCAGTGGAAACAGGATGCACCTGAGCTCAGTTTTGTACTTCATGGCAAAGGTTGTGAATACTTATGTACATGTGATTTTTTTTGTTTGTTTGTTTGTTTTTTAATAATTTTGCAACAAAAATCTAAAACAAAAAAAAACTTTTCACATTGTCATTACGGGGTTCTGTGTGTAGAATTTTGAGGAAAAAAAAATCATTTCATCCATTTTGGAATTAGGTTGTAACAAAAAATGTGGAAAAAAGTGATACACTGTCAATACTTTTCGGATGAGGATATCTGTCATATTGATTTAAATTCAATAAATGTTTTCATCCTGGGGCATTTAAGCTGCACAAAGGTGCCAGTTCTTGGATGCTTTAAAAATGAAAAGGATTACAGTCACGCAACACACTAAATTCACACTCCAGTCCAATAGGTGGCAGTAATGGACCTGCAAGCTGGCTTGTTCCATTCAAAGAATAAGTTAGGAGATAAAGGAAGGAAGAAGGAGGGTGGTGGCTCGATCCAAGCAGTGCACTGTTTAAATGTATGTCAGTGAGCTGGAAGGCAGATGTGACTTGACTTGAGTAGGTAGAGGTGGAAAACATGCAGAGCAGATGCTGTCCAGGAGCAGGGTTGGTAATCTCTGGTTTAAATGTTTGGATGTGAATCAAACCAAAACTGCCAAATTTTGTTGCTGTTAAACGTATTTTGATAGTTGAAGTTAAAGTTTGTATATGTATTCATTCACATTCTTAGTGTTCATGTAAAATTCATCATGAGAACAGTTATATTTACCCTCAGTTTTATTTTTTTTTAATTTTTTGTGAAGGGTGATTATCACGTAATGGGCTTGACTCGGGTGACACTCCCCAGTTGTTGAGGAGGCCGGACTTAATATTCCATATTACTGCCTTATGTTGCTGGCAGAGCTAGTGGTTGATATAAGAAACTGATTTATTTGTAATTCTTGGGACTGTAAAATCAATAATTATTGTTTGGGGGGTTAACATCCTCGACAGATGACTTCCTCGTTGGTGGGTGTCGTAATCTTTCAGTCACAATCAACAGCCAAGAATTTGACATATAATAATGTGGTAAAAATTAGAAGATAACTGAGTTTAAGTCTTGAATAACATGATATTTAATATAGGGAACAAGATACCACCGGTGCGTCTCTGCAACCAACAATTTTTTAATTTATTGACTGCAGTTAAATGTACAGCATTAAAGGAAACAACCTGTTGTCATGTCTTTGAGTAACACCTTTATAATATTCATAAGTTATTTTAAAAAGTTAATAGTTGGTAATAAATATGCTAAATTTTATGTTGAAACTGTTAAAAACTGTAATTGAAGAAAAGCTAACCGAGTGAGAGTCTTCAGAAATGGGCAGTTTTGTGTATTTGCAGAGTGAGTGCTCCTCTAGACCATAGACAATCTGTGTTTTCTCATTTATAATATTCATAAGTTAGTTAAAAAGTTCATAGTTGGTAATAAATATGCTAAAATTTATGTTGAAACTGTAAGAAACTGTTACTGAAGAAAATCTAACCTAGTGCGACCTCGTCTTCAGAAATGAGCAATTTTGTGTCGCTGCAGAGTGAGTGCTCCTCTGGACCACAGACAATCTGTGTTTCTCATTTATAATATCTATAAGTTAGTTTAAAAAGTTCATAGTTGGTGTTAAATATGCTAAAATTTATGTTGAAACTGTTAAAAACTGTAATTGAGGAAAATCTAACCGAGTGAGACCTCATCTTCAGAAATGAGCAATTTTGTGTTGTTGCAGAGTGAGTGCTCCTGTAGCCCACAGACAATCTGTGTGTTCTCATTCATAATATTAATCAATCAATCAATTAATTTTTTTTATATAGCACCAAATCACAACAAACAGTTGCCCCAAGGTGCTTTATATTTTAAGGCAAGGCCATACAATAATTATGTAAAACCCCAACGGTCAAAACAACCCCCTGTGAGCAAGCACTTGGCTACAGTGGGAAGGAAAAACTCCCTTTTAAGAGGAAGAAACCTCCAGCAGAACCAGGCTCAGGGAGGGGCAGTCCTCTGCTGGGACTGGTTGGGGCTGAGGGAGAGAACCAGGAAAAAGACATGCTGTGGAAGGGAGCAGAGATCGATCACTAATGATTAAATGCAGAGTGGTGTATACAGAGCAAAAAGAGAAAGAAACAGTGCATCATGGGAACCCCCAGCAGTCTACGTCTATAGCAGTATAACTAAGGGATGGTTCAGGGTCACCTGATCCAGCCCTAACTATAAGCTTTAGCAAAAAGGAAAGTTTTAAAGCCTAATCTTAAAAGTAGTCCTAAAAGTCCCCGTCAGTACTCTAGCTGCAGCATTTTGAATTAACTGAAGGCTTTTTAGGGAACTTTTAGGACAACCTGATAATAATGAATTACAATAGTCCAGCCTAGAGGAAATAAATGCATGAATTAGTTTTTCAGCATCACTCTGAGACAAGACCTTTCTGATTTTAGAGATATTGCGTAAATGCAAAAAAGCAGTCCTACATATTTGTTTAATATGCGCTTTGAATGACATATCCTGATCAAAAATGACTCCAAGATTTCTCACAGTATTACTAGAGGTCAGGGTAATGCCATCCAGAGTAAGGATCTGGTTAGACACCATGTTTCTAAGATTTGTGGGGCCAAGTACAATAACTTCAGTTTTATCTTTGTTTAAAAGCAGGAAATTAGAGGTCATCCATGTCTTTATGTCTGTAAGACAATCCTGCAGTTTAGCTAAATGGTGTGTGTCCTCTGGCTTCATGGATAGATAAAGCTGGGTATCATCTGCGTAACAATGAAAATTTAAGCAATACCGTCTAATAATACTGCCTAAGGGAAGCATGTATAAAGTGAATAAAATTGGTCCTAGCACAGAACCTTGTGGAACTCCATAATTTAGTCTGTGAAGAAGATTCCCCATTTACATGAACAAATTGTAATCTATTAGACAAATATGATTCAAACCACTGCAGCGCAGTGCCTTTAATACCTATGGCATGCTCTAATCTCTGTAATAAAATTTTATGGTCAACAGTATCAAAAGCAGCACTGAGGTCTAACAGAACAAGCACAGAGATGAGTCCACTGTCCGAGGCCATAAGAAGATCATTTGTAACCTTCACTAATGCTGTTTCTGTACTATGATGAATTCTAAAACCTGACTGAAACTCTTCAAATAGACCATTCCTCTGCAGATGATCAGTTAGCTGTTTTACAACTACCCTTTCAAGAATTTTTGAGAGAAAAGGAAGGTTGGAGATTGGCCTATAATTAGCTAAGATAGCTGGGTCAAGTGATGGCTTTTAATTAATGGTTTAATTACTGCCACCTTAAAAGCCTGTGGTACATAGCCAACTAACAAAGATAGATTGATCATATTTAAGATCGAAGCATTAAATAATGGTAGGGCTTCCTTGAGCAGCCTGGTAGGAATGGGGTCTAATAAACATGTTGATGCTTTGGATGAAGTAACTAATGAAAATAACTCAGACAGAACAATCGGAGAGAAAGAGTCTAACCAAATACCGGCATCACTGAAAGCAGCCAAAGATAACGATACGTCTTTGGGATGGTTATGAGTAATTTTTTCTCTAATAGTTAAAATTTTGTTAGCAAAGAAAGTCATGAAGTCATTACTAGTTAAAGTTAATGGAATACTCAGCTCAATAGAGCTCTGACTCTTTGTCAGCCTGCTACAGTGCTGAAAAGAAACCTGGGGTTGTTCTTATTTTCTTCAATTAGTGATGAGTAGAAAGATGTCCTAGCTTTACGGAGGGCTTTTTTATAGAGCAACAGACTCTTTTTTCCAGGCTAAGTGAAAGATCTTCTAAAGTAGTGAGACGCCATTTCCTCTCCCAACTTACGGGTTATCTGCTTTAAGCTACGAGTTTGTGAGTTATACCACGGAGTCAGGCACTTCTGATTTAAAGCTGTCATTTTTAGAGGAGCTACAGCATCCAAAGTTGTCTTCAATGAGGATGTAAAACTATTGACGAGATACTCTATCTCACTTACAGAGTTTAGGTAGCTACTCTGCACTGTGTTGGTATATGGCATTAGAGAACATAAAGAAGGAATCATATCCTTAAACCTAGTTACAGCGCTTTCTGAAAGACTTTCTAGTGTAATGAAACTTATTCCCCACTGCTGGGTAGTCCATCAGAGTAAATGTAAATGTTATTAAGAAATGATCAGACAGAAGGGAGTTTTCAGGGAATACTGTTAAGTCTTCTATTTCCATACCATAAGTCAGAACAAGATCTAAGATATGATTAAAGTGGTGGGTGGACTCCATTTACTTTTTGAGCAAAGCCAGTAGAGTCTAATAATAGATTAAATGCAGTGTTGAGGCTGTCATTCTCAGCATCTGTGTGGGATGTTAAATCGCCCACTATAATTATCTTATCTGAGCTAAGCACTAAGTCAGACAAAAAGTCTGAAAATTCACAGAGAAACTCACAGTAACGACCAGGTGGACGATAGATAATAACAAATAAAACTGGTTTTTTGGGACTTCCAATTTGGATGGACAAGACTAAGAGTCAAGCTTTCAAATGAATTAAAGCTCTGTCTGGGTTTTTGATTAATTAATAAGCTGGAATGGAAGATTGCTGCTAATCCTCCGCCCCGGCCCATGCTACGAGCATTCTGACAGTTAGTGTGACTCGGGGGTGTTGACTCATTTAAACTAACATATTCATCCTGCTGTAACCAGGTTTCTGTAAGGCAGAATAAATCAATATGTTGATCAATTATTATATCATTTACCAACAGGGACTTAGAAGAGAGAGACCTAATGTTTAATAGACCACATTTAACTGTTTTAGTCTGTGGTGCAGTTGAAGGTGCTATATTATTTTTTCTTTTTGAATTTTTATGCTTAAATAGATTTTTGCTGGTTATTGGTAGTCTGGGAGCAGGCACCGTCTCTACGGGGATGGGGTAATGAGGGGATGGCAGGGGGAGAGAAGCTGCAGAGAGGTAATCATAAGTTAGTTAAAAAAAAAAAAAGTTCATCGATGGTAATAAATATGCTCAAATTTACATTGAAACTGTTAAAAACTGTAATTGAAGAAAAGCTAACCAAGTGAGACCCCGTCTTCAGAAATTAGCAATTTTGTGTTGTTGCAGAGTGAGTGCTCCGCTAGACCATAGACAATCTATGTGGGGAATCCAGTCAGTTGTCATCAGCACATTGTTTGCTCTCAAGTGTTTGAACCTTGGGAGATTTTCATCTTTGTGAGTATTTATATGCACCAAGCACATAAAGAGGGTGACAAATATCCCTCAAATGTTACACTGACTAAGTTTTGGGGTTTGTAGTTTCCCGTGTATAGCATGTCATAAAGGCAAATTGATGCTCAGTGTACTTTGTGGTCATAAAGGCACATTAATGCTCTGTACTTTGATGTCAGAAAGGCACATTTAAGCTCATAGTACTTTGTGATGTCATAAAAGCACATAAAGCTCATGGTGCTTTTGTCACACAAAGGATTTCAGCTTCACATAACTGAGTGTTCAAGACAATAACAGTGTCCTTGTGACCAGAATTATCACACATCAGTACTCCTTGGAGATATTTATCAGAAACAGCAAACGCAAAGATCCAAAGGTGACAGCAGAGGAATCCACTCATCAGCTGAGGACCAGTTCTGCTCATCACCACGAAGAGATGCAGAAGCTGAGTGAATGTCTGACACTTCAGAAGAGACTTGGACATCTTGAGGAGCTCCTGAAGAAAAAAGAGCTGGAGATCAGGCGGATCAAGAGGCGTCAACTCCAGCTCTTGAAGGAGGTCAAAGATGCCTGAGGTCCTGACAGCAGAGCAGCTGGAAACCTACCAGAAAGAATTAAGACCAGAGATGGAAAAACAAATCGAAGAAATTCAGAACTGTTACCAGAAACGGGTGGAACAGCAGAAGGAGAAGTTTAGAAAGGACCTGCAAGACCTTGAGGAGATCTGCCAGAAGAGAGCTGCTGCCAAAACAGGAGCTATATGGGCTGTGTTCTTCTGGGGGTTGGACTTGTCGCTGGATTTTTGGTGGGACGTTTTGGAAACTTCTGAAATTATGGTGTGATTTTGGAGTTATAAAGACTGGAATTTGTGGTGAAAAGACTCCCTTCGCTGGTTCTGATGAATGCCATTAGGGAAAGACCCAAAGATGGTGGCAGAGGGATCCACTCATCCACAGAGGAATCCACAGCAGAGCAACTGGAAACCGACTGGAAGGAACTAAGACCAAAGGTCTAAGCCTTCTCCCCAGACATGGAAGAAGTCATGAACCATCTCTGGAAATGTCTGGTAGAACAGAAATGAGAGGTTTAGGAAGGACTCTGCAACCCAAGAGAAGATCTACCAGAAGAAACCCCTGCTACAAACATCAGCTATAAGCGTGTCTTCTTCTGGGGGTTGGACTCGTCCTTGGATCTTTGGTGGCATGTTTTGGAAATGTCTAAATTAATGGAGGAACTTTGGGGTTAGAAACACAGGACTTTGGGGGAGGTGGACTCCCTTCAGACATTCATCATAACCAGTAAAGGTAAAGATCTGGCAGAGGGGTACAATCATCTGCAGAGTGCCAGTGTTGTTAAACACCACAATGACCAAAAACAGAGCTGTGGGATTCTGTCATGCCTTATGTTTCTTCTTATTGTTACTGTTGTTGTACAACATTAACTTATTTGCAAATAAATTCCTCTGAAACTCTGATTTTGGTCTGTATGTTTGACGGTATTTAATTTTTGTTTGTTCATGTCTAGTCTCGTATTTATTTATATATTTATATGCATTTATATAGCACTTTTCCATCTGCATCATATGCTCAAAGCGCTTTACAATAATGCCTCACATTCACCCCGATGTCAGGGTGCTGCCATACAAGGTACTCACTACGCACCGGGAACAACTAGGGGATTAAGCATCAAGGACCTTGCCCAAGGGGCCTTGGTCATCTGAACCGAGGATCCTCTGGTCTCAAGCCCGACGCTTTAACCACTAGACCATCACCTCCCCTGACAATGTTGTGATCTTTACAGAATCAATGGATATTCTGATGACATCAATTGAGAAGCTGATTTGGGTTTGTGATGGTCCTGGATACAGACCAAGATCCCATCTTTCAGTGACTTCCAGGACTTGGCCATCAGACATGTATCTGTATGTGGTGAATGTGTTGACGTTGTAACACAATCAGTTTTCTCAGCAGTGATGTTCATGTCTCTGGGTCTTCTGTATTTGAGATCCAAAGATGCTTGGGAAGATCTTATCAAGTCATGAGATCAAAGGTCACAGAATAAAGATGGTCCAAGACTTTAGAATCCTGGTGCTTCCTGTGTTAGGCTAGTATCTCACCGAGTGCGACTGTTGGAGAGTTGTTGGAGATGTGAATTAGCAACCAAACACACGAATAAGCAACAAATTCAATGAAGTGGTACAAATGACACGCTACACACAAAGTGCTCAGCTGGTATTAACCTCATATTATCCTTCTATTATCCATGTGACTGGATGCCGTAGACCATAGGTGTCAAACTGATTCCAGAAAGGGCCAAGGGGGTGCAGGTTTTCTTTGTAACCACAAACTCCACCAAGTGATTTCACTGAGGAACATCACTTTGAGCAGATGGGAAGAGTTCATCAGAGAAATCACCTGGTGGAGTTTGTGGTTACAAAGAAAACCTGCACCCTCTTGGCCCTTTATGGAATCAGTTTGACACCTATGCTGTAGACATTCCCCTGACTATCTAGTTAGGAACACCCCTGTAAATAATGATAAATATTAATAATAAATAATAACAATGCCCAACATGGCTCCACTGAGGAGAAAAAAATTAAACAGGACCAATACTCTGAACAGGGCAGTCACCCACTTGTAGAATGAATTCCTGCAGGATGAAATATGTAATGTCCACGCATTCCATGCCATCAAAGAGGTAGTGGCTGGCACTGTCACGCATGGATGGTTCATGACATCCTCCTGTGGACAGATGTCCTCCTCGGTTCTCGGGAATGACCAGTATTCTCCCACTGCTGTGTTCAAGGCCAGTTTGTCTGCTGTCCATGGTTTTGACAGTTGCACAGTTGCCGGTATGAATGAGGTTAGTTTGTCTGCTGTCCACAATGTTGACAGATACACAGTTTGCAGGTATGAATTAGGTTAGTTTGTCTGCTGTCCACGGTTTTGACAGTTAAACCGTTACAGGTATGAATGAGGTTAGTTTGTCTGCTGTCCACGGTTTTGACAGTTAAACTGTTACAGGTATGAATGAGCTTAGTTTGTCTGCTGTCCACGGTTTTGGCAGTTACACAGTTGCAGGTATGAATGAGGTAGTTGCAGGTATGAATTAGGTTAGTTTGTCTGCTGTCCACGGTTTTGACAGTTAAACCGTTACAGGTATGAATGAGGTTAGTTTGTCTGCTGTCCACGGTTTTGACAGTTAAACTGTTACAGGTATGAATGAGCTTAGTTTGTCTGCTGTCCACGGTTTTGGCAGTTAAAATGTTACAGGTGTGAATGAGGTTAATTTTGGTGTTGGGTGATTCTATGGTAACGGAATTACGATGACGGGAAAATCTGGCCATATTTTAGCTCCCATAAAAAATATGCTCCGATTGTAATTTCGTTACCATAGAATCACCCTGTTGTCACTGATGTGGACAGTTAAACTGTTACAGGTATGAATGAGGTAAACGTAGCTGTTGTCCACGGTGCTGTTAGTTAAACTCTTAAGGTATGAGTTAGGTTAGTTTGGCTGCTGTCCGTGGTGCTGACTGCTATACTGCTTATATGTGTGTGTGTGTGTGTGTGTGTGTGTGTGTGTGTGTGTGTGTGTGTGTGTCCATAATTTGTTTTGTTTTCGTTTGTGGCTGGTCTAGTATTTATTCATGTTTATTTTCCTGTCTCCCTCCCAAAGGATCACATGGACAGCCCAGTATCACATTTCATCTATAACACCCATAACCTAACCCCACTCCTTCTCCTGACCATAAGTACCCCCGACTCCACCGCTTCACTTTTATTTTCGTGCAGCCTTCACGGAATGTATTAGAATAAATTTGTGCTCCCATGACGGACATTTTGCAATTTTCGTGACAATATCACCAACCAATAGATTATCAGTTATCAAGTTGTTCACCAATGAATATAGCTTTATTTCTGAAGGGTGTATAAATGATAAATGTTGTATGGTTTTCTGAAGGGTGTAAAAAGCCATATTCATTGAACATCTTGACAACGATTTTATCATATACAGTGGTCCCTCATTTATTGCGGGAGTTACGTTCTAAAAATAACCTGCGATAGGTGAAATCTGCAAAGTAGTCAGCGTTATTTTTTACAACTATTATAGATGTTTTAAGACTGTAAAACCCCTCACTACACACTTTATACACTTTTCTCAAAACAGCCAGCCATTAACATTTTCTCACTTTTCTCTCCTGTGTAAACACTCAAAGTTCAAACCTTAGTCTAAAAAAAATAGAACGTTTTCCTATAAATAATTATGATGGCTTTTAGAACTAACAAATTTAATTTTAACTTTCAATCTATGAGGTTGGACACGTAAGAAATTATTAATAGTGACTCACCAGTATTTCACAGTTCCTCTGACCGCGCCTCTTCGTTGTGGCGCCGCGCCGCTGTCCAGATTGGCTGATTACTCGGGTGGTATGAAAAATATTACCCGTCCGCGAAAACAGTGTATTGCTATTTATTCTTTTGTGTTTTATCCAATCATATTGGCGTATCATTTATAGGTATATGATAATGTAGATTTCATTCTGCTGAATCATGTTTTGCCATGAAAGAGGTTTATGTTTTCCCATGTGATCCTCAGTGTGGTTGTTTTATGTATTTTATGTACATGTACTTTTTTGCCAAATAAATTGAATCCAAACCAATCTGGATCTGCTTCACAGTTCTTCTGAACGATACCCAATGAGTTTTTCCATTTAATGCTGTACATTTAAGTGCAGTTAATTTATTGAAGATTGTAGGTTGCAGAGACCTGCCAGGGGTATTTTTGTTGTTCAAGACTTGAAATAGTTATCGTCTCATTGTTACCACATTTTTTTTCACTTAGAATCACATAAGAATATATGTCACATTGTTGGCTGTTAACTGTGACTGACAAGATTATGACACACACCAACGAACAGGTCATCTTCCCAATATGTTACCCCCCGCCCCCCAAAGAACAATCACTGATTTTACAGCCACAAGAATTACAAAAATAAAAGAAGAAATCAGTTTCTTATAAAAACCACTAGCTCTGCCGTCTACATAAGGCAGAAATATGGAACATTAAGTTCGGCCTCGTCAACAACTATAACCTGAGTCAAGCCCATTAAGTGATAATTGCCCTTAACAAAAAAGGAAAAAAATAAAGAATAATAATAAAATTGAGGATAATATAATTAATGTTCCATGTTGCTGTCAAATGCATCTGAAGCAGAGTGGCAGCGCCCTCTGTTCTCATGATGATGAATTTTACATGAACACTAAAACCTGAATGAATACATGTACAAACTTTGAACTTCAACTATCAAAATTCATTTAACAGCAACAAAATTTGGCCGTTTTGGTTTCACAGCCAAGCTGGTGTTTATCACGTGGCCATCGTGCCTTCTGGCTCACATCCAGACTTTTAAGGTCACACTGCTCCGATCGAGCCACCACCAAAGAAGGAGGAGAAGATTTAGTGGAATATGTCAGATTAACAATAAATTACAAAATGTGCTGTTAGGAGGGGGCAATTGTGGCATTTTGGTGATGTTTTGCCCTGGAGGCCCCAGATACAATTTGCCCAAGTGAAATATTTACTAAACAATCAGGAATGGCTGAATGCAATTCGATTTGTTTACTTATTAAAATTCTGGGGGCCCAAATTAATCTGTGAAAGTCACCCTCATTGAGCAATGATAAACTGTGGCTACATTTATCTTAAATTTTATTAAAACCATGAAGTATTCATTATCTCCACCAGGGATCATAATCTGGATTTTCACAAGCTCCATGAAACATTTTTGCAGTGGCTCAGCACAGACTTGTTTGGCCTGTAGCAATGTGGGGTTTCGACAGCTCCATTTAAGCTGTTAAAACAGCTAAAGGATGATCAGTGGAAACAGGATGCACCTGAGCTCAGTTTTGTACTTCATGGCAAAGGTTGTGAATACTTATGTACATGTGATTTTTTTTGTTTGTTTGTTTGTTTTTTAATAATTTTGCAACAAAAATCTAAAACAAAAAAAAACTTTTCACATTGTCATTACGGGGTTCTGTGTGTAGAATTTTGAGGAAAAAAAATCATTTCATCCATTTTGGAATTAGGTTGTAACAAAAAATGTGGAAAAAAGTGATACACTGTCAATACTTTTCGGATGAGGATATCTGTCATATTGATTTAAATTCAATAAATGTTTTCATCCTGGGGCATTTAAGCTGCACAAAGGTGCCAGTTCTTGGATGCTTTAAAAATGAAAAGGATTACAGTCACGCAACACACTAAATTCACACTCCAGTCCAATAGGTGGCAGTAATGGACCTGCAAGCTGGCTTGTTCCATTCAAAGAATAAGTTAGGAGATAAAGGAAGGAAGAAGGAGGGTGGTGGCTCGATCCAAGCAGTGCATTGTTTAAATGTATGTCAGTGAGCTGGAAGGCAGATGTGACTTGACTTGAGTAGGTAGAGGTGGAAAACATGCAGAGCAGATGCTGTCCAGGAGCAGGGCTGGTAATCTCTGGTTTAAATGTTTGGATGTGAATCAAACCAAAACTGCCAAATTTTGTTGCTGTTTAAACGTATTTTGATAGTTGAAGTTAAAGTTTGTATATGTATTCATTCACATTCTTAGTGTTCATGTAAAATTCATCATGAGAACAGTTATATTACCCTCAGTTTTATTTTTTTTTAATTTTTTGTGAAGGGTGATTATCACGTAATGGGCTTGACTCGGGTGACACTCCCCAGTTGTTGAGGAGGCCGGACTTAATATTCCATATTACTGCCTTATGTTGCTGGCAGAGCTAGTGGTTGATATAAGAAACTGATTTATTTGTAATTCTTGGGACTGTAAAATCAATAATTATTGTTTGGGGGGTTAACATCCTCGACAGATGACTTCCTCGTTGGTGGGTGTCGTAATCTTTCAGTCACAATCAACAGCCAAGAATTTGACATATAATAATGTGGTAAAAATTAGAAGATAACTGAGTTTAAGTCTTGAATAACATGATATTTAATATAGGGAACAAGATACCACCGGTGCGTCTCTGCAACCAACAATTTTTTAATTTATTGACTGCAGTTAAATGTACAGCATTAAAGGAAACAACCTGTTGTCATGTCTTTGAGTAACACCTTTATAATATTCATAAGTTATTTTAAAAAGTTAATAGTTGGTAATAAATATGCTAAATTTTATGTTGAAACTGTTAAAAACTGTAATTGAAGAAAAGCTAACCGAGTGAGAGTCTTCAGAAATGGGCAGTTTGTGTATTTGCAGAGTGAGTGCTCCTCTAGACCATAGACAATCTGTGTTTTCCTCATTTATAATATTCATAAGTTAGTTAAAAAGTTCATAGTTGGTAATAAATATGCTAAAATTTATGTTGAAACTGTAAGAAACTGTTACTGAAGAAAATCTAACCTAGTGCGACCTCGTCTTCAGAAATGAGCAATTTTGTGTCGCTGCAGAGTGAGTGCTCCTCTGGACCACAGACAATCTGTGTTTTCTCATTTATAATATCTATAAGTTAGTTTAAAAAGTTCATAGTTGGTGTTAAATATGCTAAAATGTATGTTGAAACTGTTAAAAACTGTAATTGAGGAAAATCTAACCGAGTGAGACCTCATCTTCAGAAATGAGCAATTTTGTGTTGTTGCAGAGTGAGTGCTCCTGTAGCCCACAGACAATCTGTGTGTTCTCATTCATAATATTAATCAATCAATCAATTAATTTTTTTTATATAGCACCAAATCACAACAAACAGTTGCCCCAAGGTGCTTTATATTTTAAGGCAAGGCCATACAATAATTATGTAAAACCCCAACGGTCAAAACGACCGCCTGTGAGCAAGCACTTGGCTACAGTGGGAAGGAAAAAACTCCCTTTTAAGAGGAAGAAACCTCCAGCAGAACCAGGCTCAGGGAGGGCAGTCCTCTGCTGGGACTGGTTGGGGCTGAGGGAGAGAACCAGGAAAAAGACATGCTGTGGAAGGGAGCAGAGATCGATCACTAATGATTAAATGCAGAGTGGTGTATACAGAGCAAAAGAGAAAGAAACAGTGCATCATGGGAACCCCCCAGCAGTCTACGTCTATAGCAGTATAACTAAGGGATGGTTCAGGGTCACCTGATCCAGCCCTAACTATAAGCTTTAGCAAAAAGGAAAGTTTTAAGCCTAATCTTAAAAGTAGTCTTAAAAGTCCCCGTCAGTACTCTAGCTGCAGCATTTTGAATTAACTGAAGGCCTTTTTAGGGAACTTTTAGGACAACCTGATAATAATGAATTACAATAGTCCAGCCTAGAGGAAATAAATGCATGAATTAGTTTTTCAGCATCACTCTGAGACAAGACCTTTCTGATTTTAGAGATATTGCGTAAATGCAAAAAAGCAGTCCTACATATTTGTTTAATATGCGCTTTGAATGACATATCCTGATCAAAAATGACTCCAAGATTTCTCACAGTATTACTAGAGGTCAGGGTAATGCCATCCAGAGTAAGGATCTGGTTAGACACCATGTTTCTAAGATTTGTGGGGCCAAGTACAATAACTTCAGTTTTATCTTTGTTTAAAAGCAGGAAATTAGAGGTCATCCATGTCTTTATGTCTGTAAGACAATCCTGCAGTTTAGCTAAATGGTGTGTGTCCTCTGCTTCATGGATAGATAAAGCTGGGTATCATCTGCGTAACAATGAAAATTTAAGCAATACCGTCTAATAATACTGCCTAAGGGAAGCATGTATAAAGTGAATAAAATTGGTCCTAGCACAGAACCTTGTGGAACTCCATATTTAGTCTGTGAAGAAGATTCCCCATTTACATGAACAAATTGTAATCTATTAGACAAATATGATTCAAACCACTGCAGCGCAGTGCCTTTAATACCTATGGCATGCTCTAATCTCTGTAATAAAATTTTATGGTCAACAGTATCAAAAGCAGCACTGAGGTCTAACAGAACAAGCACAGAGATGAGTCCACTGTCCGAGGCCATAAGAAGATCATTTGTACCTTCACTAATGCTGTTTCTGTACTATGATGAATTCTAAAACCTGACTGAAACTCTTCAAATAGACCATTCCTCTGCAGATGATCAGTTAGCTGTTTTACAACTACCCTTTCAAGAATTTTTGAGGAGGAAAAGGAAGGTTGGAGATTGGCCTATAATTAGCTAAGATAGCTGGGTCAAGTGATGGCTTTTTAATTAATGGTTTAATTACTGCCACCTTAAAAGCCTGTGGTACATAGCCAACTAACAAGATAGATGATCATATTTAAGGATCGAAGCATTAAATATGGTAGGGCTTCCTTGAGCAGCCTGGTAGGAATGGGTCTAATAACATGTTGATGCTTTGGATGAAGTAACTAATGAAAATAAACTCAGACAGAACAATCGGAGAGAAAGAGTCTAACCAAATACCGGCATCACTGAAAGCAGCCAAAGATAACGATACGTCTTTGGGATGGTTATGAGTAATTTTTTCTCTAATAGTTAAATTTTGTTAGCAAAGAAAGTCATGAAGTCATTACTAGTTAAAGTTAATGGAATACTCAGCTCAATAGAGCTCTGACTCTTTGTCAGCCTGGCTACAGTGCTGAAAAGAAACCTGGGGTTGTTCTTATTTTCTTCAATTAGTGATGAGTAGAAAGATGTCCTAGCTTTACGGAGGGCTTTTTTATAGAGCAACAGACTCTTTTTCCAGGCTAAGTGAAGATCTTCTAAATTAGTGAGACGCCATTTCCTCTCCAAATTACGGGTTATCTGCTTTAAGCTACGAGTTTGTGAGTTATACCACGGAGTCAGGCACTTCTGATTTAAAGCTGTCATTTTAGAGGAGGCTACAGCATCCAAAGTTGTCTTCATGAGGATGTAAAACTATTGACGAGATACTCTATCTCACTTACAGAGTTTAGGTAGCTACTCTGCACTGTGTTGGTATATGGCATTAGAGAACATAAAGAAGGAATCATATCGTTAAACCTAGTTACAGCGCTTTCTGAAAGACTTCTAGTGTAATGAAACTTATTCCCCACTGCTGGGTAGTCCATCAGAGTAAATGTAAATGTTATTAAGAAATGGTCAGACAGAAGGGAGTTTTCAGGGAATACTGTTAAGTCTTCTATTTCCATACCATAAGTCGAACAAGATCTAAGATATGATTAAAGTGGGGGATGGGACTCATTTACTTTTTGAGCAAAGCCAGTAGAGTCTAATAATAGATTAAATGCAGTGTTGAGGCTGTCATTCTCAGCATCTGTGTGGATGTAAAACGCCCCCACTATAATTATCTTATCTGAGCTAAGCACTAAGTCAGACAAAAAGTCTGAAAATTCACAGAGAACTCACAGTAACGACCAGGTGGACGATAGATAATAACAAATAAAACTGTTTTTTGGACTTCCAATTTGGATGGACAAGACTAAGAGGTCAAGCTTTCAAATGAATTAAAGCTCCTGTCCTGGGTTTTTTGATTAATTAATAAGCTGGATGGAATGGAAGATTGCTGCTAATCCTCAGCACCCGGCCCATGCTACGAGCATTCTGACAGTTAGTGTTGACTCTGGGGTGTTGACTCATTTAAACTAACATATTCATCCTGCTGTAACCAGGTTTCTGTAAGCAGAATAAATCAATATGTGTGATCAATATTATATCATTTCCAACAGGGACTTAGAAGAGAGAGACCTATGTTTAATAGACACATTTAACTGTTTTAGTCTGTGGTGCAGTTAAGGTGCTATATATTTTTTCGTTTTGAATTTTATGCTTAAATAGATTTTTGCTGGTTATTGGTAGTCTGGGAGCAGGCACCGTCTCTACGGGGATGGGGTAATGAGGGGATGGCAGGGGGAGAGAAGCTGCAGAGAGGGTAATCATAAGTTAGTTAAAAAAAAAAAAAGTTCATCGATGGTAATAAATATGCTCAAATTTACATTGAAACTGTTAAAAACTGTAATTGAAGAAAAGCTAACCAGTGAGACCCCGTCTTCAGAAATTAGCAATTTGTGTTGTTGCAGAGTGAGTGCTCCGCTAGACCATAGACAATCTATTGGGGAATCCAGTCAGTTGTCATCAGCACATTGTTTGCTCTCAAGTGTTTTGAACCTTGGGAGATTTTCATCTTTGTGAGTATTTATATGCACCAAGCACATAAGAGGGTGACAAATATCCCTCAAATGTTACACTGACTAAGTTTTGGGGTTTGTAGTTTCCCGTGTATAGCTGTCATAAAGGCAAATTGATGCTCAGTGTACTTTGTGGTCATAAAGGCACATTAATGCTCTGTACTTTGATGTCAGAAAGGCACATTTAAGCTCATAGTACTTTGTGATGTCATAAAAGCACATAAAGCTCATGGTGCTTTTGTTCACACAAAGGATTTCCGCTTCACATAACTGAGTGTTCAAGACAATACAGTGTCCTTGTGACCAGAATTATCCACACATCAGTAACTCCTTGGAGATATTATCAGAAACAGCAAACGCAAAGATCCAAGGTGACAGCAGAGGAATCCACTCATCAGCTGAGGACCAGTTCTGCTCATCACCACGAAGAGATGCAGAAGCTGAGTGAATGTCTGACACTTCAGAAGAGACTTGGACATCTTGAGGAGCTCCTGAAGAAAAAAGAGCTGGAGATCAGGCGGATCAAGAGGCGTCAACTCCAGCTCTTGAAGGAGGTCAAAGATGCTGAGGTCCTGACAGCAGAGCAGCTGGAAACCTACCAGAAAGAATTAAGACCAGAGATGGAAAAACAAATCGAAGAAATTCAGAACTGTTACCAGAAACGGGTGGAACAGCAGAAGGAGAGTTTTAGAAAGGACCTGCAAGACCTTGAGGAGATCTGCCAGAAGAGAGCTGCTGCCAAAAACAGGAGCTATATGGGCTGTGTTCTTCTGGGGGTTGGACTTGTCGCTGGATTTTTGGTGGGACGTTTTGGAAACTTCTGAAATTATGGTGTGATTTGGAGTTATAAAGACTGGAATTTGTGGTGAAAAGACTCCCTTCGCTGGTTCTGATGAATGCCATTAGGGAAAGACCCAAAGATGGTGGCAGAGGGATCCACTCATCCACAGAGGAATCCACAGCAGAGCAACTGGAAACCGACTGGAAGGAACTAAGACCAAAGGTCTAGCCTTCTCCCCAGACATGGAAGAAGTCATGAACCATCTCTGGAAATGTCTGGTAGAACAGAAATGAGAGGTTTAGGAAGGACTCTGCAACCCAAGAGAAGATCTACCAGAAGAAACCCCTTGCTACAAACATCAGCTATAAGGGTTGTCTTCTTCTGGGGGTTGGACTCGTCCTTGGATCTTTGGTGGCATGTTTTGGAAATGTCTAAATTAATGGAGGAACTTTGGGGTTAGAAACACAGGACTTTGGGGGAGGTGGACTCCCTTCAGACATTCATCATAACCAGTAAAGGTAAAGATCTGGCAGAGGGGTACAATCATCTGCAGAGTGCCAGTGTTGTTAAACACCACAATGACCAAAAACAGAGCTGTGGGATTCTGTCATGCCTTATGTTTCTTCTTATTGTTACTGTTGTTGTACAACATTAACTTATTTGCAAATAAATTCCTCTGAAACTCTGATTTTGGTCTGTATGTTTGACGGTATTTAATTTTTGTTTGTTCATGTCTAGTCTCGTATTTATTTATATATTTATATGCATTTATATAGCACTTTTCCATCTGCATCATATGCTCAAAGCGCTTTACAATAATGCCTCACATTCACCCCGATGTCAGGGTGCTGCCATACAAGGTACTCACTACGCACCGGGAACAACTAGGGGATTAAGCATCAAGGACCTTGCCCAAGGGGCCTTGGTCATCTGAACCGAGGATCCTCTGGTCTCAAGCCCGACGCTTTAACCACTAGACCATCACCTCCCCTGACAATGTTGTGATCTTTACAGAATCAATGGATATTCTGATGACATCAATTGAGAAGCTGATTTGGGTTTGTGATGGTCCTGGATACAGACCAAGATCCCATCTTTCAGTGACTTCCAGGACTTGGCCATCAGACATGTATCTGTATGTGGTGAATGTGTTGACGTTGTAAACACAATCAGTTTTCTCAGCAGTGATGTTCATGTCTCTGGGTCTTCTGTATTTGAGATCCAAAGATGCTTGGGAAGATCTTATCAAGTCATGAGATCAAAGGTCACAGAATAAAGATGGTCCAAGACTTTAGAATCCTGGTGCTTCCTGTGTTAGGCTAGTATCTCACCGAGTGCGACTGTTGGAGAGTTGTTGGAGATGTGAATTAGCAACCAAACACACGAATAAGCAACAAATTCAATGAAGTGGTACAAATGACACGCTACACCACAAAGTGCTCAGCTGGTATTAACCTCATCTTATCCTTCTATTATCCATGTGACTGGATGCCGTAGACCATAGGTGTCAAACTGATTCCAGAAAGGGCCAAGGGGGTGCAGGTTTTCTTTGTAACCACAAACTCCACCAAGTGATTTCACTGAGGAACATCACTTTGAGCAGATGGGAAGAGTTCATCAGAGAAATCACCTGGTGGAGTTTGTGGTTACAAAGAAACCTGCACCCTCTTGGCCCTTTATGGAATCAGTTTGACACCTATGCTGTAGACATTCCCCTGACTATCTAGTTAGGAACACCCTGTAAATAATGATAAAATATTAATAAATAAATAATAACAATGCCCAACATGGCTCCACTGAGGAGAAAAAAATTAAACAGGACCAATACTCTGAACAGGGCAGTCACCCACTTGTAGAATGAATTCCTGCAGGATGAAATATGTAATGTCCACGCATTCCATGCCATCAAAGAGGTAGTGGCTGGCACTGTCACGCATGGATGGTTCATGACATCCTCCTGTGGACAGATGTTCTCCTCGGTTCTCGGGAATGACCAGTATTCTCCCACTGCTGTGTTCAAGGCCAGTTTGTCTGCTGTCCATGGTTTTGACAGTTGCACAGTTGCCGGTATGAATGAGGTTAGTTTGTCTGCTGTCCACAATGTTGACAGATACACAGTTGCAGGTATGAATTAGGTTAGTTTGTCTGCTGTCCACGGTTTTGACAGTTAAACCGTTACAGGTATGAATGAGCTTAGTTTGTCTGCTGTCCACGGTTTTGACAGTTACACAGTTGCAGGTATGAATGAGGTAGTTGCAGGTATGAATTAGGTTAGTTTGTCTGCTGTCCACGGTTTTGACAGTTAAACCGTTACAGGTATGAATGAGGTTAGTTTGTCTGCTGTCCACGGTTTTGACAGTTAAACTGTTACAGGTATGAATGAGCTTAGTTTGTCTGCTGTCCACGGTTTTGGCAGTTAAATGTTACAGGTGTGAATGAGGTTAATTTTGGTGTTGGGTGATTCTATGGTAACGGAATTACGATGACGGGAAAATCTGGCCATATTTTAGCTCCCCATAAAAATATGCTCCGATTGTAATTCCGTTACCATAGAATCACCCTGTTGTCACTGATGTGGACAGTTAACTGTTACAGGTATGAATGAGGTAAACGTAGCTGTTGTCCACGGTGCTGTTAGTTAAACTCTTAAGGTATGAGTTAGGTTAGTTTGGCTGCTGTCCGTGGTGCTGACTGCTATACTGCTTATGTGTGTGTGTGTGTGTGTGTGTGTGTGTGTGTGTGTGTGTGTGTGTGTGTGTGTGTGTGTGTGTGTGTGTGTGTGTGTGTGTGTGTGTGTCCATAATTTGTTTTGTTTTCGTTTGTGGCTGGTCTAGTATTTATTCATGTTTATTTTCCTGTCTCCCTCCCAAAGGATCACATGGACAGCCCAGTATCACATTTCATCTATAACACCCATAACCTAACCCCACTCCTTCTCCTGACCATAAGTACCCCCCGACTCCACCGCTTCACTTTTATTTCGTGCAGCCTTCACGGAATGTATTAGAATAAATTTGTGCTCCCATGACGGACATTTTGCAATTTTCGTGACAATATCACCAACCAATAGATTATCAGTTATCAAGTTGTTCACCAATGAATATAGCTTTATTTCTGAAGGGTGTATAAATGATAAATGTTGTATGGTTTTCTGAAGGGTGTAAAAAGCCATATTCATTGAACATCTTGACAACGATTTTATCATATACAGTGGTCCCTCATTTATTGCGGGAGTTACGTTCTAAAAATAACCTGCGATAGGTGAAATCTGCAAAGTAGTCAGCGTTATTTTTTACAACTATTATAGATGTTTTAAGACTGTAAAACCCCTCACTACACACTTTATACACTTTTCTCAAACAGCCAGCCATTAACATTTTCTCACTTTTCTCTCCTGTGTAAACACTCAAAGTTCAAACCTTAGTCTAAAAAAAATAGAACGTTTTCCTATAAATAATTATGATGGCTTTTAGAACTAACAAATTTAATTTTAACTTTCAATCTATGAGGTTGGACACGTAAGAAATTATTAATAGTGACTCACCAGTATTTCACAGTTCCTCTGACCCGCGCCTCTTCGTTGTGGCGCCGCGCCGCTGTCCAGATTGGCTGATTACTCGGGTGGTATGAAAAATATTACCCGTCCGCGAAAACAGTGTATTGCTATTTATCTTTTGTGTTTTATCCAATCATATTGGCGTATCATTTATAGGTATATGATAATGTAGATTTCATTCTGCTGAATCATGTTTTGCCATGAAAGAGGTTTTATGTTTTCCCATGTGATCCTCAGTGTGGTTGTTTTATGTATTTTATGTACATGTACTTTTTTGCCAAATAAATTGAATCCAAACCAATCTGGATTTGCTTCAGTTCTTCTGAACGATACCCAATGAGTTTTTCCATTTAATGCTGTACATTTAAGTGCAGTTAATTTATTGAAGATTGTAGGTTGCAGAGACCTGCCAGGGGTATTTTTGTTGTTCAAGACTTGAAATAGTTATCGTCTCATTGTTACCACATTTTTTTTCACTTAGAATCACATAAGAATATATGTCACATTGTGGCTGTTAACTGTGACTGACAAGATTATGACACTCACCAACGAACAGGTCATCTTCCCAATATGTTACCCCCCGCCCCCCAAAGAACAATCACTGATTTTACAGCCACAAGAATTACAAAAATAAAAGAAGAAATCAGTTTCTTATAAAAACCACTAGCTCTGCCGTCTACATAAGGCAGAAATATGGAACATTAAGTTCGGCCTCGTCAACAACTATAACCTGAGTCAAGCCCATTAAGTGATAATCGCCCTTAACAAAAAAGGAAAAAAATAAAGAATAATAATAAAATTGAGGATAATATAATTAATGTTCCATGTTGCTGTCAAATGCATCTGAAGCAGAGTGGCAGCGCCCTCTGTTCTCATGATGATGAATTTTACATGAACACTAAAACCTGAATGAATACATGTACAAACTTTGAACTTCAACTATCAAAAATTCATTAACAGCAACAAAATTTGGCCGTTTTGGTTTCACAGCCAAGTTGGTGTTTATCACGTGGCCATCGTGCCTTCTGGCTCACATCCAGACTTTTAAGGTCACACTGCTCCGATCGAGCCACCACCAAAGAAGGAGGAGAAGATTTAGTGGAATATGTCAGATTTAACAATAAATTACAAAATGTGCTGTTAGGAGGGGGCAATTGTGGCATTTTGGTGATGTTTTGCCCTGGAGGCCCCAGATACAATTTGCCCAAGTGAAATATTTACTAAACAATCAGGAATGGCTGAATGCAATTCGATTTGTTTACTTATTAAAATTCTGGGGGCCCAAATTAATCTGTGAAAGTCACCCTCATTGAGCAATGATAAACTGTGGCTACATTTATCTTAAATTTTATTAAAACCATGAAGTATTCATTATCTCCACCAGGGATCATAATCTGGATTTTCACAAGCTCCATGAAACATTTTTGCAGTGGCTCAGCACAGACTTGTTTGGCCTGTAGCAATGTGGGGTTTCGACAGCTCCATTTAAGCTGTTAAAACAGCTAAAGGATGATCAGTGGAAACAGGATGCACCTGAGCTCAGTTTTGTACTTCATGGCAAAGGTTGTGAATACTTATGTACATGTGATTTTTTTTGTTTGTTTGTTTGTTTTTTAATAATTTTGCAACAAAAATCTAAAACAAAAAAAACTTTTCACATTGTCATTACGGGGTTCTGTGTGTAGAATTTTGAGGAAAAAAAAATCATTTCATCCATTTTGGAATTAGGTTGTAACAAAAAATGTGGAAAAAAGTGATACACTGTCAATACTTTTCGGATGAGGATATCTGTCATATTGATTTAAATTCAATAAATGTTTTCATCCTGGGGCATTTAAGCTGCACAAAGGTGCCAGTTCTTGGATGCTTTAAAAATGAAAAGGATTACAGTCACGCAACACACTAAATTCACACTCCAGTCCAATAGGTGGCAGTAATGGACCTGCAAGCTGGCTTGTTCCATTCAAAGAATAAGTTAGAAGGAGATAAAGGAAGGAAGAAGGAGGGTGGTGGCTCGATCCAAGCAGTGCATTGTTTAAATGTATGTCAGTGAGCTGGAAGGCAGATGTGACTTGACTTGAGTAGGTAGAGGTGGAAAACATGCAGAGCAGATGCTGTCCAGGAACAGGGCTGGTAATCTCTGGTTTAAATGTTTGGATGTGAATCAAACCAAAACTGCCAAATTTTGTTGCTGTTAAATGTATTTTGATAGTTGAAGTTAAAGTTTGTATATGTATTCATTCACATTCTTAGTGTTCATGTAAAATTCATCATGAGAACAGTTATATTTACCCTCAGTTTTATTTTTTTTTTATTTTTTTGTGAAGGGTGATTATCACGTAATGGGCTTGACTCGGGTGACACTCCCCAGTTGTTGAGGAGGCCGGACTTAATATTCCATATTACTGCCTTATGTTGCTGGCAGAGCTAGTGGTTGATATAAGAAACTGATTTATTTGTAATTCTTGGGACTGTAAAATCAATAATTATTGTTTGGGGGGTTAACATCCTCGACAGATGACTTCCTCGTTGGTGGGTGTCGTAATCTTTCAGTCACAATCAACAGCCAAGAATTTGACATATAATAATGTGGTAAAAATTAGAAGATAACTGAGTTTAAGTCTTGAATAACATGATATTTAATATAGGGAACAAAATACCACCGGTGCGTCTCTGCAACCAACAATTTTTTAATTTATTGACTGCAGTTAAATGTACAGCATTAAAGGAAACAACCTGTTGTCATGTCTTTGAGTAACACCTTTATAATATTCATAAGTTATTTTAAAAAGTTAATAGTTGGTAATAAATATGCTAAATTTTATGTTGAAACTGTTAAAAACTGTAATTGAAGAAAAGCTAACCGAGTGAGAGTCTTCAGAAATGGGCAGTTTTGTGTATTTGCAGAGTGAGTGCTCCTCTAGACCATAGACAGTCTGTGTTTTCTCATTTATAATATTCATAAGTTAGTTAAAAAGTTCATAGTTGGTAATAAATATGCTAAAATTTATGTTGAAACTGTAAGAAACTGTTACTGAAGAAAATCTAACCTAGTGCGACCTCGTCTTCAGAAATGAGCAATTTTGTGTCGCTGCAGAGTGAGTGCTCCTCTGGACCACAGACAATCTGTGTTTTCTCATTTATAATATCTATAAGTTAGTTTAAAAAGTTCATAGTTGGTGTTAAATATGCTAAAATTTATGTTGAAACTGTTAAAAACTGTAATTGAGGAAAATCTAACCGAGTGAGACCTCATCTTCAGAAATGAGCAATTTTGTGTTGTTGCAGAGTGAGTGCTCCTGTAGCCCACAGACAATCTGTGTTTTCTCATTCATAATATTAATCAATCAATCAATTAATTTTTTTTATATAGCGCCAAATCACAACAAACAGTTGCCCCAAGGTGCTTTATATTGTAAGGCAAGGCCATACAATAATTATGTAAAACCCCAACGGTCAAAACGACCCCCTGTGAGCATGCACTTGGCTACAGTGGGAAGGAAAAACTCCCTTTTAAGAGGAAGAAACCTCCAGCAGAACCAGGCTCAGGGAGGGGCAGTCCTCTGCTGTGACTGGTTGGGGCTGAGGGAGAGAACCAGGAAAAAGACATGCTGTGGAAGGGAGCAGAGATCGATCACTAATGATTAAATGCAGAGTGGTGTATACAGAGCAAAAAGAGAAAGAAACAGTGCATCATGGGAACCCCCCAGCAGTCTACGTCTATAGCAGTATAACTAAGGGATGGTTCAGGGTCACCTGATCCAGCCCTAACTATAAGCTTTAGCAAAAAGGAAAGTTTTAAGCCTAATCTTAAAAGTAGTCTTAAAAGTCCCCGTCAGTACTCTAGCTGCAGCATTTTGAATTAACTGAAGGCTTTTTAGGGAACTTTTAGGACAACCTGATAATAATGAATTACAATAGTCCAACCTAGAGGAAATAAATGCATGAATTAGTTTTTCAGCATCACTCTGAGACAAGACCTTTCTGATTTTAGAGATATTGCGTAAATGCAAAAAAGCAGTCCTACATATTTGTTTAATATGCGCTTTGAATGACATATCCTGATCAAAAATGACTCCAAGATTTCTCACAGTATTACTAGAGGTCAGGGTAATGCCATCCAGAGTAAGGATCTGGTTAGACACCATGTTTCTAAGATTTGTGGGGCCAAGTACAATAACTTCAGTTTTATCTTTGTTTAAAAGCAGGAAATTAGAGGTCATCCATGTCTTTGTCTGTAAGACAATCCTGCAGTTTAGCTAAATGGTGTGTGTCCTCTGGCTTCATGGATAGATAAAGCTGGGTATCATCTGCGTACCAATGAAAATTTAAGCAATACCGTCTAATAATACTGCCTAAGGGAAGCATGTATAAAGTGAATAAAATTGGTCCTAGCACAGAACCTTGTGGAACTCCATAATTTAGTCTGTGAAGAAGATTCCCCATTTACATGAACAAATTGTAATCTATTAGACAAATATGATTCAAACCACTGCAGCGCAGTGCCTTTAATACCTATGGCATGCTCTAATCTCTGTAATAAAATTTTATGGTCAACAGTATCAAAAGCAGCACTGAGGTCTAACAGAACAAGCACAGAGATGAGTCCACTGTCCGAGGCCATAAGAAGATCATTTGTAACCTTCACTAATGCTGTTTCTGTACTATGATGAATTCTAAAACCTGACTGAAACTCTTCAAATAGACCATTCCTCTGCAGATGATCAGTTAGCTGTTTTACAACTACCCTTTCAAGAATTTTTGAGAGAAAAGGAAGGTTGGAGATTGGCCTATAATTAGCTAAGATAGCTGGGTCAAGTGATGGCTTTTTAAGTAATGGTTTAATTACTGCCACCTTAAAAGCCTGTGGTACATAGCCAACTAACAAAGATAGATTGATCATATTTAAGATCGAAGCATTAAATAATGGTAGGGCTTCCTTGAGCAGCCTGGTAGGAATGGGGTCTAATAAACATGTTGATGCTTTGGATGAAGTAACTAATGAAAATAACTCAGACAGAACAATCGGAGAGAAAGAGTCTAACCAAATACCGGCATCACTGAAAGCAGCCAAAGATAACGATACGTCTTTGGGATGGTTATGAGTAATTTTTTCTCTAATAGTTAAAATTTTGTTAGCAAAGAAAGTCATGAAGTCATTACTAGTTAAAGTTAATGGAATACTCAGCTCAATAGAGCTCTGACTCTTTGTCAGCCTGGCTACAGTGCTGAAAAGAAACCTGGGGTTGTTCTTATTTTCTTCAATTAGTGATGAGTAGAAAGATGTCCTAGCTTTACGGAGGGCTTTTTTATAGAGCAACAGACTCTTTTTCCAGGCTAAGTGAAGATCTTCTAAATTAGTGAGACGCCATTTCCTCTCCAACTTACGGGTTATCTGCTTTAAGCTACGAGTTTGTGAGTTATACCACGGAGTCAGGCACTTCTGATTTAAAGCTGTCATTTTTAGAGGAGCTACAGCATCCAAAGTTGTCTTCAATGAGGATGTAAAACTATTGACGAGATACTCTATCTCACTTACAGAGTTTAGGTAGCTACTCTGCACTGTGTTGGTATATGGCATTAGAGAACATAAAGAAGGAATCATATCGTTAAACCTAGTTACAGCGCTTTCTGAAAGACTTCTAGTGTAATGAAACTTATTCCCCACTGCTGGGTAGTCCATCAGAGTAAATGTAAATGTTATTAAGAAATGGTCAGACAGAAGGGAGTTTTCAGGGAATACTGTTAAGTCTTCTATTTCCATACCATAAGTCAGAACAAGATCTAAGATATGATTAAAGTGGTGGGTGGACTCATTTACTTTTTGAGCAAAGCCAGTAGAGTCTAATAATAGATTAAATGCAGTGTTGAGGCTGTCATTCTCAGCATCTGTGTGGATGTTAAAATCGCCCACTATAATTATCTTATCTGAGCTAAGCACTAAGTCAGACAAAAAGTCTGAAAATTCACAGAGAAACTCACAGTAACGACCAGGTGGACGATAGATAATAACAAATAAAACTGGTTTTTGGGACTTCCAATTTGGATGGACAAGACTAAGAGTCAAGCTTTCAAATGAATTAAAGCTCTGTCTGGGTTTTTGATTAATTAATAAGCTGGAATGGAAGATTGCTGCTAATCCTCCGCCCCGGCCCATGCTACGAGCATTCTGACAGTTAGTGTGACTCGGGGGTGTTGACTCATTTAAACTAACATATTCATCCTGCTGTAACCAGGTTTCTGTAAGGCAGAATAAATCAATATGTTGATCAATTATTATATCATTTACCAACAGGGACTTAGAAGAGAGAGACCTAATGTTTAATAGACCACATTTAACTGTTTTAGTCTGTGGTGCAGTTGAAGGTGCTATATTATTTTTTCTTTTTGAATTTTTATGCTTAAATAGATTTTTGCTGGTTATTGGTAGTCTGGGAGCAGGCACCGTCTCTACGGGGATGGGGTAATGAGGGGATGGCAGGGGGAGAGAAGCTGCAGAGAGGTAATCATAAGTTAGTTAAAAAAAAAAAAGTTCATCGATGGTAATAAATATGCTCAAATTTACATTGAAACTGTTAAAAACTGTAATTGAAGAAAAGCTAACCAAGTGAGACCCCGTCTTCAGAAATTAGCAATTTTGTGTTGTTGCAGAGTGAGTGCTCCGCTAGACCATAGACAATCTATGTGGGGAATCCAGTCAGTTGTCATCAGCACATTGTTTGCTCTCAAGTGTTTGAACCTTGGGAGATTTTCATCTTTGTGAGTATTTATATGCACCAAGCACATAAAGAGGGTGACAAATATCCCTCAAATGTTACACTGACTAAGTTTTGGGGTTTGTAGTTTCCCGTGTATAGCATGTCATAAAGGCAAATTGATGCTCAGTGTACTTTGTGGTCATAAAGGCACATTAATGCTCTGTACTTTGATGTCAGAAAGGCACATTTAAGCTCATAGTACTTTGTGATGTCATAAAAGCACATAAAGCTCATGGTGCTTTTGTCACACAAAGGATTTCAGCTTCACATAACTGAGTGTTCAAGACAATAACAGTGTCCTTGTGACCAGAATTATCACACATCAGTAACTCCTTGGAGATATTTATCAGAAACAGCAAACGCAAAGATCCAAAGGTGACAGCAGAGGAATCCACTCATCAGCTGAGGACCAGTTCTGCTCATCACCACGAAGAGATGCAGAAGCTGAGTGAATGTCTGACACTTCAGAAGAGACTTGGACATCTTGAGGAGCTCCTGAAGAAAAAAGAGCTGGAGATCAGGCGGATCAAGAGGCGTCAACTCCAGCTCTTGAAGGAGGTCAAAGATGCTGAGGTCCTGACAGCAGAGCAGCTGGAAACCTACCAGAAAGAATTAAGACCAGAGATGGAAAAACAAATCGAAGAAATTCAGAACTGTTACCAGAAACGGGTGGAACAGCAGAAGGAGAGTTTTAGAAAGGACCTGCAAGACCTTGAGGAGATCTGCCAGAAGAGAGCTGCTGCCAAAAACAGGAGCTATATGGGCTGTGTTCTTCTGGGGGTTGGACTTGTCGCTGGATTTTTGGTGGGACGTTTTGGAAACTTCTGAAATTATGGTGTGATTTTGGAGTTATAAAGACTGGAATTTGTGGTGAAAAGACTCCCTTCGCTGGTTCTGATGAATGCCATTAGGGAAAGACCCAAAGATGGTGGCAGAGGGATCCACTCATCCACAGAGGAATCCACAGCAGAGCAACTGGAAACCGACTGGAAGGAACTAAGACCAAAGGTCTAAGCCTTCTCCCCAGACATGGAAGAAGTCATGAACCATCTCTGGAAATGTCTGGTAGAACAGAAATGAGAGGTTTAGGAAGGACTCTGCAACCCAAGAGAAGATCTACCAGAAGAAACCCCTTGCTACAAACATCAGCTATAAGGGTTGTCTTCTTCTGGGGGTTGGACTCGTCCTTGGATCTTTGGTGGCATGTTTTGGAAATGTCTAAATTAATGGAGGAACTTTGGGGTTAGAAACACAGGACTTTGGGGGAGGTGGACTCCCTTCAGACATTCATCATAACCAGTAAAGGTAAAGATCTGGCAGAGGGGTACAATCATCTGCAGAGTGCCAGTGTTGTTAAACACCACAATGACCAAAAACAGAGCTGTGGGATTCTGTCATGCCTTGTGTTTCTTCTTATTGTTACTGTTGTTGTACAACATTAACTTATTTGCAAATAAATTCCTCTGAAACTCTGATTTTGGTCTGTATGTTTGACGGTATTTAATTTTTGTTTGTTCATGTCTAGTCTCGTATTTATTTATATATTTATATGCATTTATATAGCACTTTTCCATCTGCATCATATGCTCAAAGCGCTTTACAATAATGCCTCACATTCACCCCGATGTCAGGGTGCTGCCATACAAGGTACTCACTACGCACCGGGAACAACTAGGGGATTAAGCATCAAGGACCTTGCCCAAGGGGCCTTGGTCATCTGAACCGAGGATCCTCTGGTCTCAAGCCCGACGCTTTAACCACTAGACCATCACCTCCCCTGACAATGTTGTGATCTTTACAGAATCAATGGATATTCTGATGACATCAATTGAGAAGCTGATTTGGGTTTGTGATGGTCCTGGATACAGACCAAGATCCCATCTTTCAGTGACTTCCAGGACTTGGCCATCAGACATGTATCTGTATGTGGTGAATGTGTTGACGTTGTAAACACAATCAGTTTTCTCAGCAGTGATGTTCATGTCTCTGGGTCTTCTGTATTTGAGATCCAAAGATGCTTGGGAAGATCTTATCAAGTCATGAGATCAAAGGTCACAGAATAAAGATGGTCCAAGACTTTAGAATCCTGGTGCTTCCTGTGTTAGGCTAGTATCTCACCGAGTGCGACTGTTGGAGAGTTGTTGGAGATGTGAATTAGCAACCAAACACACGAATAAGCAACAAATTCAATGAAGTGGTACAAATGACACGCTACACACAAAGTGCTCAGCTGGTATTAACCTCATATTATCCTTCTATTATCCATGTGACTGGATGCCGTAGACCATAGGTGTCAAACTGATTCCAGAAAGGGCCAAGGGGGTGCAGGTTTTCTTTGTAACCACAAACTCCACCAAGTGATTTCACTGAGGAACATCACTTTGAGCAGATGGGAAGAGTTCATCAGAGAAATCACCTGGTGGAGTTTGTGGTTACAAAGAAAACCTGCACCCTCTTGGCCCTTTATGGAATCAGTTTGACACCTATGCTGTAGACATTCCCCTGACTATCTAGTTAGGAACACCCCTGTAAATAATGATAAAATATTAATAAATAAATAATAACAATGCCCAACATGGCTCCACTGAGGAGAAAAAAATTAAACAGGACCAATACTCTGAACAGGGCAGTCACCCACTTGTAGAATGAATTCCTGCAGGATGAAATATGTAATGTCCACGCATTCCATGCCATCAAAGAGGTAGTGGCTGGCACTGTCACGCATGGATGGTTCATGACATCCTCCTGTGGACAGATGTCCTCCTCGGTTCTCGGGAATGACCAGTATTCTCCCACTGCTGTGTTCAAGGCCAGTTTGTCTGCTGTCCATGGTTTTGACAGTTGCACAGTTGCCGGTATGAATGAGGTTAGTTTGTCTGCTGTCCACAATGTTGACAGATACACAGTTGCAGGTATGAATTAGGTTAGTTTGTCTGCTGTCCACGGTTTTGACAGTTAAACCGTTACAGGTATGAATGAGGTTAGTTTGTCTGCTGTCCACGGTTTTGACAGTTAAACTGTTACAGGTATGAATGAGCTTAGTTTGTCTGCTGTCCACGGTTTTGGCAGTTACACAGTTGCAGGTATGAATGAGGTAGTTGCAGGTATGAATTAGGTTAGTTTGTCTGCTGTCCACGGTTTTGACAGTTAAACCGTTACAGGTATGAATGAGGTTAGTTTGTCTGCTGTCCACGGTTTTGACAGTTAAACTGTTACAGGTATGAATGAGCTTAGTTTGTCTGCTGTCCACGGTTTTGGCAGTTACACAGTTGCAGGTATGAATGAGGTAGTTGCAGGTATGAATTAGGTTAGTTTGTCTGCTGTCCACGGTTTTGACAGTTAAAATGTTACAGGTGTGAATGAGGTTAATTTTGGTGTTGGGTGATTCTATGGTAACGGAATTACGATGACGGGAAAATCTGGCCATATTTTAGCTCCCCATAAAAAATATGCTCCGATTGTAATTTCGTTACCATAGAATCACCCTGTTGTCACTGATGTGGACAGTTAAACTGTTACAGGTATGAATGAGGTAAACGTAGCTGTTGTCCACGGTGCTGTTAGTTAAACTCTTAAGGTATGAGTTAGGTTAGTTTGGCTGCTGTCCGTGGTGCTGACTGCTATACTGCTTATATGTGTGTGTGTGTGTGTGTGTGTGTCCATAATTTGTTTTGTTTTCGTTTGTGGCTGGTCTAGTATTTATTCATGTTTATTTTCCTGTCTCCCTCCCAAAGGATCACATGGACAGCCCAGTATCACATTTCATCTATAACACCCATAACCTAACCCCACTCCTTCTCCTGACCATAAGTACCCCCTGACTCCACCGCTTCACTTTTATTTTCGTGCAGCCTTCACGGAATGTATTAGAATAAATTTGTGCTCCCATGACGGACATTTTGCAATTTTCGTGACAATATCACCAACCAATAGATTATCAGTTATCAAGTTGTTCACCAATGAATATAGCTTTATTTCTGAAGGGTGTATAAATGATAAATGTTGTATGGTTTTCTGAAGGGTGTAAAAAGCCATATTCATTGAACATCTTGACAACGATTTTATCATATACAGTGGTCCCTCATTTATTGCGGGAGTTACGTTCTAAAAATAACCTGCGATAGGTGAAATCTGCAAAGTAGTCAGCGTTATTTTTTACAACTATTATAGATGTTTTAAGACTGTAAAACCCCTCACTACACACTTTATACACTTTTCTCAAAACAGCCAGCCATTAACATTTTCTCACTTTTCTCTCCTGTGTAAACACTCAAAGTTCAAACCTTAGTCTAAAAAAATAGAACGTTTTCCTATAAATAATTATGATGGCTTTTAGAACTAACAAATTTAATTTTAACTTTCAATCTATGAGGTTGGACACGTAAGAAATTATTAATAGTGACTCACCAGTATTTCACAGTTCCTCTGACCGCGCCTCTTCGTTGTGGCGCCGCGCCGCTGTCCAGATTGGCTGATTACTCGGGTGGTATGAAAAATATTACCCGTCCGCGAAAACAGTGTATTGCTATTTATTCTTTCGTGTTTTATCCAATCATATTGGCGTATCATTTATAGGTATATGATAATGTAGATTTCATTCTGCTGAATCATGTTTTGCCATGAAAGAGGTTTTATGTTTTCCCATGTGATCCTCAGTGTGGTTGTTTTATGTATTTTATGTACATGTACTTTTTTGCCAAATAAATTGAATCCAAACCAATCTGGATTTGCTTCACAGTTCTTCTGAACGATACCCAATGAGTTTTTCCATTTAATGCTGTACATTTAAGTGCAGTTAATTTATTGAAGATTGTAGGTTGCAGAGACCTGCCAGGGGTATTTTTGTTGTTCAAGACTTGAAATAGTTATCGTCTCATTGTTACCACATTTTTTTTCACTTAGAATCACATAAGAATATATGTCACATTGTTGGCTGTTAACTGTGACTGACAAGATTATGACACACACCAACGAACAGGTCATCTTCCCAATATGTTACCCCCCCGCCCCCCAAAGAACAATCACTGATTTTACAGCCACAAGAATTACAAAAATAAAAGAAGAAATCAGTTTCTTATAAAAACCACTAGCTCTGCCGTCTACATAAGGCAGAAATATGGAACATTAAGTTCGGCCTCGTCAACAACTATAACCTGAGTCAAGCCCATTAAGTGATAATCGCCCTTAACAAAAAAGGAAAAAATAAAGAATAATAATAAAATTGAGGATAATATAATTAATGTTCCATGTTGCTGTCAAATGCATCTGAAGCAGAGTGGCAGCGCCCTCTGTTCTCATGATGATGAATTTTACATGAACACTAAAACCTGAATGAATACATGTACAAACTTTGAACTTCAACTATCAAAAATTCATTTAACAGCAACAAAATTTGGCCGTTTTGGTTTCACAGCCAAGTTGGTGTTTATCACGTGGCCATCGTGCCTTCTGGCTCACATCCAGACTTTTAAGGTCACACTGCTCCGATCCACCAAAGAAGGAGGAGAAGATTTAGTGGAATATGTCAGATTTAACAATAAATTACAAAATGTGTTGTTAGGAGGGGGCAATTGTGGCATTTTGGTGATGTTTTGCCCTGGAGGCCCCAGATACAATTTGCCCAAGTGAAATATTTACTAAACAATCAGGAATGGCTGAATGCAATTCGATTTGTTTACTTATTAAAATTCTGGGGGCCCAAATTAATCTGTGAAAGTCACCCTCATTGAGCAATGATAAACTGTGGCTACATTTATCTTAAATTTTATTAAAACCATGAAGTATTCATTATCTCCACCAGGGATCATAATCTGGATTTTCACAAGCTCCATGAAACATTTTTGCAGTGGCTCAGCACAGACTTGTTTGGCCTGTAGCAATGTGGGGTTTCGACAGCTCCATTTAAGCTGTTAAAACAGCTAAAGGATGATCAGTGGAAACAGGATGCACCTGAGCTCAGTTTTGTACTTCATGGCAAAGGTTGTGAATACTTATGTACATGTGATTTTTTTTTTGTTTGTTTGTTTGTTTGTTTTTTAATAATTTTGCAACAAAAATCTAAAACAAAAAAAAAACTTTTCACATTGTCATTACGGGGTTCTGTGTGTAGAATTTTGAGGAAAAAAAAATCATTTCATCCATTTTGGAATTAGGTTGTAACAAAAAATGTGGAAAAAAGTGATACACTGTCAATACTTTCGGATGAGGATATCTGTCATATTGATTTAAATTCAATAAATGTTTTCATCCTGGGGCATTTAAGCTGCACAAAGGTGCCAGTTCTTGGATGCTTTAAAAATGAAAAGGATTACAGTCACGCAACACACTAAATTCACACTCCAGTCCAATAGGTGGCAGTAATGGACCTGCAAGCTGGCTTGTTCCATTCAAAGAATAAGTTAGAAGGAGATAAAGGAAGGAAGAAGGAGGGTGGTGGCTCGATCCAAGCAGTGCATTGTTTAAATGTATGTCAGTGAGCTGGAAGGCAGATGTGACTTGACTTGAGTAGGTAGAGGTGGAAAACATGCAGAGCAGATGCTGTCCAGGAGCAGGGCTGGTAATCTCTGGTTTAAATGTTTGGATGTGAATCAAACCAAAACTGCCAAATTTTGTTGCTGTTAAACGTATTTTGATAGTTGAAGTTAAAGTTTGTATATGTATTCATTCACATTCTTAGTGTTCATGTAAAATTCATCATGAGAACAGTTATATTTACCCTCAGTTTTATTTTTTTTTAATTTTTTGTGAAGGGTGATTATCACGTAATGGGCTTGACTCGGGTGACACTCCCCAGTTGTTGAGGAGGCCGGACTTAATATTCCATATTACTGCCTTATGTTGCTGGCAGAGCTAGTGGTTGATATAAGAAACTGATTTATTTGTAATTCTTGGGACTGGTAAAATCAATAATTATTGTTTGGGGGGTTAACATCCTCGACAGATGACTTCCTCGTTGGTGGGTGTCGTAATCTTCAGTCACAATCAACAGCCAAGAAGTTGACATATAATAATGTGGTAAAAATTAGAAGATAACTGAGTTTAAGTCTTGAATAACATGATATTTAATATAGGGAACAAGATACCACCGGTGCGTCTCTGCAACCAACAATTTTTTAATTTATTGACTGCAGTTAAATGTACAGCATTAAAGGAAACAACCTGTTGTCATTCTTTGAGTAACACCTTTATAATATTCATAAGTTATTTTAAAAAAGTTAATAGTTGGTAATAAATATGCTAAATTTTATGTTGAAACTGTTAAAAACTGTAATTGAAGAAAAGCTAACCGAGTGAGAGTCTTCAGAAATGGGCAGTTTTGTGTATTTGCAGAGTGAGGTGCTCCTCTAGACCATAGACAATCTGTGTTTTCCTCATTTATAATATTCATAAGTTAGTTAAAAAGTTCATAGTTGGTAATAAATATGCTAAAATTTATGTTGAAACTGTAAGAAACTGTTACTGAAGAAAATCTAACCTAGTGCGACCTCGTCTTCAGAAATGAGCAATTTTGTGTCCGCTGCAGAGTGAGTGCTCCTCTGGACCACAGACAATCTGTGTTTTCTCATTTATAATATCTATAAGTTAGTTTAAAAAGTTCATAGTTGGTGTTAAATATGCTAAAATGTATGTTGAAACTGTTAAAAACTGTAATTGAGGAAAATCTAACCGAGTGAGACCTCATCTTCAGAAATGAGCAATTTTGTGTTGTTGCAGAGTGAGTGCTCCTGTAGCCCACAGACAATCTGTGTGTTTCATCATCAATATTAATCAATCAATCAATTAATTTTTTTATATAGCACCAAATCACAACAAACAGTTGCCCCACGGTGCTTTATATTTTAAGGCAAGGCCATACAATAATTATGTAAAACCCCAACGGTCAAAACGACCGCCTGTGAGCAAGCACTTGGCTACAGTGGGAAGGAAAAACTCCCTTTTAAGAGGAAGAAAACTCCAGCAGAACCAGGCTCAGGGAGGGGCAGTCCTCTGCTGGACTGGTTGGGCTGAGGGAGAGAACAGGAAAAAGACATGCTGTGAAGGGAGCAGAGATCGATCACTAATGATTAAATGCAGAGTGGTGTATACAGAGCAAAAAGAGAAGAAACAGTGCATCATGGGAACCCCCCAGCAGTCTACGTCTATGCAGTATAACTAAGGGATGGTTCAGGGTCACCTGATCCAGCCCTAACTATAAGCTTTAGCAAAAAGGAAAGTTTTAAGCCTAATCTTAAAAGTAGTCTTAAAAGTCCCGTCAGTACTCTAGCTGCAGCATTTTGAATTAACTGAAGGCTTTTAGGGAACTTTAGGACAACCTGATAATAATGAATTACAATAGTCCAGCCTAGAGGAAATAAATGCATGAATTAGTTTTTCAGCATCACTCTGAGACAGACCTTTCTGATTTTAGAGATATTGCGTTAAATTGCAAAAAAGCAGTCCTACATATTTGTTTAATATGCGCTTTGAATGACATATCCTGATCAAAATGACTCCAAGCATTTATCACAGTATTACTAGAGGTCAGGGTAATGCCATCCAGAGTAAGGATCTGGTTAGACCCATGTTTCTAAGATTTGTGGGGCACAAGTACAATAACTTCAGTTTTATCTTGTTTAAAAGCGGAAATTAGAGGTCATCCATGTCTTATTGTCTGTAAGACAATCCTGCAGTTTAGCTAAATTGGTGTGTGTCCTCTGGCTTCATGGATAGATAAAGCTGGGTATCATCTGCGTAACAATGAAAATTTAAGCAATACCGTCTAATAATACTGCCTAAGGGAAGCATGTATAAAGTGAATAAAATTGGTCCTAGCACAGAACCTTGTGGAACTCCATAATTTAGTCTGTGAAGAAGATTCCCATTTTACATGAACAAATTGTAATCTATTAGACAAATATGATTCAAACCACCTGCAGCGCAGTGCCTTTAATACCTATGGCATGCTCTAATCTCTGTAATAAAATTTTATGGTCAACAGTATCAAAAGCAGCACTGAGGTCTAACAGAACAAGCACAGAGATGAGTCCACTGTCCGAGGCCATAGAAGATCATTTGTAACCTTCACTAATGCTGTTTCTGTACTATGATGAATTCTAAAACCTGACTGAAACTCTTCAAATAGACCATTCCTCTGCAGATGATCAGTTAGCTGTTTTACAACTACCCTTTCAAGAATTTTTGAGAGAAAAGGAAGGTTGGAGATTGGCCTATAATTAGCTAAGATAGCTGGGTCAGTGATGGCTTTTTAATTAATGGTTTAATTACTGCCACCTTAAAAGCCTGTGGTACATAGCCAACTAACAAAGATAGATTGATCATATTTAAGATCGAAGCATTAAATAATGGTAGGGCTTCCTTGAGCAGCCTGGTAGGAATGGGGTCTAATAAACATGTTGATTTGGATGAAGTAACTAATGAAAAATAAGACAGAACAATCGGAGAGAAGAGTCTAACCAAATACCGGCATCACTGAAAGCAGCCAAAGATAACGATACGTCTTTGGGATGGTTATGAGTAATTTTTTCTCTAATAGTTAAAATTTTGTTAGCAAAGAAAGTCATGAAGTCATTACTAGTTAAAGTTAATGGAATACTCAGCTCAATAGAGCTCTGACTCTTTGTCAGCCTGGCTACAGTGCTGAAAAGAAACCTGGGGTTGTTCTTATTTTCTTCAATTAGTGATGAGTAGAAAGATGTCCTAGCTTTACGGAGGGCTTTTTTATAGAGCAACAGACTCTTTTTCCAGGCTAAGTGAAGATCTTCTAAATTAGTGAGACGCCATTTCCTCTCCAACTTACGGGTTATCTGCTTTAAGCTACGAGTTTGTGAGTTATACCACGGAGTCAGGCACTTCTGATTTAAAGCTCTCATTTTTAGAGGAGCTACAGCATCCAAAGTTGTCTTCAATGAGGATGTAAAACTATTGACGAGATACTCTATCTCACTTACAGAGTTTAGGTAGCTACTCTGCACTGTGTTGGTATATGGCATTAGAGAACATAAAGAAGGAATCATATCGTTAAACCTAGTTACAGCGCTTTCTGAAAGACTTCTAGTGTAATGAAACTTATTCCCCACTGCTGGGTAGTCCATCAGTAAATGTAAATGTTAAGAAATGGTCAGACAGAAGGGAGTTTTCAGGGAATACTGTTAAGTCTTCTATTTCCATACCATAAGTCAAAACAAGATCTAAGATATGATTAAAGTGGTGGGTGGACTCATTTACTTTTTGAGCAAAGCCAGTAGAGTCTAATAATAGATTAAATGCAGTGTTGAGGCTGTCATTCTCAGCATCTGTGTGGATGTTAAAATCGCACATAATTATCTTATCTGAGCTAAGCACTAAGTCAGACAAAAAGTCTGAAAATTCACAGAGAAACTCACAGTAACGACCAGGTGGACGATAGATAATAACAAATAAAACTGGTTTTTGGGACTTCCAATTTGGATGGACAAGACTAAGAGTCAAGCTTTCAAATGAATTAAAGCTCTGTCTGGGTTTTTGATTAATTAATAAGCTGGAATGGAAGATTGCTGCTAATCCTCCGCCCGGCCCATGCTACGAGCATTCTGACAGTTAGTGTGACTCGGGGGTGTTAACTCATTTAAACTAACATATTCATCCTGCTGTAACCAGGTTTCTGTAAGGCAGAATAAATCAATATGTTGATCAATTATTATATCATTTACCAACAGGGACTTAGAAGAGAGAGACCTAATGTTTAATAGACCACATTTAACTGTTTTAGTCTGTGGTGCAGTTGAAGGTGCTATATTATTTTTTCTTTTTGAATTTTTATGCTTAAATAGATTTTTGCTGGTTATTGGTAGTCTGGGAGCAGGCACCGTCTCTACGGGGATGGGGTAATGAGGGGATGGCAGGGGGAGAGAAGCTGCAGAGAGGTATCATAAGTTAGTTAAAAAAAAAAAAGTTCATCGATGGTAATAAATATGCTCAAATTTACATTGAAACTGTTAAAAACTGTAATTGAAGAAAAGCTAACCAAGTGAGACCCCGTCTTCAGAAATTAGCAATTTTGTGTTGTTGCAGAGTGAGTGCTCCGCTAGACCATAGACAATCTATGTGGGGAATCCAGTCAGTTGTCGTCAGCACATTGTTTGCTCTCAAGTGTTTGAACCTTGGGAGATTTTCATCTTTGTGAGTATTTATATGCACCAAGCACATAAAGAGGGTGACAAATATCCCTCAAATGTTACACTGACTAAGTTTTGGGGTTTGTAGTTTCCCGTGTGTATAGCATGTCATAAAGGCAATTGATGCTCAGTGTACTTTGTGGTCATAAAGGCACATTAATGCTCTGTACTTTGATGTCAGAAAGGCACATTTAAGCTCATAGTACTTTGTGATGTCATAAAAGCACATAAAGCTCATGGTGCTTTTGTCACACAAAGGATTTCAGCTTCACATAACTGAGTGTTCAAGACAATAACAGTGTCCTTGTGACCAGAATATCACACATCAGTAACTCCTTGGAGATATTTATCAGAAACAGCAAACGCAAAGATCCAAAGGTGACAGCAGAGGAATCCACTCATCAGCTGAGGACCAGTTCTGCTCATCACCACGAAGAGATGCAGAAGCTGAGTGAATGTCTGACACTTCAGAAGAGACTTGGACATCTTGAGGAGCTCCTGAAGAAAAAAGAGCTGGAGATCAGGCGGATCAAGAGGCGTCAACTCCAGCTCTTGAAGGAGGTCAAAGATGCTGAGGTCCTGACAGCAGAGCAGCTGGAAACCTACCAGAAAGAATTAAGACCAGAGATGGAAAAACAAATCGAAGAAATTCAGAACTGTTACCAGAAAACGGGTGGAACAGCAGAAGGAGAGTTTTAGAAAGGACCTGCAAGACCTTGAGGAGATCTGCCAGAAGAGAGCTGCTGCCAAAAACAGGAGCTATATGGCTGTGTTCTTCTGGGGGTTGGACTTGTCGCTGGATTTTTGGTGGGACGTTTTGGAAACTTCTGAAATTATGGTGTGATTTTGGAGTTATAAAGACTGGAATTTGTGGTGAAAAGACTCCCTTCGCTGGTTCTGATGAATGCCATTAGGGAAAGACCCAAAGATGGTGGCAGAGGGATCCACTCATCCACAGAGGAATCCACAGCAGAGCAACTGGAAACCGACTGGAAGGAACTAAGACCAAAGGTCTAAGCCTTTCCCCAGACATGGAAGAAGTCATGAACCATCTCTGGAAATGTCTGGTAGAACAGAAATGAGAGGTTTAGGAAGGACTCTGCAACCCAAGAGAAGATCTACCAGAAGAAACCCCTTGCTACAAACATCAGCTATAAGGGTTGTCTTCTTCTGGGGGTTGGACTCGTCCTTGGATCTTTGGTGGCATGTTTTGGAAATGTCTAAATTAATGGAGGAACTTTGGGGTTAGAAACACAGGACTTTGGGGGAGGTGGACTCCCTTCAGACATTCATCATAACCAGTAAAGGTAAAGATCTGGCAGAGGGGTACAATCATCTGCAGAGTGCCAGTGTTGTTAAACACCACAATGACCAAAACAGAGCTGTGGGATTCTGTCATGCCTTATGTTTCTTCTTATTGTTACTGTTGTTGTACAACATTAACTTATTTGCAAATAAATTCCTCTGAAACTCTGATTTTGGTCTGTATGTTTGACGGTATTTAATTTTTGTTTGTTCATGTCTAGTCTCGTATTTATTTATATATTTATATGCATTATATAGCACTTTTCCATCTGCATCATATGCTCAAAGCGCTTTACAATAATGCCTCACATTCACCCCGATGTCAGGGTGCTGCCATACAAGGTACTCACTACGCACCGGGAACAACTAGGGGATTAAGCATCAAGGACCTTGCCCAAGGGGCCTTGGTCATCTGAACCGAGGATCCTCTGGTCTCAAGCCCGACGCTTTAACCACTAGACCATCACCTCCCCTGACAATGTTGTGATCTTTACAGAATCAATGGATATTCTGATGACATCAATTGAGAAGCTGATTTGGGTTTGTGATGGTCCTGGATACAGACCAAGATCCCATCTTTCAGTGACTTCCAGGACTTGGCCATCAGACATGTATCTGTATGTGGTGAATGTGTTGACGTTGTAAACACAATCAGTTTTCTCAGCAGTGATGTTCATGTCTCTGGGTCTTCTGTATTTGAGATCCAAAGATGCTTGGGAAGATCTTATCAAGTCATGAGATCAAAGGTCACAGAATAAAGATGGTCCAAGACTTTAGAATCCTGGTGCTTCCTGTGTTAGGCTAGTATCTCACCGAGTGCGACTGTTGGAGAGTTGTTGGAGATGTGAATTAGCAACCAAACACACGAATAAGCAACAAATTCAATGAAGTGGTACAAATGACACGCTACACAAAGTGCTCAGCTGGTATTAACCTCATATTATCCTTCTATTATCCATGTGACTGGATGCCGTAGACCATAGGTGTCAAACTGATTCCAGAAAGGGCCAAGGGGTGCAGGTTTTCTTTGTAACCACAAACTCCACCAAGATTTCACTGAGGAACATCACTTTGAGCAGATGGGAAGAGTTCATCAGAGAAATCACCTGGTGGAGTTTGTGGTTACAAAGAAAACCTGCACCCTCTTGGCCCTTTATGGAATCAGTTTGACACCTATGCTGTAGACATTCCCCTGACTATCTAGTTAGGAACACCCCTGTAAATAATGATAAAATATTAATAAATAAATAATAACAATGCCCAACATGGCTCCACTGAGGAGAAAAAAATTAAACAGGACCAATACTCTGAACAGGGCAGTCACCCACTTGTAGAATGAATTCCTGCAGGATGAAATATGTAATGTCCACGCATTCCATGCCATCAAAGAGGTAGTGGCTGGCACTGTCACGCATGGATGGTTCATGACATCCTCCTGTGGACAGATGTCCTCCTCGGTTCTCGGGAATGACCAGTATTCTCCACTGCTGTGTTCAAGGCCAGTTTGTCTGCTGTCCATGGTTTTGACAGTTGCACAGTTGCCGGTATGAATGAGGTTAGTTTGTCTGCTGTCCACAATGTTGACAGATACACAGTTGCAGGTATGAATTAGGTTAGTTTGTCTGCTGTCCACGGTTTTGACAGTTAAACCGTTACAGGTATGAATGAGGTTAGTTTGTCTGCTGTCCACGGTTTTGACAGTTAAACTGTTACAGGTATGAATGAGCTTAGTTTGTCTGCTGTCCACGGTTTTGGCAGTTACACAGTTGCAGGTATGAATGAGGTAGTTGCAGGTATGAATTAGGTTAGTTTGTCTGCTGTCCACGGTTTTGACAGTTAAACCGTTACAGGTATGAATGAGGTTAGTTTGTCTGCTGTCCACGGTTTTGACAGTTAAACTGTTACAGGTATGAATGAGCTTAGTTTGTCTGCTGTCCACGGTTTTGGCAGTTAAAATGTTACAGGTGTGAATGAGGTTAATTTTGGTGTTGGGTGATTCTATGGTAACGGAATTACGATGACGGGAAAATCTGGCCATATTTTAGCTCCCCATAAAAAATATGCTCCGATTGTAATTTCGTTACCATAGAATCACCCTGTTGTCACTGATGTGGACAGTTAAACTGTTACAGGTATGAATGAGGTAAAACGTAGCTGTTGTCCACGGTGCTGTTAAACTCTTAAGGTATGAGTTAGGTTAGTTTGGCTGCTGTCCGTGGTGCTGACTGCTATACTGCTTGTGTGTGTGTGTGTGTGTGTGTGTGTGTGTGGTGTGTGTGTGTGTGTGTGTGTGTGTGTGTGTGGTGGTGTGTGTGTGTGTCCATAATTTGTTTGTTTTCGTTGTGGCTGGTCTAGTATTATTCATGTTTATTTTCCTGTCCCTCCCCAAAGGATCACATGGACAGCCCAGTATCACATTTCATCTATAACACCCATAACCTAACCCCACTCCTTCTCCTGACCATAAGTCCCCGACTCCACCGCTTCACTTTTATTTTCGTGCAGCCTTCACGGAATGTATTAGAATAAATTTGTGCTCCCATGACGGACATTTTGCAATTTTCGTGACAATATCACCAACCAATAGATTATCAGTTATCAAGTTGTTCACCAATGAATATAGCTTTATTTCTGAAGGGTGTATAAATGATAAATGTTGTATGGTTTTCTGAAGGGTGTAAAAAGCCATATTCATTGAACATCTTGACAACGATTTTATCATATACAGTGGTCCTCATTTATTGCGGGAGTTACGTTCTAAAAATAACCTGCGATAGGTGAAATCTGCAAAGTAGTCAGCGTTATTTTTTACAACTATTATAGATGTTTTAAGACTGTAAAACCCCTCACTACACACTTTATACACTTTTCTCAAAACAGCCAGCCATTAACATTTTCCACTTTTCTCTCCTGTGTAAACACTCAAAGTTCAAACCTTAGTCTAAAAAATAGAACGTTTCCTATAAATAATTATGATGGCTTTTAGAACTAACAAATTTAATTTTAACTTTCAATCTATGAGTTGGACACGTAAGAAATTATTAATAGTGACTCACCAGTATTTCACAGTTCCTCTGACCGGCGCCTCTTCGTTGTGGCGCCGCGCCGCTGTCCAGATTGGCTGATTACTCGGGTGGTATGAAAAATATTACCCGTCCGCGAAAACAGTGTATTGCTATTTATTTTTCGTGTTTTATCCAATCATATTGGCGTATCATTTATAGGTATATGATAATGTAGATTTCATTCTGCTGAATCATGTTTTGCCATGAAGAGGTTTTATGTTTTCCCATGTGATCCTCAGTGTGGTTGTTTTATGTATTTTATGTACATGTACTTTTTTGCCAAATAAATTGAATCCAAACCAATCTGGATTTGCTTCACAGTTCTTCTGAACGATACCCAATGAGTTTTTCCATTTAATGCTGTACATTTAAGTGCAGTTAATTTATTGAAGATTGTAGGTTGCAGAGACCTGCCAGGGGTATTTTTGTTGTTCAAGACTTGAAATAGTTATCGTCTCATTGTTACCACATTTTTTTCACTTAGAATCACATAAGAATATATGTCACATTGTTGGCTGTTAACTGTGACTGACAAGATTATGACACACACCAACGAACAGGTCATCTTCCCAATATGTTACCCCCCGCCCCCCAAAGAACAATCACTGATTTTACAGCCACAAGAATTACAAAAATAAAAGAAGAAATCAGTTTCTTATAAAAACCACTAGCTCTGCCGTCTACATAAGGCAGAAATATGGAACATTAAGTTCGGCCTCGTCAACAACTATAACCTGAGTCAAGCCCATTAAGTGATAATCGCCCTTAACAAAAAAGGAAAAAATAATAATAAAAATTGAGGATAATATAATAATGTTCCATGTTGCTGTCAAATGCATCTGAAGCAGAGTGGCAGCGCCCTCTGTTCTCATGATGATGAATTTTACATGAACACTAAAACCTGAATGAATACATGTACAAACTTTGAACTTCAACTATCAAAAATTCATTTAACAGCAACAAAATTTGGCCGTTTTGGTTTCACAGCCAAGTGGTGTTTATCACGTGGCCATCGTGCCTTCTGGCTCACATCCAGACTTTTAAGGTCACACTGCTCCGATCGAGCCACCACCAAAGAAGGAGGAGAAGATTTAGTGGAATATGTCAGATTTAACAATAAATTACAAAATGTGCTGTTAGGAGGGGGCAATTGTGGCATTTTGGTGATGTTTTGCCCTGGAGGCCCCAGATACAATTTGCCCAAGTGAAATATTTACTAAACAATCAGGGATGGCTGAATGCAATTCGATTTGTTTACTTATTAAAATTCTGGGGGCCCAAATTAATCTGTGAAAGTCACCCTCATTGAGCAATGATAAACTGTGGCTACATTTATCTTAAATTTTATTAAAACCATGAAGTATTCATTATCTCCACCAGGGATCATAATCTGGATTTTCACAAGCTCCATGAAACATTTTTGCAGTGGCTCAGCACAGACTTGTTTGGCCTGTAGCAATGTGGGGATTCGACAGCTCCATTTAAGCTGTTAAAACAGCTAAAGGATGATCAGTGGAAACAGGATGCACCTGAGCTCAGTTTTGTACTTCATGGCAAAGGTTGTGAATACTTATGTACATGTGATTTTTTTTGTTTGTTTGTTTGTTTTTTAATAATTTTGCAACAAAAATCTAAAACAAAAAAAACTTTTCACATTGTCATTACGGGGTTCTGTGTGTAGAATTTTGAGGAAAAAAAATCATTTCATCCATTTTGGAATTAGGTTGTAACAAAAAATGTGGAAAAAAGTGATACACTGTCAATACTTTTCGGATGAGGATATCTGTCATATTGATTTAAATTCAATAAATGTTTCATCCTGGGGCATTTAAGCTGCACAAAGGTGCCAGTTCTTGGATGCTTTAAAAATGAAAAGGATTACAGTCACGCAACACACTAAATTCACACTCCAGTCCAATAGGTGGCAGTAATGGACCTGCAAGCTGGCTTGTTCCATTCAAAGAATAAGTTAGAGATAAAGGAAGGAAGAAGGAGGGTGGTGGCTCGATCCAAGCAGTGCATTGTTTAAATGTATGTCAGTGAGCTGGAAGGCAGATGTGACTTGACTTGAGTAGGTAGAGGTGGAAAACATGCAGAGCAGATGCTGTCCAGGAGCAGGGCTGGTAATCTCTGGTTTAAATGTTTGGATGTGAATCAAACCAAAACTGCCAAATTTTGTTGCTGTTAAACGTATTTTGATAGTTGAAGTTAAAGTTTGTATATGTATTCATTCACATTCTTAGTGTTCATGTAAAATTCATCATGAGAACAGTTATATTTACCCTCAGTTTTATTTTTTTTTATTTTTTGTGAAGGGTGATTATCACGTAATGGGCTTGACTCGGGTGACACTCCCCAGTTGTTGAGGAGGCCGGACTTAATATTCCATATTACTGCCTTATGTTGCTGGCAGAGCTAGTGGTTGATATAAGAAACTGATTTATTTGTAATTCTTGGGACTGTAAAATCAATAATTATTGTTTGGGGGGTTAACATCCTCGACAGATGACTTCCTCGTTGGTGGGTGTAATCTTTCAGTCACAATCAACAGCCAAGAATTTGACATATAATAATGTGGTAAAAATTAGAAGATAACTGAGTTTAAGTCTTGAATAACATGATATTTAATATAGGGAACAAATACCACCGGTGCGTCTCTGCAACCAACAATTTTTTAATTTATTGACTGCAGTTAAATGTACAGCATTAAAGGAAACAACCTGTTGTCATGTCTTTGAGTAACACCTTTATAATATTCATAAGTTATTTTAAAAAGTTAATAGTTGGTAATAAATATGCTAAATTTTATGTTGAAACTGTTAAAAACTGTAATTGAAAAAAGCTAACCGAGTGAGAGTCTTCAGAAATGGGCAATTTTGTGTATTTGCAGAGTGAGTGCTCCTCTAGACCATAGACAATCTGTGTTTTCTCATTTATAATATTCATAAGTTAGTTAAAAAGTTCATAGTTGGTAATAAATATGCTAAAATTTATGTTGAAACTGTAAGAAACTGTTACTGAAGAAAATCTAACCTAGTGCGACCTCGTCTTCAGAAATGAGCAATTTTGTGTCGCTGCAGAGTGAGTGCTCCTCTGGACCACAGACAATCTGTGTTTTCTCATTTATAATATCTATAAGTTAGTTTAAAAAGTTCATAGTTGGTGTTAAATATGCTAAAATTATGTTGAAACTGTTAAAAACTGTAATTGAGGAAAATCTAACCGAGTGAGACCTCATCTTCAGAAATGAGCAATTTTGTGTTGTTGCAGAGTGAGTGCTCCTGTAGCCCACAGACAATCTGTGTGTTCTCATTCATAATTTAATCAATCAATCAATTAATTTTTTTTATAGCACCAAATCACAACAAACAGTTGCCCCAAGGTGCTTTATATTTAAGGCAAGGCCATACAATAATTATGTAAAACCCCAACGGTCAAAACGACCCCCTGTGAGCAAGCACTTGGCTACAGTGGGAAGGAAAAACTCCCTTTTAAGAGGAAGAAACCTCCAGCAGAACCAGGCTCAGGGAGGGCAGTCCTCTGCTGGGACTGGTTGGGGCTGAGGGAGAGAACCAGGAAAAGACATGCTGTGGAAGGGAGCAGAGATCGATCACTAATGATTAAATGCAGAGTGGTGTATACAGAGCAAAAAGAGAAAGAAACAGTGCATCATGGGAACCCCCCAGCAGTCTACGTCTATAGCAGTATAACTAAGGGATGGTTCAGGGTCACCTGATCCAGCCCTAACTATAAGCTTTAGCAAAAAGGAAAGTTTTAAGCCTAATCTTAAAAGTAGTCTTAAAAGTCCCCGTCAGTACTCTAGCTGCAGCATTTTGAATTAACTGAAGGCTTTTTAGGGAACTTTTAGGACAACCTGATAATAATGAATTACAATAGTCCAGCCTAGAGGAAATAAATGCATGAATTAGTTTTTCAGCATCACTCTGAGACAAGACCTTTCTGATTTTAGAGATATTGCGTAAATGCAAAAAAGCAGTCCTACATATTTGTTTAATATGCGCTTTGAATGACATATCCTGATCAAAAATGACTCCAAGATTTCTCACAGTATTACTAGAGGTCAGGGTAATGCCATCCAGAGTAAGGATCTGGTTAGACACCATGTTTCTAAGATTTGTGGGGCCAAGTACAATAACTTCAGTTTTATCTTTGTTTAAAAGCAGGAAATTAGAGGTCATCCATGTCTTTATGTCTGTAAGACAATCCTGCAGTTTAGCTAAATGGGTGTGTCCTCTGGCTTCATGGATAGATAAAGCTGGGTATCATCTGCGTAACAATGAAAATTTAAGCAATACCGTCTAATAATACTGCCTAAGGGAAGCATGTATAAAGTGAATAAAATTGGTCCTAGCACAGAACCTTGTGGAACTCCATAATTTAGTCTGTGAAGAAGATTCCCCATTTACATGAACAAATTGTAATCTATTAGACAAATATGATTCAAACCACTGCAGCGCAGTGCCTTTAATACCTATGGCATGCTCTAATCTCTGTAATAAAATTTTATGGTCAACAGTATCAAAAGCAGCACTGAGGTCTAACAGAACAAGCACAGAGATGAGTCCACTGTCCGAGGCCATAAGAAGATCATTTGTAACCTTCACTAATGCTGTTTCTGTACTATGATGAATTCTAAAACCTGACTGAAACTCTTCAAATAGACCATTCCTCTGCAGATGATCAGTTAGCTGTTTTACAACTACCCTTTCAAGAATTTTTGAGAGAAAAGGAAGGTTGGAGATTGGCCTATAATTAGCTAAGATAGCTGGGTCAAGTGATGGCTTTTTAATTAATGGTTTAATTACTGCCACCTTAAAAGCCTGTGGTACATAGCCAACTAACAAAGATAGATTGATCATATTTAAGATCGAAGCATTAAATAATGGTAGGGCTTCCTTGAGCAGCCTGGTAGGAATGGGGTCTAATAAACATGTTGATGCTTTGGATGAAGTAACTAATGAAAATAACTCAGACAGAACAATCGGAGAGAAAGAGTCTAACCAAATACCGGCATCACTGAAAGCAGCCAAAGATAACGATACGTCTTTGGGATGGTTATGAGTAATTTTTTCTCTAATAGTTAAAATTTTGTTAGCAAAGAAAGTCATGAAGTCATTACTAGTTAAAGTTAATGGAATACTCAGCTCAATAGAGCTCTGACTCTTTGTCAGCCTGGCTACAGTGCTGAAAAGAAACCTGGGGTTGTTCTTATTTTCTTCAATTAGTGATGAGTAGAAAGATGTCCTAGCTTTACGGAGGGCTTTTTTATAGAGCAACAGACTCTTTTTCCAGGCTAAGTGAAGATCTTCTAAATTAGTGAGACGCCATTTCCTCTCCAACTTACGGGTTATCTGCTTTAAGCTACGAGTTTGTGAGTTATACCACGGAGTCAGGCACTTCTGATTTAAAGCTGTCATTTTTAGAGGAGCTACAGCATCCAAAGTTGTCTTCAATGAGGATGTAAAACTATTGACGAGATACTCTATCTCACTTACAGAGTTTAGGTAGCTACTCTGCACTGTGTTGGTATATGGCATTAGAGAACATAAAGAAGGAATCATATCGTTAAACCTAGTTACAGCGCTTTCTGAAAGACTTCTAGTGTAATGAAACTTATTCCCCACTGCTGGGTAGTCCATCAAGTAAATGTAAATGTTAAGAAATGGTCAGACAGAAGGGAGTTTTCAGGGAATACTGTTAAGTCTTCTATTTCCATACCATAATCAGAACAAGATCTAAGATATGATTAAAGTGGGTGGTGGGACTCATTTACTTTTTGAGCAAAGCCAGTAGTATCTAATAATAGATTAAATGCTTTTTTTGTTTGTTTGTTTGTTTTTTAATATTTTGCAACAAAAATCTAAAACAAAAAAAAACTTTTCACATTGTCATTACGGGGTTCTGTGTGTAGAATTTTGAGGAAAAAAAAATCATTTCATCCATTTATTTTTGGAATTAGGTTGTAACAAAAAATGTGGAAAAAAGTGCTACACGTCAATACTTTCGGATGAGGTATCTGTTCATATTGATTTAAATTCAATAAATTTTCATCCTGGGCATTTCAAGCTGCACAAAGGTGCCAGTTCTTGGATGCTTAAAAATGAAAAGGATTACAGTCACGCAAACCTAAATTCACACCTCCAGTCCAATAGGTGGCAGTAATGGACCTGCAAGCTGGCTTGTTCCATTCAAAGAATAAGTTAGAAGAGATAAGGAAGAGAAGGGGGTGGTGGCTCGATCCAAGCATGCATTGTTTAAATATGTCAGTGAGCTGGAGGCAATGTGACTTGACTTGAGTAGGTAGAGGTGGAAAACATGCAAGCAGATGCTGTCCAGGAGGGCTGGTGTAATCTCTGGTTTAAATGTTTTGGATGTGAATCAAACCAAAACTGCCAAATTTTGTTGCTGTTAAACGTATTTTGATAGTTGAAGTTAAAGTTTGTATATGTATTCATTCACATTCTTAGTGTTCATGTAAAATTCATCATGAGAACAGTTATATTTACCCTCAGTTTTATTTTTTTTTATTTTTTGTGAAGGGTGATTATCACGTAATGGGCTTGACTCGGGTGACACTCCCCAGTTGTTGAGGAGGCCGGACTTAATATTCCATATTACTGCCTTATGTTGCTGGCAGAGCTAGTGGTTGATATAAGAAACTGATTTATTTGTAATTCTTGGGACTGTAAAATCAATAATTATTGTTTGGGGGGTTAACATCCTCGACAGATGACTTCCTCGTTGGTGGGTGTCGTAATCTTTCAGTCACAATCAACAGCCAAGAATTTGACATATAATAATGTGGTAAAAATTAGAAGATAACTGAGTTTAAGTCTTGAATAACATGATATTTAATATAGGGAACAAAATACCACCGGTGCGTCTCTGCAACCAACAATTTTTAATTTATTGACTGCAGTTAAATGTACAGCATTAAAGGAAACAACCTGTTGTCATGTCTTTGAGTAACACCTTTATAATATTCATAAGTTATTTTAAAAAGTTAATAGTTGGTAATAAATATGCTAAATTTTATGTTGAAACTGTTAAAAACTGTAATTGAAGAAAAGCTAACCGAGTGAGAGTCTTCAGAAATGGGCAGTTTTGTGTATTTGCAGAGTGAGTGCTCCTCTAGACCATAGACAATCTGTGTTTTCTCATTTATAATATTCATAAGTTAGTTAAAAAGTTCATAGTTGGTAATAAATATGCTAAAATTTATGTTGAAACTGTAAGAAACTGTTACTGAAGAAAATCTAACCTAGTGCGACCTCGTCTTCAGAAATGAGCAATTTTGTGTCGCTGCAGAGTGAGTGCTCCTCTGGACCACAGACAATCTGTGTTTTCTCATTTATAATATCTATAAGTTAGTTTAAAAAGTTCATAGTTGGTTAAATATGCTAAAATTTATGTTGAAACTGTTAAAAACTGTAATTGAGGAAAATCTAACCGAGTGAGACCTCATCTTCAGAAATGAGCAATTTTGTGTTGTTGCAGAGTGAGTGCTCCTGTAGCCCACAGACAATCTGTGTTTTCTCATTCATAATATTAATCAATCAATCAATCAATTTTTTTATATAGCACCAAATCACAACAAACAGTTGCCCCAAGGTGCTTTATATTGTAAGGCAAGGCCATACAATAATTATGTAAAACCCCAACGGTCAAAACGACCCCCTGTGAGCAAGCACTTGGCTACAGTGGGAAGGAAAAACTCCCTTTTAAGAGGAAGAAACCTCCAGCAGAACCAGGCTCAGGGAGGGGCAGTCCTCTGCTGGACTGGTTGGGGCTGAGGAGAGAACCAGGAAAAAGACATGCTGTGGAAGGGAGCAGAGATCGATCACTAATGATTAAATGCAGAGTGGTGTACAGAGCAAAAAGAAAGAAACAGTGCATCATGGGAACCCCCCAGCAGTCTACGTCTATAGCAGTATAACTAAGGGATGGTTCAGGGTCACCTGATCCAGCCCTAACTATAAGCTTTAGCAAAAAGGAAAGTTTTAAGCCTAATCTTAAAAGTAGTCTTAAAAGTCCCCGTCAGTACTCTAGCTGCAGCATTTTGAATTAACTGAAGGCTTTTTAGGGAACTTTTAGGACAACCTGATAATAATGAATTACAATAGTCCAGCCTAGAGGAAATAAATGCATGAATTAGTTTTTCAGCATCACTCTGAGACAAGACCTTTCTGATTTTAGAGATATTGCGTAAATGCAAAAAAGCAGTCCTACATATTTGTTTAATATGCGCTTTGAATGACATATCCTGATCAAAAATGACTCCAAGATTTCTCACAGTATTACTAGAGGTCAGGGTAATGCCATCCAGAGTAAGGATCTGGTTAGACACCATGTTTCTAAGATTTGTGGGGCCAAGTACAATAACTTCAGTTTTATCTTTGTTTAAAAGCAGGAAATTAGAGGTCATCCATGTCTTTATGTCTGTAAGACAATCCTGCAGTTTAGCTAATGGTGTGTGTCCTCTGGCTTCATGGATAGATAAAGCTGGGTATCATCTGCGTAACAATGAAAATTTAAGCAATACCGTCTAATAATACTGCCTAAGGGAAGCATGTATAAAGTGAATAAAATTGGTCCTAGCACAGAACCTTGTGGAACTCCATAATTTAGTCTGTGAAGAAGATTCCCCATTTACATGAACAAATTGTAATCTATTAGACAAATATGATTCAAACCACTGCAGCGCAGTGCCTTTAATACCTATGGCATGCTCTAATCTCTGTAATAAAATTTTATGGTCAACAGTATCAAACAGCACTGAGGTCTAACAGAACAAGCACAGAGATGAGTCCACTGTCCGAGGCCATAAGAAGATCATTTGTAACCTTCACTAATGCTGTTTCTGTACTATGATGAATTCTAAAACCTGACTGAAACTCTTCAAATAGACCATTCCTCTGCAGATGATCAGTTAGCTGTTTTACAACTACCCTTTCAAGAATTTTTGAGAGAAAAGGAAGGTTGGAGATTGGCCTATAATTAGCTAAGATAGCTGGGTCAAGTGATGGCTTTTTAAGTAATGGTTTAATTACTGCCACCTTAAAAGCCTGTGGTACATAGCCAACTAACAAAGATAGATTGATCATATTTAAGATCGAAGCATTAAATAATGGTAGGGCTTCCTTGAGCAGCCTGGTAGGAATGGGGTCTAATAAACATGTTGATGCTTTGGATGAAGTAACTAATGAAAATAACTCAGACAGAACAATCGGAGAGAAAGAGTCTAACCAAATACCGGCATCACTGAAAGCAGCCAAAGATAACGATACGTCTTTGGGATGGTTATGAGTAATTTTTTCTCTAATAGTTAAAATTTTGTTAGCAAAGAAAGTCATGAAGTCATTACTAGTTAAAGTTAATGGAATACTCAGCTCAATAGAGCTCTGACTCTTTGTCAGCCTGGCTACAGTGCTGAAAAGAAACCTGGGGTTGTTCTTATTTTCTTCAATTAGTGATGAGTAGAAAGATGTCCTAGCTTTACGGAGGGCTTTTTTATAGAGCAACAGACTCTTTTTCCAGGCTAAGTGAAGATCTTCTAAATTAGTGAGACGCCATTTCCTCTCCAACTTACGGGTTATCTGCTTTAAGCTACGAGTTTGTGAGTTATACCACGGAGTCAGGCACTTCTGATTTAAAGCTGTCATTTTTAGAGGAGCTACAGCATCCAAAGTTGTCTTCAATGAGGATGTAAAACTATTGACGAGATACTCTATCTCACTTACAGAGTTTAGGTAGCTACTCTGCACTGTGTTGGTATATGGCATTAGAGAACATAAAGAAGGAATCATATCGTTAAACCTAGTTACAGCGCTTTCTGAAAGACTTCTAGTGTAATGAAACTTATTCCCCACTGCTGGGTAGTCCATCAGAGTAAATGTAAATGTTAAGAAATGGTCAGACAGAAGGGAGTTTTCAGGGAATACTGTTAAGTCTTCTATTTCCATACCATAAGTCAGAACAAGATCTAAGATATGATTAAAGTGGTGGGTGGACTCATTTACTTTTTGAGCAAAGCCAGTAGAGTCTAATAATAGATTAAATGCAGTGTTGAGGCTGTCATTCTCAGCATCTGTGTGGATGTTAAAATCGCCCACTATAATTATCTTATCTGAGCTAAGCACTAAGTCAGACAAAAAGTCTGAAAATTCACAGAGAAACTCACAGTAACGACCAGGTGGACGATAGATAATAACAAATAAAACTGGTTTTTGGGACTTCCAATTTGGATGGACAAGACTAAGAGTCAAGCTTTCAAATGAATTAAAGCTCTGTCTGGGTTTTTGATTAATTAATAAGCTGGAATGGAAGATTGCTGCTAATCCTCCGCCCCGGCCCATGCTACGAGCATTCTGACAGTTAGTGTGACTCGGGGGTGTTGACTCATTTAAACTAACATATTCATCCTGCTGTAACCAGGTTTCTGTAAGGCAGAATAAATCAATATGTTGATCAATTATTATATCATTTACCAACAGGGACTTAGAAGAGAGAGACCTAATGTTTAATAGACCACATTTAACTGTTTTAGTCTGTGGTGCAGTTGAAGGTGCTATATTATTTTTTCTTTTTGAATTTTTATGCTTAAATAGATTTTTGCTGGTTATTGGTAGTCTGGGAGCAGGCACCGTCTCTACGGGGATGGGGTAATGAGGGGATGGCAGGGGGAGAGAAGCTGCAGAGAGGTATCATAAGTTAGTTAAAAAAAAAAAGTTCATCGATGGTAATAAATATGCTCAAATTTACATTGAAACTGTTAAAAACTGTAATTGAAGAAAAGCTAACCAAGTGAGACCCCGTCTTCAGAAATTAGCAATTTTGTGTTGTTGCAGAGTGAGTGCTCCGCTAGACCATAGACAATCTATGTGGGGAATCCAGTCAGTTGTCATCAGCACATTGTTTGCTCTCAAGTGTTTGAACCTTGGGAGATTTTCATCTTTGTGAGTATTTATATGCACCAAGCACATAAAGAGGTGACAAATATCCCTCAAATGTTACACTGACTAAGTTTTGGGGTTTGTAGTTTCCCGTGTATAGCATGTCATAAAGGCAATTGATGCTCAGTGTACTTGTGGTCATAAGGCACATTAATGCTCTGTACTTTGATGTCAGAAAGGCACATTTAAGCTAATAGTACCTTTGTGATGTCATAAAAGCACATAAAGCTCATGGTGCTTTTGTCACACAAAGGATTTCAGCTTCACATAACTGAGTGTTCAAGACAATAACAGTGTCCTTGTGACCAGAATTATCACACATCAGTAACTCCTTGGAGATATTATCAGAAACAGCAAACGCAAAGATCCAAAGGTGACAGCAGAGGAATCCACTCATCAGCTGAGGACCAGTTCTGCTCATCACCACGAAGAGATGCAGAAGCTGAGTGAATGTCTGACACTTCAGAAGAGACTTGGACATCTTGAGGAGCTCCTGAAGAAAAAAGAGCTGGAGATCCGGCGGATCAAGAGGCGTCAACTCCAGCTCTTGAAGGAGGTCAAAGATGCTGAGGTCCTGACAGCAGAGCAGCTGGAAACCTACCAGAAAGAATTACGACCAGAGATGGAAAAACAAATCGAAGAAATTCAGAACTGTTACCAGAAAGGGTGGAACAGCAGAAGGAGAGTTTAGAAAGGACCTGCAAGACCTTGAGGAGATCTGCCCGAAGAGAGCTGCTGCCAAAAACAGGAGCTATATGGGCTGTGTTCTTCTGGGGGTGGACTTGTCGCTGGATTTTTGGTGGGACGTTTTGGAAACTTCTGAAATTATGGTGTGATTTTGGAGTTATAAGACTGGAATTTGTGGTGAAAAGACTCCCTTCGCTGGTTCTGATGAATGCCATTAGGGAAAGACCCAAAGATGGTGGCAGAGGGATCCACTCATCCACAGAGGGAATCCACAGCAGAGCAACTGGAAACCGACTGGAAGGAACTAAGACCAAAGGTCTAGCCTTCTCCCCAGACATGGAAGAAGTCATGAACCATCTCTGGAAATGTCTGGTAGAACAGAAATGAGAGGTTTAGGAAGGACTCTGCAACCCAAGAGAAGATCTACCAGAAGAAACCCCTTGCTACAAACATCAGCTATAAGGGTTGTCTTCTTCTGGGGGTTGGACTCGTCCTTGGATCTTTGGTGGCATGTTTTGGAAATGTCTAAATTAATGGAGGGAACTTTGGGGTTAGAAACACAGGACTTTGGGGGAGGTGGACTCCCTTCAGACATTTCATCATAACCAGTAAAGGTAAAGATCTGGCAGAGGGGTACAATCATCTGCAGAGTGCCAGTGTTGTTAAACCACACAATGACCAAAAACAGAGCTGTGGGATTCTGTCATGCCTTATGTTTCTTCTTATTGTTACTGTTGTTGTACAACATTAACTTATTGCAAATAAATTCCTCTGAACTCTGATTTTGGTCTGTATGTTTGACGGTATTTAATTTTGTTTGTTCATGTCTAGTCTCGTATTTATTTATATATTTATATGCATTTATATAGCACTTTTCCATCTGCATCATATGCTCAAAGCGCTTTACAATAATGCCTCACATTCACCCCGATGTCAGGGTGCTGCCATACAAGGTACTCACTACGCACCGGGAACAACTAGGGGATTAAGCATCAAGGACCTTGCCAAGGGGCCTTGGTCATCTGAACCGAGGATCCTCTGGTCTCAAGCCCGACGCTTTAACCACTAGACCATCACCTCCCCTGACAATGTTGTGATCTTTACAGAATCAATGGATATTCTGATGACATCAATTGAGAAGCTGATTTGGGTTTGTGATGGTCCTGGATACAGACCAAGATCCCATCTTTCAGTGACTTCCAGGACTTGGCCATCAGACATGTATCTGTATGTGGTGAATGTGTTGACGTTGTAAACACAATCAGTTTTCTCAGCAGTGATGTTCATGTCTCTGGGTCTTCTGTATTTGAGATCCAAAGATGCTTGGGAAGATCTTATCAAGTCATGAGATCAAAGGTCACAGAATAAAGATGGTCCAAGACTTTAGAATCCTGGTGCTTCCTGTGTTAGGCTAGTATCTCACCGAGTGCGACTGTTGGAGAGTTGTTGGAGATGTGAATTAGCAACCAAACCCACGAATAAGCAACAAATTCAATGAAGTGGTACAAATGACACGCTACACACAAAGTGCTCAGCTGGTATTAACCTCATATTATCCTTCTATTATCCATGTGACTGGATGCCGTAGACCATAGGTGTCAAACTGATTCCAGAAAGGGCCAAGGGGGTGCAGGTTTTCTTTGTAACCACAAACTCCACCAAGTGATTTCACTGAGGAACATCACTTTGAGCAGATGGGAAGAGTTCATCAGAGAAATCACCTGGTGGAGTTTGTGGTTACAAAGAAAACCTGCACCCTCTTGGCCCTTTATGGAATCAGTTTGACACCTATGCTGTAGACATTCCCCTGACTATCTAGTTAGGAACACCCCTGTAAATAATGATAAAATATTAATAAATAAATAATAACAATGCCCAACATGGCTCCACTGAGGAGAAAAAAATTAAACAGGACCAATACTCTGAACAGGGCAGTCACCCCACTTGTAGAATGAATTCCTGCAGGATGAAATATGTAATGTCCACGCATTCCATGCCATCAAAGAGGTAGTGGCTGGCACTGTCACGCATGGATGGTTCATGACATCCTCCTGTGGACAGATGTCCTCCTCGGTTCTCGGGAATGACCAGTATTCTCCCACTGCTGTGTTCAAGGCCAGTTTGTCTGCTGTCCATGGTTTTGACAGTTGCACAGTTGCCGGTATGAATGAGGTTAGTTTGTCTGCTGTCCACAATGTTGACAGATACACAGTTGCAGGTATGAATTAGGTTAGTTTGTCTGCTGTCCACGGTTTTGACAGTTAAACCGTTACAGGTATGAATGAGGTTAGTTTGTCTGCTGTCCACGGTTTTGACAGTTAAACTGTTACAGGTATGAATGAGCTTAGTTTGTCTGCTGTCCACGGTTTTGGCAGTTACACAGTTGCAGGTATGAATGAGGTAGTTGCAGGTATGAATTAGGTTAGTTTGTCTGCTGTCCACGGTTTTGACAGTTAAACCGTTACAGGTATGAATGAGGTTAGTTTGTCTGCTGTCCACGGTTTTGACAGTTAAACTGTTACAGGTATGAATGAGCTTAGTTTGTCTGCTGTCCACGGTTTTGGCAGTTAAAATGTTACAGGTGTGAATGAGGTTAATTTTGGTGTTGGGTGATTCTATGGTAACGGAATTACGATGACGGGAAAATCTGGCCATATTTTAGCTCCCCATAAAAATATGCTCCGATTGTAATTTCGTACCATAGAATCACCCTGTTGTCACTGATGTGGACAGTTAAACTGTTACAGGTATGATGAGGGTAAACGTAGCTGTTGTCCACGGTGCTTGTTAGTTAACTCTTAAGGTATGAGTTAGGTTAGTTTGGCTGCTGTCCGTGGTGCTGACTGCTATACTGCTTATATGTGTGTGTGTGTGGGTGTGTGTTGTGTGGTTTGTGTGTGTGTGTGTCCATAATTTGTTTTGTTTCGTTTGTGGCTGGTCTAGTATTTATTCATGTTGATTTTTCCTGTCTCCCTCCCAAAGGATCACATGGACAGCCCAGTATCACATTTCATCTATAACACCCATAACCTAACCCCACTCCTTCTCCTGACCATAAGTACCCCCGACTCCACCGCTTCACTTTTATTTTCGTGCAGCCTTCACGGAATGTATTAGAATAAATTTGTGCTCCCATGACGGACATTTTGCAATTTTCGTGACAATATCACCAACCAATAGATTATCAGTTATCAAGTTGTTCACCAATGATATAGCTTTATTTCTGAAGGGTGTATAAATGATAAATGTTGTATGGTTTTCTGAAGGGTGTAAAAAGCCATATTCATTGAACATCTTGACAACGATTTTATCATATACAGTGGTCCCTCATTTATTGCGGGAGTTACGTTCTAAAATAACCTGCGATAGGTGAAATCTGCAAAGTAGTCAGCGTTATTTTTTACAACTATTATAGATGTTTTAAGACTGTAAAACCCCTCACTACACACTTTATACACTTTTCTCAAAACAGCCAGCCATTAACATTTTCTCACTTTTCTCTCCTGTGTAAACACTCAAGTTCAAACCTTAGTCTAAAAAAATAGAACGTTTTCCTATAAATAATTATGATGGCTTTTAGAACTAACAAATTTAATTTTAACTTTCAATCTATGAGGTTGGACACGTAAGAAATTATTAATAGTGGACTCACCAGTATTTCACAGTTCCTCTGACCGCGCCTCTTCGTTGTGGCGCCGCGCCGCTGTCCAGATTGGCTGATTACTCGGGTGGTATGAAAAATATTACCCGTCCGCGAAAACAGTGTATTGCTATTTATTCTTTGTGTTTTATCCAATCATATTGGCGTATCATTTATAGGTATATGATAATGTAGATTTCATTCTGCTGAATCATGTTTTTGCCATGAAAGAGGTTTTATGTTTTCCCATGTGATCCTCAGTGTGGTTGTTTTATGTATTTTATGTACATGTACTTTTTTGCCAAATAAATTGAATCCAAACCAATCTGGATTGCTTCACAGTTCTTCTGAAACGATACCCAATGAGTTTTTCCATTTAATGCTGTACATTTAAGTGCAGTTAATTTATTGAAGATTGTAGGTTGCAGAGACCTGCAGGGGTATTTTTGTTGTTCAAGACTTGAATAGTTATCGTCTCATTGTTACCACATTTTTTTTCACTTAGAATCACATAAGAATATATGTCACATTGTTGGCTGTTAACTGTGACTGACAAGATTATGACACACACCAACGAACAGGTCATCTTCCCAATATGTACCCCCCGCCCCCCAAAGAACAATCACTGATTTTACAGCCACAAGAATTACAAAAATAAAAGAAGAAATCAGTTTCTTATAAAAACCACTAGCTCTGCCGTCTACATAAGGCAGAAATATGGAACATTAAGTTCGGCCCTCGTCAACAACTATAACCTGAGTCAAGCCCATTAAGTGATAATCGCCCTTAACAAAAAGGAAAAAATAAAGAAGAAATTGAGATAATATAATTAATGTTCATGTTGCTGTCAAATGCATCTGAAGCAGAGTGGCAGCGCCCTCTGTCTCATGATGATGAATTTTACATGAACACTAAAACCTGAATGAATACATGTACAAACTTTGAACTTCAACTATCAAAAATTCATTTAACAGCAACAAAATTTGGCCGTTTGGTTTCACAGCCAAGTTGGTGTTTATCACGTGGCCATCGTGCCTTCTGGCTCACATCCAGACTTTAAGGTCACACTGCTCCGATCGAGCCCCCACCAAAGAAGAGGAGAAGATTTAGTGGAATATGTCAGATTTAACAATAAATTACAAATGTGCTGTTAGGAGGGGGCAATTGTGGCATTTTGGTGATGTTTTGCCCTGGAGGCCCCAGATACAATTTGCCCAAGTGAAATATTTACTAAACAATCAGGAATGGCTGAATGCAATTCGATTTGTTTACTTATTAAAATTCTGGGGGCCCAAATTAATCTGTGAAAGTCACCCTCATTGAGCAATGATAAACTGTGGCTACATTTATCTTAAATTTTATTAAACCATGAAGTATTCATTATCTCCACCAGGGATCATAATCTGGATTTTCACAAGCTCCATGAAACATTTTTGCAGTGGCTCAGCACAGACTTGTTTGGCCTGTAGCAATGTGGGGTTCGACAGCTCCATTTAAGCTGTTAAAACAGCTAAAGGATGATCAGTGGAAACAGGATGCACTGAGCTCAGTTTTGTACTTCATGGCAAAGGTTGTGAATACTTATGTACATGTGATTTTTTTTGTTGTTTGTTTGTTTTTTAATAATTTTGCAACAAAAATCTAAAACAAAAAAAAACTTTTCACATTGTCATTACGGGGTTCTGTGTGTAGAATTTTGAGGAAAAAAAAATCATTTCATCCATTTTGGAATTAGGTTGTAACAAAAAATGTGGAAAAAAGTGATACACTGTCAATACTTTTCGGATGAGGATATCTGTCATATTGATTTAAATTCAATAAATGTTTTCATCCTGGGGCATTTAAGCTGCACAAAGGTGCCAGTTCTTGGATGCTTTAAAAATGAAAAGGATTACAGTCACGCAACACACTAAATTCACACTCCAGTCCAATAGGTGGCAGTAATGGACCTGCAAGCTGGCTTGTTCCATTCAAAGAATAAGTTAAGGAGATAAAGGAAGGGAAGAAGGAGGGTGGTGGCTCGATCCAAGCAGTGCATTGTTTAAATGTATGTCAGTGAGCTGGAAGGCAGATGTGACTTGACTTGAGTAGGTAGAGGTGGAAAACATGCAGAGCAGATGCTGTCCAGGAAGCAGGGCTGGTAATCTCTGGTTTAAATGTTTGGATGTGAATCAAACCAAAACTGCCAAATTTTGTTGCTGTTAAATGTATTTTGATAGTTGAAGTTAAAGTTTGTATATGTATTCATTCACATTCTTAGTGTTCATGTAAAATTCATCATGAGAACAGTTATATTTACCCTCAGTTTTATTTTTTTTTATTTTTTGTGAAGGGTGATTATCACGTAATGGCTTGACTCGGGTGACACTCCCCAGTTGTTGAGGAGGCCGGACTTAATATTCCATATTACTGCCTTATGTTGCTGGCAGAGCTAGTGGTTGATATAAGAAACTGATTTATTTGTAATTCTTGGGACTGTAAATCAATAATTATTGTTTGGGGGTTAACATCCTCGACAGATGACTTCCTCGTTGGTGGGTGTCGTAATCTTTCAGTCACAATCAACAGCCAAGAATTTGACATATAATATGTGGTAAAAATTAGAAGATAACTGAGTTAAGTCTTGAATAACATGATATTTAATATAGGGAACAAGATACCACCGGTGCGTCTCTGCAACCAACAATTTTTTAATTTATTGACTGCAGTTAAATGTACAGCATTAAAGGAAACACCTGTTGTCATGTCTTTGAGTACACCTTTATAATATTCATAAGTTATTTAAAAAGTTAATAGTTGGTAATAAATATGCTAATTTTATGTTGAAACTGTTAAAAACTGTAATTGAAGAAAAGCTAACCGAGTGAGAGTCTTCAGAAATGGGCAGTTTTGTGTATTTGCAGAGTGAGTGCTCCTCTAGACCATAGACAGTCTGTGTTTTCTCATTTATAATATTCATAAGTTAGTTAAAAAGTTCATAGTTGGTAATAAATATGCTAAAATTTATGTTGAAACTGTAAGAAACTGTTACTGAAGAAAATCTAACCTAGTGCGACCTCGTCTTCAGAAATGAGCAATTTTGTGTCGTCTGCAGAGTGAGTGCTCCTCTGGACCACAGACAATCTGTGTTTTCTCATTTATAATATCTATAAGTTAGTTTAAAAAGTTCATAGTTGGTGTTAAATATGCTAAAATTTATGTTGAAACTGTTTAAAAACTGTAATTGAGGAAAATCTAAACCGAGTGAGACCTCATCTTCAGAAATGAGCAATTTTGTGTTGTTGCAGAGTGAGTGCTCCTGTAGCCCACAGACAATCTGTGTTTTCTCATTCATAATATTAATCAATCAATCAATTAATTTTTTTATATAGCGCCAAATCACAACAAACAGTTGCCCCAAGGTGCTTTATATTGTAAGGCAAGGCCATACAATAATTATGTAAACCCCAACGGCCAAAACGACCCCCTGTGAGCATGCACTTGGCTACAGTGGGAAGGAAAAACTCCCTTTTAGAGGAAGAAACCTCCAGCAGAACCAGGCTCAGGGAGGGGCAGTCCTCTGCTGGACTGGTTGGGGCTGAGGGAGAGAACCAGGAAAAAGACATGCTGTGGAAGGGAGCAGAGATCGATCACTAATGATTAAATGCAGAGTGGTGTATACAGAGCAAAAAGAGAAAGAAACAGTGCATCATGGGAACCCCCCAGCAGTCTACGTCTATAGCAGTATAACTAAGGATGGTTCAGGGTCACCTGATCCAGCCCTAACTATAAGCTTTAGCAAAAAGGAAAGTTTTAAGCCTAATCTTAAAAGTAGTCTAAAAGTCCCCGTCAGTACTCTAGCTGCAGCATTTTGAATTAACTGAAGGCTTTTTAGGGAACTTTTAGGACAACCTGATAATAATGAATTACAATAGTCCACCTAGAGGAAATAAATGCATGAATTAGTTTTTCAGCATCACTCTGAGACAAGACCTTTCTGATTTTAGAGATATTGCGTAAATGCAAAAAAGCAGTCCTACATATTTGTTTAATATGCGCTTGAATGACATATCCTGATCAAAAATGACTCCAAGATTTCTCACAGTATTACTAGAGGTCAGGGTAATGCCATCCAGAGTAAGGATCTGGTTAGACACCATGTTTCTAAGATTTGTGGGGCCAAGTACAAGAACTTCAGTTTATCTTTGTTTAAAGCAGGAAATTAGAGGCATCCATGTCTTTGTCTGTAAGACAATCCTGCAGTTTAGCTAAATGGTGTGTGTCCTCTGGCTTCATGGATAGATAAAGCTGGGTATCATCTGCGTACCAATGAAAATTTAAGCAATACCGTCTAATAATACTGCCTAAGGGAAGCATGTATAAAGTGAATAAAATTGGTCCTAGCACAGAACCTTGTGGAACTCCATAATTTAGTCTGTGAAGAAGATTCCCCATTTACATGAACAATTGTAATCTATTAGACAAATATGATTCAAACCACTGCAGCGCAGTGCCTTTAATACCTATGGCATGCTCTAATCTCTGTAATAAAATTTTATGGTCAACAGTATCAAAAGCAGCACTGAGGTCTAACAGAACAAGCACAGAGATGAGTCCACTGTCCGAGGCCATAAGAAGATCATTTGTAACCTTCACTAATGCTGTTTCTGTACTATGATGAATTCTAAAACTGACTGAAACTCTTCAAATAGACCATTCCTCTGCAGATGATCAGTTAGCTGTTTTACAACTACCCTTTCAAGAATTTTTGAGAGAAAAGGAAGGTTGGAGATTGGCCTATAATTAGCTAAGATAGCTGGGTCAAGTGATGGCTTTTTAAGTAATGGTTTAATTACTGCCACCTTAAAAGCCTGTGGTACATAGCCAACTAACAAAGATAGATTGATCATATTTAAGATCGAAGCATTAAATAATGGTAGGGCTTCCTTGAGCAGCCTGGTAGGAATGGGGTCTAATAAACATGTTGATGCTTTGGATGAAGTAACTAATGAAAATAACTCAGACAGAACAATCGGAGAGAAAGAGTCTAACCAAATACCGGCATCACTGAAAGCAGCCAAAGATAACGATACGTCTTTGGATGGTTATGAGTAATTTTTTCTCTAATAGTTAAAATTTTGTTAGCAAAGAAAGTCATGAAGTCATTACTAGTTAAAGTTAATGGAATACTCAGCTCAATAGAGCTCTGACTCTTTGTCAGCCTGGCTACAGTGCTGAAAAGAAACCTGGGGTTGTTCTTATTTCTTCAATTAGTGATGAGTAGAAAGATGTCCTAGCTTTACGGAGGGCTTTTTTATAGAGCACCAGACTCTTTTTCCAGGCTAAGTGAAGATCTTCTAAATTAGTGAGACGCCATTTCCTCTCCAACTTACGGGTTATCTGCTTTAAGCTACGAGTTTGTGAGTTATACCACGGAGTCAGGCACTTCTGATTTAAGCTGTCATTTTTAGAGGAGCTACAGCATCCAAAGTGTCTTCAATGAGGATGTAAAACTATTGACGAGATACTCTATCTCACTTACAGAGTTTAGGTAGCTACTCTGCACTGTGTTGGTATATGGCAATTAGAGAACATAAAGAAGGAATCATATCGTTAAACCTAGTTACAGCGCTTTCTGAAAGACTTCTAGTGTAATGAAACTTATTCCCCACTGCTGGGTAGTCCATCAGAGTAAATGTAAATGTTATTAAGAAATGGTCAGACAGAAGGGAGTTTTCAGGGAATACTGTTAAGTCTTCTATTTCCATACCATAAGTCAGAACAAGATCTAAGATATGATTAAAGTGGTGGGTGGACTCATTTACTTTTTGAGCAAAGCCAGTAGAGTCTAATAATAGATTAAATGCAGTGTTGAGGCTGTCATTCTCAGCATCTGTGTGGATGTTAAAATCGCCCACTATAATTATCTTATCTGAGCTAAGCACTAAGTCAGACAAAAAGTCTGAAATTCACAGAGAAAACTCACAGTAACGACCAGGTGGACGATAGATAATAACAAATAAACTGGTTTTTGGGACTTCCAATTTGGATGGACAAGACTAAGAGTCAAGCTTTCAAATGAATTAAAGCTCTGTCTGGGTTTTTGATTAATTAATAAGCTGGAATGGAAGATTGCTGCTAATCCTCCGCCCCGGCCCATGCTACGAGCATTCTGACAGTTAGTGTGACTCGGGGGTGTTGACTCATTTAAACTAACATATTCATCCTGCTGTAACCAGGTTTCTGTAAGGCAGAATAAATCAATATGTTGATCAATTATTATATCATTTACCAACAGGGACTTAGAAGAGAGAGACCTAATGTTTATAGACCACATTTAACTGTTTTAGTCTGTGGTGCAGTTGAAGGTGCTATATTATTTTTTCTTTTTGAATTTTTATGCTTAAATAGATTTTTGCTGGTTATTGGTAGTCTGGGAGCAGGCACCGTCTCTACGGGGATGGGGTAATGAGGGGATGGCAGGGGGAGAGAAGCTGCAGAGAGGTAATCATAAGTTAGTTAAAAAAAAAAAAGTTCATCGATGGTAATAATATGCTCAAATTTACATTGAAACTGTTAAAAACTGTAATTGAAGAAAAGCTAACCAAGTGAGACCCCGTCTTCAGAAATTAGCAATTTTGTGTTGTTGCAGAGTGAGTGCTCCGCTAGACCATAGACAATCTATGTGGGGAATCCAGTCAGTTGTCATCAGCACATTGTTTGCTCTCAAGTGTTTGAACCTTGGGAGATTTTCATCTTTGTGAGTATTTATATGCACCAAGCACATAAAGAGGGTGACAAATATCCCTCAAATGTTACACTGACTAAGTTTTTGGGGTTTGTAGTTTCCCGTGTATAGCATGTCATAAAGGCAAATTGATGCTCAGTGTACTTTGTGGTCATAAAGGCACATTAATGCTCTGTACTTTGATGTCAGAAAGGCACATTTAAGCTCATAGTACTTTGTGATGTCATAAAAGCACATAAAGCTCATGGTGCTTTTGTCACACAAAGGATTTCAGCTTCACATAACTGAGTGTTCAAGACAATAACAGTGTCCTTGTGACCAGAATTATCACACATCAGTAACTCCTTGGAGATATTTATCAGAAACAGCAAACGCAAAGATCCAAAGGTGACAGCAGAGGGAATCCACTCATCAGCTGAGGACCAGTTCTGCTCATCACCACGAAGAGATGCAGAAGCTGAGTGAATGTCTGACACTTCAGAAGAGACTTTGGACATCTTGAGGAGCTCCTGAAGAAAAAAGAGCTGGAGATCAGGCGGATCAAGAGGCGTCAACTCCAGCTCTTGAAGGAGGTCAAAGATGCTGAGGTCCTGACAGCAGAGCAGCTGGAAACCTACCAGAAAGAATTAAGACCAGAGATGGAAAAACAAATCGAAGAAATTCAGAACTGTTACCAGAAACGGGTGGAACAGCAGAAGGAGAGTTTTAGAAAGGACCTGCAAGACCTTGAGGAGATCTGCCAGAAGAGAGCTGCTGCCAAAAACAGGAGCTATATGGGCTGTGTTCTTCTGGGGGTTGGACTTGTCGCTGGATTTTTGGTGGGACGTTTTGGAAACTTCTGAAATTATGGTGTGATTTTGGAGTTATAAAGACTGGAATTTGTGGTGAAAAGACTCCCTTCGCTGGTTCTGATGAATGCCATTAGGGAAAGACCCAAAGATGGTGGCAGAGGGATCCACTCATCCACAGAGGAATCCACAGCAGAGCAACTGGAAACCGACTGGAAGGAACTAAGACCAAAGGTCTAAGCCTTCTCCCCAGACATGGAAGAAGTCATGAACCATCTCTGGAAATGTCTGGTAGAACAGAAATGAGAGGTTTAGGAAGGACTCTGCAACCCAAGAGAAGATCTACCAGAAGAAACCCCTTGCTACAAACATCAGCTATAAGGGTTGTCTTCTTCTGGGGGTTGGACTCGTCCTTGGATCTTTGGTGGCATGTTTTGGAAATGTCTAAATTAATGGAGGAACTTTGGGGTTAGAAACACAGGACTTTGGGGGAGGTGGACTCCCTTCAGACATTCATCATAACCAGTAAAGGTAAAGATCTGGCAGAGGGGTACAATCATCTGCAGAGTGCCAGTGTTGTTTTAAACACCACAATGACCAAAAACAGAGCTGTGGGATTCTGTCATGCCTTGTGTTTCTTCTTATTGTTACTGTTGTTGTACAACATTAACTTATTTGCAAATAAATTCCTCTGAAACTCTGATTTTGGTCTGTATGTTTGACGGTATGTTAATTTTTGTTTGTTCATGTCTAGTCTCGTATTTATTTATATATTTATATGCATTTATATAGCACTTTTCCATCTGCATCATATGCTCAAAGCGCTTTACAATAATGCCTCACATTCACCCCGATGTCAGGGTGCTGCCATACAAGGTACTCACTACGCACCGGGAACAACTAGGGGATTAAGCATCAAGGACCTGCCCAAGGGGCCTTGGTCATCTGAACCGAGGATCCTCTGGTCTCAAGCCCGACGCTTTAACCACTAGACCATCACCTCCCCTGACAATGTTGTGATCTTTACAGAATCAATGGATATTCTGATGACATCAATTGAGAAGCTGATTTGGGTTTGTGATGGTCCTGGATACAGACCAAGATCCATCTTTCAGTGACTTCCAGGACTTGGCCATCAGACATGTATCTGTATGTGGTGAATGTGTTGACGTTGTAAACACAATCAGTTTTCTCAGCAGGGATGTTCATGTCTCTGGGTCTTCTGTATTTGAGATCCAAAGATGCTTGGGAAGATCTTATCAAGTCATGAGATCAAAGGTCACAGAATAAAGATGGTCCAAGACTTTAGAATCCTGGTGCTTCCTGTGTTAGGCTAGTATCTCACCGAGTGCGACTGTTGGAGAGTTGTTGGAGATGTGAATTAGCAACCAAACACACGAATAAGCAACAAATTCAATGAAGTGGTACAAATGACACGCTACACACAAAGTGCTCAGCTGGTATTAACCTCATATTATCCTTCTATTATCCATGTGACTGGATGCCGTAGACCATAGGTGTCAAACTGATTCCAGAAAGGGCCAAGGGGGTGCAGGTTTTCTTTGTAACCACAAACTCCACCAAGTGATTTCACTGAGGAACATCACTTTGAGCAGATGGGAAGAGTTCATCAGAGAAATCACCTGGTGGAGTTTGTGGTTACAAAGAAAACCTGCACCCTCTTGGCCCTTTATGGAATCAGTTTGACACCTATGCTGTAGACATTCCCCTGACTATCTAGTTAGGAACACCCCTGTAAATAATGATAAAATATTAATAAATAAATAATAACAATGCCCAACATGGCTCCATGAGGAGAAAAAAATTAAACAGGACCAATACTCTGAACCAGGGCAGTCACCCACTTGTAGATGAATTCCTGCAGGATGAAATATGTAATGTCCACGCATTTCCATGCCATCCAAAGAGGTAGTGGCTGGCACTGTCACGCATGGATGGTTCATGACACTCCTCCTGTGGACAGATGTCCTCCTCGGTTCTCGGGAATGACCAGTATTCTCCCAACTGCTGTGTTCAAGGCCAGTTTGTCTGCTGTCCATGGTTTTGACAGTTGCACAGTTGCCGTATGAATGAGGTTAGTTTGTCTGCTGTCCACAATGTTGACAGCTACACAGTTGCAGGTATGAATTAAGGTTAGTTTGTCTGCTGTCCACGGTTTTGACAGTTAAACCGTTTACAGGATGATGAGGTTAGTTGTCTGCTGTCCACGGTTTTGACAGTTAACACTGTTACAGGTATGAATGAGCTTAGTTTGTCTGCTGTCCACGGTTTTGGCAGTTACACAGTTGCAGGTATGAATGAGGTAGTTGCAGGTATGAATAGGTTAGTTTGTGTCTGCTGTCCACGGTTTGACAGTTAAACCGTTACCAGGTATGAATGAGGTTAGTTTGTCTGCTGTCCACGGTTTTGACAGTTAAACTGTTACAGGTATGAATGAGCTTAGTTTGTCTGCTGTCCACGGTTTTGGCAGTTAAAATGTTACAGGTGTGAATGAGGTTAATTTTGGTGTGGGGTGATCTATGGTAACGGAATTACGATGACGGGAAATCTGGCCATATTTTAGCTCCCCATAAAAAATATGCTCCGATTGTAATTTCGTTACCATAGAATCACCCTGTTGTCACTGATGTGGACAGTTAAACTGTACAGGTATGAATGAGGTAACGTAGCTGTTGTCCACGGTGCTGTTAGTTAAACTCTTAAGGTATGAGTTAGGTTAGTTTGGCTGCTGTCCGTGGTGCTGACTGCTATACTGCTTATATGTGTGTGTGTGTGTGTGTGTGTGTGTGTGTGTGTGTGTGTGTGTGTGTGCCATAATTTGTTTTGTTTTCGTTTGTGGCTGGTCTAGTATTTATTCATGTTTATTTTCCTGTCTCCTCCCCAAAGGATCACATGGACAGCCCAGTATCACATTTCATCTATAACACCCATAACCTAAACCCCACTCCTTCTCCTGACCATAAGTACCCCGACTCCACCGCTTCACTTTTATTTTCGTGCAGCCTTCACGGAATGTATTAGAATAAATTTGTGCTCCCATGACGGACATTTTGCAATTTTCGTGACAATATCACCAACCAATAGATTATCAGTTATCAAGTTGTTCACCAATGAATATAGCTTTATTTCTGAAGGGTGTATAAATGATAAATGTTGTATGGTTTTCTGAAGGGTGTAAAAAGCCATATTCATTGAACATCTTGACAACGATTTTATCATATACAGTGGTCCCTCATTTATTGCGGGAGTTACGTTCTAAAAATAACCTGCGATAGGTGAAATCTGCAAAGTAGTCAGCGTTATTTTTTACACTATTATAGATGTTTTAAGACTGTAAAACCCCTCACCTACACACTTTATACACTTTTCTCAAAACAGCCAGCCATTAACATTTCTCACTTTTCTTCCTGTGTAAACACTCAAAGTTCAAACCTTAGTCTAAAAAAATAGAACGTTTCTATAAATAATTATGATGGCTTTTAGAACTAACAAAATTTAATTTAACTTTCCATCTATGAGGTTGGACACGTAAGAAATTATTAATAGTGACTCACCAGTATTCACAGTTCCTCTGACCGCGCCTCTTCGTTGTGGCGCCGCGCCGCTGTCCAGATTGGCTGATTACCGGGCTGGTATGAAAAATATTACCCGTCCGCGGAAAACCGTGTATTGCTATTTATCTTTTGTGTTTATCCAATCATATTGGCGTATCATTTATAGGTATATGATAATGTAGATTTCATTCTGCTGAATCATGTTTTGCCATGAAAGAGGTTTTATGTTTTCCCATGTGATCCTCAGTGTGGTTGTTTTACTGTATTTTATGTACATGTACTTTTTGCCAAATAAATTGAATCCAAACCACTCTGGATCTGCTTCACCGTTCTTCTGAACGATACCCAATGAGTTTTCCATTTAATGCTGTACATTTAAGTGCAGTTAATTTATTGAAGATTGTAGGTTGCAGAGACCTGCCAGGGGTATTTTTGTTGTTCAAGACTTGAAATAGTTATCGTCTCATTGTTACCACAATTTTTTTTTCACTTAGAAATCACATAAGAATATATGTCACATTGTTGGCTGTTAACTGTGACTGACAAGATTATGACACACACCAACGAACAGGTCATCTTCCCAATAGTTACCCCCCGCCCCCCCAAAGAACAATCACTGATTTTACAGGCCACAAGAATTACAAAAATAAAAGAAGAAATCAGTTTCTTATAAAAACCACTAGCTCTGCCGTCTACATAAGGCAGAAATATGGAACATTAAGTTCGGCCCTCGTCAACAACTATAACCTGAGTCAAGCCCATTAAGATGATAATTGCCCTTAACAAAAAAGGAAAAAATAAGAATAATAATAAAATTGAGGATAATATAATTAATGTTCCATGTTGCTGTCAAATGCATCTGAAGCAGAGTGGCAGCGCCCTCTGTTCTCATGATGATGAATTTTACATGAACACTAAAACCTGAATGAATACATGTACAAACTTTGAACTTCACTATCAAAAATTCATTTAACAGCAACAAAATTTGGCCGTTTTGGTTCACAGCCAAGCTGGTGTTTATCACGTGGCATCGTGCCTTCTGGCTCACATCCAGACTTTTAAGGTCACACTGCTCCGATCTGCCACCCAAAGAAGGAGGAGAAGATTTAGTGGAATATGTCAGATTTAACAATAATTACAAAATGTGCTGTTAGGAGGGGGCAAATTGTGCATTTTGGTGATGTTTTGCCCTGGAGGCCCCAGATACAATTTGCCCAAGTGAAATATTTACTAAACAATCAGGAATGGCTGAATGCAATTCGATTTGTTTACCTTATTAAAATTCTGGGGGCCCAAATTAATCTGTGAAAGTCACCCTCATTGAGCAATGATAAACTGTGGCTACATTATCTTAAATTTTATTAAAAACCATGAAGTATTCATTATCTCCACCAGGGATCATAATCTGGATTTTCACAAGCTCCATGAAACATTTTTGCAGTGGCTCAGCACAGACTTGTTTGGCCTGTAGCAATGTGGGGTTTCGACAGCTCCATTTAAGCTGTTAAAACAGCTAAAGGATGATCAGTGGAAACAGGATGCACCTGAGCTCAGTTTTGTACTTCATGGCAAAGGTTGTGAATACTTATGTACATGTGATTTTTTTTTGTTTGTTTGTTTGTTTTTTAATAATTTTGCAACAAAAATCTAAAACAAAAAAAACTTTTCACATTGTCATTACGGGGTTCTGTGTGTAGAATTTTGAGGAAAAAAAATCATTTCATCCATTTTGGAATTAGGTTGTAACAAAAAATGTGGAAAAAAGTGATACACTGTCAATACTTTCGGATGAGGATATCTGTCATATTGATTTAAATTCAATAAATGTTTTCATCCTGGGGCATTTAAGCTGCACAAAGGTGCCAGTTCTTGGATGCTTTAAAAATGAAAGGATTACAGTCACGCAACACACTAATTCACACTCCAGTCCAATAGGTGGCAGTAATGGACCTGCAAGCTGGCTTGTTCCATTCAAAGAATAAGTTAGGAGATAAAGGAAGGAAGAAGGAGGGTGGTGGCTCGATCCAAGCGTGCATTGTTTAAATGTATGTCAGTGAGCTGGAAGGCAGATGTGACTTGACTTGAGTAGGTAGAGGTGGAAAACATGCAGAGCAGATGCTGTCCAGGAGCAGGGCTGGTAATCTCTGGTTTAAATGTTTGGATGTGAATCAAACCAAAACTGCCAAATTTTGTTGCTGTTAACGTATTTTGATAGTTGAAGTTAAGTTTGTATATGTATTCATTCACATTCTTAGTGTTCATGTAAATTCATCATGAGAACAGTTATATTTACCCTCAGTTTTATTTTTTTTTAATTTTTTGTGAAGGGTGATTATCACGTAATGGGCTTGACTCGGGTGACACTCCCCAGTTGTTGAGGAGGCCGGACTTAATATTCCATATTACTGCCTTATGTTGCTGGCAGAGCTAGTGGTTGATATAAGAAACTGATTTATTTTTGTAATTCTTGGGACTGTAAATCACTAATTATTGTTTGGGGGGTAACATCCTCGACAGATGACTTCCTCGTTGGTGGGTGTCGTAATCTTTCAGTCACAATCAACAGCCAAGAATTTGACATATAATAATGTGGTAAAAATTAGAAGATAACTGAGTTTAAGTCTTGAATAACATGATATTTAATATAGGGAACAAGATACCACCGGTGCGTCTCTGCAACCAACAATTTTTTAATTTATTGACTGCAGTTAAATGTACAGCATTAAAGGAAACAACCTGTTGTCATGTCTTTGAGTAACACCTTTATAATATCATAAGTTATTTTAAAAAGTTAATAGTTGGTAATAAATATGCTAAATTTTATGTTGAAACTGTTAAAAACTGTAATTGAGAAAAGCTAACCGAGTGAGAGTCTTCAGAAATGGGCAGTTTTGTGTATTTGCAGAGTGAGTGCTCCTCTAGACCATAGACAATCTGTGTTTTCTCATTTATAATATTCATAAGTTAGTTAAAAAGTTCATAGTTGTAATAAATATGCTAAAATTTATGTTGAAACTGTAAGAAACTGTTACTGAAGAAAATCTAACCTAGTGCGACCTCGTCTTCAGAAATGAGCAATTTTGTGTCGCTGCAGAGTGAGTGCTCCTCTGGACCACAGACAATCTGTGTTTTCTCATTTATAATATCTATAAGTTAGTTTAAAAGTTCATAGTTGGTGTTAAATATGCTAAAATGTATGTTGAAACTGTTAAAAACTGTAATTGAGGAAAATCTAACCGAGTGAGACCTCATCTTCAGAAATGAGCAATTTTGTGTTGTTGCAGAGTGAGTGCTCCTGTAGCCCACAGACAATCTGTGTGTTCTCATTCATAATATTAATCAATCAATCAATTAATTTTTTTATATAGCACCAAATCACAACAAACAGTTGCCCCAAGGCGCTTTATATTTTAAGGCAAGGCCATACAATAATTATGTAAAACCCCAACGGTCAAAACGACCCACTGTGAGCAAGCACTTGGCTACAGTGGGAAGGAAAAACTCCCTTTAAGAGGAAGAAACCTCCAGCAGAACCAGGCTCAGGGAGGGGCAGTCCTCTGCTGGGACTGGTTGGGGCTGAGGGAGAGAACCAGGAAAAAGGACATGCTGTGGAAGGGAGCAGAGATCGATCACTAATGATTAAATGCAGAGTGGTGTATACAGAGCAAAAAGAGAAAGAAACAGTGCATCATGGGAACCCCCCAGCAGTCTACGTCTATAGCAGTATAACTAAGGGATGGTTCAGGGTCACCTGATCCAGCCCTAACTATAAGCTTTAGCAAAAAGGAAAGTTTTAAGCCTAATCTTAAAGTAGTCTTAAAAGTCCCCGTCAGTACTCTAGCTGCAGCATTTTGAATTAACTGAAGGCTTTTTAGGGAACTTTTAGGACAACCTGATAATATGAATTACAATAGTCCAGCCTAGAGGAAATAAATGCATGAATTAGTTTTTCAGCATCACTCTGAGACAAGACCTTTCTGATTTTAGAGATATTGCGTAAATGCAAAAAAGCAGTCCTACATATTTGTTTAATATGCGCTTTGAATGACATATCCTGATCAAAAATGACTCCAAGATTTCTCACAGTATTACTAGAGGTCAGGGTAATGCCATCCAGAGTAAGGATCTGGTTAGACACCATGTTTCTAAGATTTGTGGGGCCAAGTACAATAACTTCAGTTTTATCTTTGTTTAAAAGCAGGAAATTAGAGGTCATCCATGTCTTTATGTCTGTAAGACAATCCTGCAGTTTAGCTAAATGGTGTGTGTCCTCTGGCTTCATGGATAGATAAAGCTGGGTATCATCTGCGTAACAATGAAAATTTAAGCAATACCGTCTAATAATACTGCCTAAGGGAAGCATGTATAAAGTGAATAAAATTGGTCCTAGCACAGAACCTTGTGGAACTCCATAATTTAGTCTGTGAAGAAGATTCCCCATTTACATGAACAAATTGTAATCTATTAGACAAATATGATTCAAACCACTGCAGCGCAGTGCCTTTAATACCTATGGCATGCTCTAATCTCTGTAATAAAATTTTATGGTCAACAGTATCAAAAGCAGCACTGAGGTCTAACAGAACAAGCACAGAGATGAGTCCACTGTCCGAGGCCATAAGAAGATCATTTGTAACCTTCACTAATGCTGTTTCTGTACTATGATGAATTCTAAAACCTGACTGAAACTCTTCAAATAGACCATTCCTCTGCAGATGATCAGTTAGCTGTTTTACAACTACCCTTTCAAGAATTTTTGAGAGAAAAGGAAGGTTGGAGATTGGCCTATAATTAGCTAAGATAGCTGGGTCAAGTGATGGCTTTTTAATTAATGGTTTAATTACTGCCACCTTAAAAGCCTGTGGTACATAGCCAACTAACAAAGATAGATTGATCATATTTAAGATCGAAGCATTAAATAATGGTAGGGCTTCCTTGAGCAGCCTGGTAGGAATGGGGTCTAATAAACATGTTGATGCTTTGGATGAAGTAACTAATGAAAATAACTCAGACAGAACAATCGGAGAGAAAGAGTCTAACCAAATACCGGCATCACTGAAAGCAGCCAAAGATAACGATACGTCTTTGGGATGGTTATGAGTAATTTTTTCTCTAATAGTTAAAATTTTGTTAGCAAAGAAAGTCATGAAGTCATTACTAGTTAAAGTTAATGGAATACTCAGCTCAATAGAGCTCTGACTCTTTGTCAGCCTGGCTACAGTGCTGAAAAGAAACCTGGGGTTGTTCTTATTTTCTTCAATTAGTGATGAGTAGAAAGATGTCCTAGCTTTACGGAGGGCTTTTTTATAGAGCAACAGACTCTTTTTCCAGGCTAAGTGAAGATCTTCTAAATTAGTGAGACGCCATTTCCTCTCCAACTTACGGGTTATCTGCTTTAAGCTACGAGTTTGTGAGTTATACCACGGAGTCAGGCACTTCTGATTTAAAGCTGTCATTTTTAGAGGAGCTACAGCATCCAAAGTTGTCTTCAATGAGGATGTAAAACTATTGACGAGATACTCTATCTCACTTACAGAGTTTAGGTAGCTACTCTGCACTGTGTTGGTATATGGCATTAGAGAACATAAAGAAGGAATCATATCGTTAAACCTAGTTACAGCGCTTTCTGAAAGACTTCTAGTGTAATGAAACTTATTCCCCACTGCTGGGTAGTCCATCAGAGTAAATGTAAATGTTAAGAAATGGTCAGACAGAAGGGAGTTTTCAGGGAATACTGTTAAGTCTTCTATTTCCATACCATAAGTCAGAACAAGATCTAAGATATGATTAAAGTGGTGGGTGGACTCATTTACTTTTTGAGCAAAGCCAGTAGAGTCTAATAATAGATTAAATGCAGTGTTGAGGCTGTCATTCTCAGCATCTGTGTGGATGTTAAAATCGCCCACTATAATTATCTTATCTGAGCTAAGCACTAAGTCAGACAAAAAGTCTGAAAATTCACAGAGAAACTCACAGTAACGACCAGGTGGACGATAGATAATAACAAATAAAACTGGTTTTTGGGACTTCCAATTTGGATGGACAAGACTAAGAGTCAAGCTTTCAAATGAATTAAAGCTCTGTCTGGGTTTTTGATTAATTAATAAGCTGGAATGGAAGATTGCTGCTAATCCTCCGCCCCGGCCCATGCTACGAGCATTCTGACAGTTAGTGTGACTCGGGGGTGTTGACTCATTTAAACTAACATATTCATCCTGCTGTAACCAGGTTTCTGTAAGGCAGAATAAATCAATATGTTGATCAATTATTATATCATTTACCAACAGGGACTTAGAAGAGAGAGACCTAATGTTTAATAGACCACATTTAACTGTTTTAGTCTGTGGTGCAGTTGAAGGTGCTATATTATTTTTTCTTTTTGAATTTTTATGCTTAAATAGATTTTTGCTGGTTATTGGTAGTCTGGGAGCAGGCACCGTCTCTACGGGGATGGGGTAATGAGGGGATGGCAGGGGGAGAGAAGCTGCAGAGAGGTAATCATAAGTTAGTTAAAAAAAAAAAAAAAGTTCATCGATGGTAATAAATATGCTCAAATTTACATTGAAACTGTTAAAAACTGTAATTGAAGAAAAGCTAACCAAGTGAGACCCCGTCTTCAGAAATTAGCAATTTTGTGTTGTTGCAGAGTGAGTGCTCCGCTAGACCATAGACAATCTATGTGGGGAATCCAGTCAGTTGTCATCAGCACATTGTTTGCTCTCAAGTGTTTGAACCTTGGGAGATTTTCATCTTTGTGAGTATTTATATGCACCAAGCACATAAAGAGGGTGACAAATATCCCTCAAATGTTACACTGACTAAGTTTTGGGGTTTGTAGTTTCCCGTGTATAGCATGTCATAAAGGCAAATTGATGCTCAGTGTACTTTGTGGTCATAAAGGCACATTAATGCTCTGTACTTTGATGTCAGAAAGGCACATTTAAGCTCATAGTACTTTGTGATGTCATAAAAGCACATAAAGCTCATGGTGCTTTTGTCACACAAAGGATTTCAGCTTCACATAACTGAGTGTTCAAGACAATAACAGTGTCCTTGTGACCAGAATTATCACACATCAGTAACTCCTTGGAGATATTTATCAGAAACAGCAAACGCAAAGATCCAAGGTGACAGCAGAGGAATCCACTCATCAGCTGAGGACCAGTTCTGCTCATCACCACGAAGAGATGCAGAAGCTGAGTGAATGTCTGACACTTCAGAAGAGACTTGGACATCTTGAGGAGCTCCTGAAGAAAAAAGAGCTGGAGATCAGGCGGATCAAGAGGCGTCAACTCCAGCTCTTGAAGGAGGTCAAAGATGCTGAGGTCCTGACAGCAGAGCAGCTGGAAACCTACCAGAAAGAATTAAGACCAGAGATGGAAAAACAAATCGAAGAAATTCAGAACTGTTACCAGAAACGGGTGGAACAGCAGAAGGAGAGTTTTAGAAAGGACCTGCAAGACCTTGAGGAGATCTGCCAGAAGAGAGCTGATGCCAAAAACAGGAGCTATATGGGCTGTGTTCTTCTGGGGGTTGGACTTGTCGCTGGATTTTTGGTGGGACGTTTTGGAAACTTCTGAAATTATGGTGTGATTTTGGAGTTATAAAGACTGGAATTTGTGGTGAAAAGACTCCCTTCGCTGGTTCTGATGAATGCCATTAGGGAAAGACCCAAAGATGGTGGCAGAGGGATCCACTCATCCACAGAGGAATCCACAGCAGAGCAACTGGAAACCGACTGGAAGGAACTAAGACCAAAGGTCTAAGCCTTCTCCCCAGACATGGAAGAAGTCATGAACCATCTCTGGAAATGTCTGGTAGAACAGAAATGAGAGGTTTAGGAAGGACTCTGCAACCCAAGAGAAGATCTACCAGAAGAAACCCCTTGCTACAAACATCAGCTATAAGGGTTGTCTTCTTCTGGGGGTTGGACTCGTCCTTGGATCTTTGGTGGCATGTTTTGGAAATGTCTAAATTAATGGAGGAACTTTGGGGTTAGAAACACAGGACTTTGGGGGAGGTGGACTCCCTTCAGACATTCATCATAACCAGTAAAGGTAAAGATCTGGCAGAGGGGTACAATCATCTGCAGAGTGCCAGTGTTGTTAAACATCACAATGACCAAAAACAGAGCTGTGGGATTCTGTCATGCCTTATGTTTCTTCTTATTGTTACTGTTGTTGTACAACATTAACTTATTTGCAAATAAATTCCTCTGAAACTCTGATTTTGGTCTGTATGTTTGACGGTATTTAATTTTTGTTTGTTCATGTCTAGTCTCGTATTTATTTATATATTTATATGCATTTATATAGCACTTTTCCATCTGCATCATATGCTCAAAGCGCTTTACAATAATGCCTCACATTCACCCCGATGTCAGGGTGCTGCCATACAAGGTACTCACTACGCACCGGGAACAACTAGGGGATTAAGCATCAAGGACCTTGCCCAAGGGGCCTTGGTCATCTGAACCGAGGATCCTCTGGTCTCAAGCCCGACGCTTTAACCACTAGACCATCACCTCCCCTGACAATGTTGTGATCTTTACAGAATCAATGGATATTCTGATGACATCAATTGAGAAGCTGATTTGGGTTTGTGATGGTCCTGGATACAGACCAAGATCCCATCTTTCAGTGACTTCCAGGACTTGGCCATCAGACATGTATCTGTATGTGGTGAATGTGTTGACGTTGTAAACACAATCAGTTTTCTCAGCAGTGATGTTCATGTCTCTGGGTCTTCTGTATTTGAGATCCAAAGATGCTTGGGAAGATCTTATCAAGTCATGAGATCAAAGGTCACAGAATAAAGATGGTCCAAGACTTTAGAATCCTGGTGCTTCCTGTGTTAGGCTAGTATCTCACCGAGTGCGACTGTTGGAGAGTTGTTGGAGATGTGAATTAGCAACCAAACACACGAATAAGCAACAAATTCAATGAAGTGGTACAAATGACACGCTACACACAAAGTGCTCAGCTGGTATTAACCTCATATTATCCTTCTATTATCCATGTGACTGGATGCCGTAGACCATAGGTGTCAAACTGATTCCAGAAAGGGCCAAGGGGGTGCAGGTTTTCTTTGTAACCACAAACTCCACCAAGTGATTTCACTGAGGAACATCACTTTGAGCAGATGGGAAGAGTTCATCAGAGAAATCACCTGGTGGAGTTTGTGGTTACAAAGAAAACCTGCACCCTCTTGGCCCTTTATGGAATCAGTTTGACACCTATGCTGTAGACATTCCCCTGACTATCTAGTTAGGAACACCCCTGTAAATAATGATAAAATATTAATAAATAAATAATAACAATGCCCAACATGGCTCCACTGAGGAGAAAAAAATTAAACAGGACCAATACTCTGAACAGGGCAGTCACCCACTTGTAGAATGAATTCCTGCAGGATGAAATATGTAATGTCCACGCATTCCATGCCATCAAAGAGGTAGTGGCTGGCACTGTCACGCATGGATGGTTCATGACATCCTCCTGTGGACAGATGTCCTCCTCGGTTCTCGGGAATGACCAGTATTCTCCCACTGCTGTGTTCAAGGCCAGTTTGTCTGCTGTCCATGGTTTTGACAGTTGCACAGTTGCCGGTATGAATGAGGTTAGTTTGTCTGCTGTCCACAATGTTGACAGATACACAGTTGCAGGTATGAATTAGGTTAGTTTGTCTGCTGTCCACGGTTTTGACAGTTAAACCGTTACAGGTATGAATGAGGTTAGTTTGTCTGCTGTCCACGGTTTTGACAGTTAAACTGTTACAGGTATGAATGAGCTTAGTTTGTCTGCTGTCCACGGTTTTGGCAGTTACACAGTTGCAGGTATGAATGAGGTAGTTGCAGGTATGAATTAGGTTAGTTTGTCTGCTGTCCACGGTTTTGACAGTTAAACCGTTACAGGTATGAATGAGGTTAGTTTGTCTGCTGTCCACGGTTTTGACAGTTAAACTGTTACAGGTATGAATGAGCTTAGTTTGTCTGCTGTCCACGGTTTTGGCAGTTAAAATGTTACAGGTGTGAATGAGGTTAATTTTGGTGTTGGGTGATTCTATGGTAACGGAATTACGATGACGGGAAAATCTGGCCATATTTTAGCTCCCCATAAAAAATATGCTCCGATTGTAATTTCGTTACCATAGAATCACCCTGTTGTCACTGATGTGGACAGTTAAACTGTTACAGGTATGAATGAGGTAAACGTAGCTGTTGTCCACGGTGCTGTTAAACTCTTAAGGTATGAGTTAGGTTAGTTTGGCTGCTGTCCGTGGTGCTGACTGCTATACTGCTTGTGTGTGTGTGTGTGTGTGTGTGTGTGTGTGTGTGTGTGTGTGTGTGTGTGTGTGTGTGTGTGTGTGTGTGTGTGTGTGTGTGTGTGTCCATAATTTGTTTTGTTTCGTTTGTGGCTGGTCTAGTATTTATTCATGTTTATTTTCCTGTCTCCCTCCCAAAGGATCACATGGACAGCCCAGTATCACATTTCATCTATAACACCCATAACCTAACCCCACTCCTTCTCCTGACCATAAGTACCCCCCGACTCCACCGCTTCACTTTTATTTTCGTGCAGCCTTCACGGAATGTATTAGAATAAATTTGTGCTCCCATGACGGACATTTTGCAATTTTCGTGACAATATCACCAACCAATAGATTATCAGTTATCAAGTTGTTCACCAATGAATATAGCTTTATTTCTGAAGGGTGTATAAATGATAAATGTTGTATGGTTTTCTGAAGGGTGTAAAAAGCCATATTCATTGAACATCTTGACAACGATTTTATCATATACAGTGGTCCCTCATTTATTGCGGGAGTTACGTTCTAAAAATAACCTGCGATAGGTGAAATCTGCAAAGTAGTCAGCGTTATTTTTTACAACTATTATAGATGTTTTAAGACTGTAAAACCCCTCACTACACACTTTATACACTTTTCTCAAAACAGCCAGCCATTAACATTTTCTCACTTTTCTCTCCTGTGTAAACACTCAAAGTTCAAACCTTAGTCTAAAAAAATAGAACGTTTTCCTATAAATAATTATGATGGCTTTTAGAACTAACAAATTTAATTTTAACTTTCAATCTATGAGGTTGGACACGTAAGAAATTATTAATAGTGACTCACCAGTATTTCACAGTTCCTCTGACCGCGCCTCTTCGTTGTGGCGCCGCGCCGCTGTCCAGATTGGCTGATTACTCGGGTGGTATGAAAAATATTACCCGTCCGCGAAAACAGTGTATTGCTATTTATTCTTTCGTGTTTTATCCAATCATATTGGCGTATCATTTATAGGTATATGATAATGTAGATTTCATTCTGCTGAATCATGTTTTGCCATGAAAGAGGTTTTATGTTTTCCCATGTGATCCTCAGTGTGGTTGTTTTATGTATTTTATGTACATGTACTTTTTTGCCAAATAAATTGAATCCAAACCAATCTGGATTTGCTTCACAGTTCTTCTGAACGATACCCAATGAGTTTTTCCATTTAATGCTGTACATTTAAGTGCAGTTAATTTATTGAAGATTGTAGGTTGCAGAGACCTGCCAGGGGTATTTTTGTTGTTCAAGACTTGAAATAGTTATCGTCTCATTGTTACCACATTTTTTTTCACTTAGAATCACATAAGAATATATGTCACATTGTTGGCTGTTAACTGTGACTGACAAGATTATGACACACACCAACGAACAGGTCATCTTCCCAATATGTTACCCCCCGCCCCCCAAAGAACAATCACTGATTTTACAGCCACAAGAATTACAAAAATAAAAGAAGAAATCAGTTTCTTATAAAAACCACTAGCTCTGCCGTCTACATAAGGCAGAAATATGGAACATTAAGTTCGGCCTCGTCAACAACTATAACCTGAGTCAAGCCCATTAAGTGATAATCGCCCTTAACAAAAAAGGAAAAAATAAAGAATAATAATAAAATTGAGGATAATATAATTAATGTTCCATGTTGCTGTCAAATGCATCTGAAGCAGAGTGGCAGCGCCCTCTGTTCTCATGATGATGAATTTTACATGAACACTAAAACCTGAATGAATACATGTACAAACTTTGAACTTCAACTATCAAAAATTCATTTAACAGCAACAAAATTTGGCCGTTTTGGTTTCACAGCCAAGTTGGTGTTTATCACGTGGCCATCGTGCCTTCTGGCTCACATCCAGACTTTTAAGGTCACACTGCTCCGATCGAGCCACCACCAAAGAAGGAGGAGAAGATTTAGTGGAATATGTCAGATTTAACAATAAATTACAAAATGTGCTGTTAGGAGGGGGCAATTGTGGCATTTTGGTGATGTTTTGCCCTGGAGGCCCCAGATACAATTTGCCCAAGTGAAATATTTACTAAACAATCAGGAATGGCTGAATGCAATTCGATTTGTTTACTTATTAAAATTCTGGGGGCCCAAATTAATCTGTGAAAGTCACCCTCATTGAGCAATGATAAACTGTGGCTACATTTATCTTAAATTTTATTAAAACCATGAAGTATTCATTATCTCCACCAGGGATCATAATCTGGATTTTCACAAGCTCCATGAAACATTTTTGCAGTGGCTCAGCACAGACTTGTTTGGCCTGTAGCAATGTGGGGTTTCGACAGCTCCATTTAAGCTGTTAAAACAGCTAAAGGATGATCAGTGGAAACAGGATGCACCTGAGCTCAGTTTTGTACTTCATGGCAAAGGTTGTGAATACTTATGTACATGTGATTTTTTTTTTGTTTGTTTGTTTTTTAATAATTTTGCAACAAAAATCTAAAACAAAAAAAAACTTTTCACATTGTCATTACGGGGTTCTGTGTGTAGAATTTTGAGGAAAAAAATCATTTCATCCATTTTGGAATTAGGTTGTAACAAAAAATGTGGAAAAAAGTGATACACTGTCAATACTTTTCGGATGAGGATATCTGTCATATTGATTTAAATTCAATAAATGTTTACATCCTGGGGCATTTAAGCTGCACAAAGGTGCCAGTTCTTGGATGCTTTAAAAATGAAAAGGATTACAGTCACGCAACACACTAAATTCACACTCCAGTCCAATAGGTGGCAGTAATGGACCTGCAAGCTGGCTTGTTCCATTCAAAGAATAAGTTAGAAGGAGATAAAGGAAGGAAGAAGGAGGGTGGTGGCTCGATCCAAGCAGTGCAGTTAAAGTTTGTATATGTATTCATTCACATTCTTAGTGTTCATGTAAAATTCATCATGAGAACAGTTATATTTACCCTCAGTTTTATTTTTTTTTAATTTTTTGTGAAGGGTGATTATCACGTAATGGGCTTGACTCGGGTGACACTCCCCAGTTGTTGAGGAGGCCGGACTTAATATTCCATATTACTGCCTTATGTTGCTGGCAGAGCTAGTGGTTGATATAAGAAACTGATTTATTTGTAATTCTTGGGACTGTAAAATCAATAATTATTGTTTGGGGGTTAACATCCTCGACAGATGACTTCCTCGTTGGTGGGTGTCGTAATCTTTCAGTCACAATCAACAGCCAAGAATTTGACATATAATAATGTGGTAAAAATTAGAAGATAACTGAGTTTGTCTTGAATAACATGATATTTAATATAGGGAACAAGATACCACCGGTGCGTCTCTGCAACCAACAATTTTTTAATTTATTGACTGCAGTTAAATGTACAGCATTAAAGGAAACAACCTGTTATGTCTTTGAGTAACACCTTTATAATATTCATAAGTTATTTTAAAACGTTAATAGTTGGTAATAAATATGCTAAATTTTATGTTGAAACTGTAAGAAACTGTTACTGAAGAAAATCTAACCTAGTGCGACCTCGTCTTCAGAAATGAGCAATTTGTGTCGTTGCAGAGTGAGTGCTCCTCTGGACCACAGACAATCTATGTGTTTTCTCATTTATAATATCTATAAGTTAGTTTAAAAAGTTCATAGTTGGTATTAAATATGCTAAAATTTATGTTGAAACTGTTAAAAACTGTAATTGAGGAAAATCTAACCGAGTGAGACCTCATCTTCAGAAATGAGCAATTTTGTGTTGTTGCAGAGTGAGTGCTCCTGTAGCCCACAGACAATCTGTGTTTTCTCATTCATAATATTAATCAATCAATCAATCAATTTTTTTATATAGCGCCAAATCACAACAAACAGTTGCCCCAAGGTGCTTTATATTGTAAGGCAAGGCCATACAATAATTATGTAAAACCCCAACGGTCAAAACGACCCCCTGTGAGCAAGCACTTGGCTACAGTGGGAAGGAAAAACTCCCTTTTAACAGGAAGAAACCTCCAGCAGAACCAGGCTCAGGGAGGGGCAGTCCTCTGCTGGGACTGGTTGGGGCTGAGGGAGAGAATCAGGAAAAAGACATGCTGTGGAAGGGAGCAGAGATTGATCACTAATGATTAAATGCAGAGTGGTGCATACAGAGCAAAAAGAGAAAGAAACAGTGCATCATGGGAACCCCCCAGCAGTCTACGTCTATAGCAGCATAACTAAGGGATGGTTCAGGGTCACCTGATCCAGCCCTAACTATAAGCTTTAGCAAAAAGGAAAGTTTTAAGCCTAATCTTAAAAGTAGAGAGGGTGTCTGTCTCCCTGATCTGAATTGGGAGCTGGTTCCACAGGAGAGGAGCCTGAAAGCTGAAGGCTCTGCCTCCCATTCTACTCTTACAAACCCTAGGAACTACAAGTAAGCCTGCAGTCTGAGAGCGAAGCGCTCTATTGGGGTGATATGGTACTACGAGGTCCCTAAGATAAGATGGGACCTGATTATTCAAAACCTTATAAGTAAGAAGAAGAATTTTAAATTCTATTCTAGAATTAACAGGAAGCCAATGAAGAGAGGCCAATATGGGTGAGATATGCTCTCTCCTTCTAGTCCCCGTCAGTACTCTAGCTGCAGCATTTTGAATTAACTGAAGGCTTTTTAGGGAACTTTTAGGACAACCTGATAATAATGAATTACAATAGTCCAGCCTAGAGGAAATAAATGCATGAATTAGTTTTTCAGCATCACTCTGAGACAAGACCTTTCTGATTTTAGAGATATTGCATAAATGCAAAAAAGCAGTCCTACATATTTGTTTAATATGCGCTTTGAATGACATATCCTGATCAAAAATGACTCCAAGATTTCTCACAGTATTACTAGAGGTCAGGGTAATGCCATCCAGAGTAAGGATCTGGTTAGACACCATGTTTCTAAGATTTGTGGGGCCAAGTACAATAACTTCAGTTTTATGAGTTTAAAAGCAGGAAATTAGAGGTCATACATGTCTTTATGTCTGTAAGACAATCCTGCAGTTTAGCTAATTGGTGTGTGTCCTCTGGCTTCATGGATAGATAAAGCTGGGTATCATCTGCGTAACAATGAAAATTTAAGCAATACCGTCTAATAATACTGCCTAAGGGAAGCATGTATAAAGTGAATAAAATTGGTCCTAGCACAGAACCTTGTGGAACTCCATAATTAACTTTAGTCTGTGAAGAAGATTCCCCATTTACATGAACAAATTGTAATCTATTAGACAAATATGATTCAAACCACCGCAGCGCAGTGCCTTTAATACCTATGGCATGCTCTAATCTCTGTAATAAAATTTTATGGTCAACAGTATCAAAAGCAGCACTGAGGTCTAACAGAACAAGCACAGAGATGAGTCCACTGTCCGAGGCCATAAGATGATCATTTGTAACCTTCACTAATGCTGTTTCTGTACTATGATGAATTCTAAAACCTGACTGAAACTCTTCAAATAGACCATTCCTCTGCAGATGATCAGTTAGCTGTTTTACAACTACCCTTTCAAGAATTTTTGAGAGAAAAGGAAGGTTGGAGATTGGCCTATAATTAGCTAAGATAGCTGGGTCAAGTGATGGCTTTTAAGTAATGGTTTAATTACTGCCACCTTAAAAGCCTGTGGTACATAGCCAACTAACAAAGATAGATTGATCATATTTAAGATCTAAGCATTAAATAATGGTAGGGCTTCCTTGAGCAGCCTGGTAGGAATGGGGTCTAATAAACATGTTGATGTTTTGGATGAAGTAACTAATGAAAATAACTCAGAACAATCGGAGAGAAAGAGTCTAACCAAATACCGGCATCACTGAAAGCAGCCAAAGATAACGATACGTCTTTGGGATGGTTATGAGTAATTTTTTCTCTAATAGTTAAAATTTTGTTAGCAAAGAAAGTCATGAAGTCATTACTAGTTAAAGTTAATGGAATACTCAGCTCAATAGAGCTCTGACTCTTTGTCAGCCTGGCTACAGTGCTGAAAAGAAACCTGGGGTTGTTCTTATTTTCTTCAGACAGACCAAGATCCCATCTTTCAGTGACTTCCAGGACTTGGCCATCAGACATGTATCTGTATGTGATGAATGTGTTGATGTTGTAAACACAATCAGTTTTCTCAGCAGTGATGTTCATGTCTCTGGGTCTTCTGTATTTGAGATCCAAAGATGCTTGGGAAGATCTTATCAAGTCATGAGGTCAAAGGTCACAGAATAAAGATGGTCCAAGACTTTAGAATCCTGGTGCTTCCTGTGTTAGGCTAGTATCTCACCGAGTGCGACTGTTGGAGAGTTGTTGGAGATGTGAATTAGCAACCAAACACACGAATAAGCAACAAATTCAATGAAGTGGTACAAATGACACGCTACACACAAAGTGCTCAGCTGGTATTAACCTCAAAGCGCTTTCCAATAATACCTCACATTCACCCCAATGTCAGGGTGCTGCCATACAAGGTACTCACTACACACTGGGAGCAACTAGGGGATTAAAGACCTTGCCCAAGGACCCTTAGTGATTTTCCAGTCAGGCTGGGATTTGAACCGAGGATCTTCTGACGCCTTAACCACAAGACCATCACCGTGTGTGTGTGTGTGTGTGTGTGTGTGTGTGTGTGTGTGTTACAAAGGTCTTCCGCAACATTTCTTGGTCAACCAAGGAAAAGAGATTTCATCTGGAGGCCAATTTCAGCAACAAATCATACAATTTGCAGCATTATTTTGAATGAACATGACTTTTACCCAAAGAAACCAAGGTAACTGAAATTTTGGGGAATGATCATACACACTTATGTTTAAGGTGGTTAGCACTGTTGCCTCACATCAAGAAGGTCATGGGTTTGATTCCCACCTGTGCCCTTTCTGTGTGGAGTTCGCATCTTCTCCCCATGTTTGCATTTCCTCCAGGTGCTCCAGTTTCCTCCCACATTTACAGACTTGCAGGTTAGGTGAATTGGAAATTTTACAATTGTCCAGGTCTCCCTTGCCAAAGAGGTCTCAATCTCAATGAAATAAAGGTTAAATTAATTCTATTATTTATATTATAAAGGTTCATTTAATATATACAACCCCTGGCAATAATTATGGAATCACCGGCCTCGGAGGATGTTCATTCAGTTGTTTAATTTTGTAGAAAAAAAGCAGATCACAGACATGACACAAAACTAAAGTCATTTCAAATGGCAACTTCCTGGCTTTAAGAATCACTATAAGAAATCAGGAAAAATAATTGTAGCAGTCAGTAATGGTTACTTTTTTAGACCAAGCAGAGGGAAAAAATATGGAATCACTCAATTCTGAGGAATAAATTATGGAATCACCCTGTAAATTTTCATCCCCAAAACTAACACCTGCATCAAATCAGATCTCGTTAGTCTGCATCTAAAAAGGAGTGATCACACCTTGGGGAGCTGTTGCACCAAGTGGACTGATATGAATCATGGCTCCAACACGAGAGATGTCAATTGAAACAAAGGAGAGGATTATCAAACTCTTAAAAGAGGGTAAATCATCACGCAATGTTGCAAAAGATGTTGGTTGTTCACAGTCAGCTGTGTCTAAACTCTGGACCAAATACAAACAACATGGGAAGGTTGTTAAAGGCAAACATACTGGTAGACCAAGGAAGACATCAAAGTGTCAAGACAGAAAACTTAAAGCAATATGTCTCAAAAATCGAAAATGCACAACAAAACAAATGATGAAACGAATGGGAGGAAACTGGAGTTAACGTCTGTGACCGAACTGTAAGAAACCGCCTAAAGGAAATGGGATTTACATACAGAAAAGCTAAACAGAAAAAACAAGGTTACAATGGGCTAAGAAAAAGCAATCGTGGGCTGTGGATGTGCCGAAAAAATGCTGATGTCCACGTTTTTCACAATTCCTATGCTAGTCAGACGACATACCGGATCAAGACAGCGTCCAGTTTAGAAATGAACGGCACATTCCACTGCTACAGGAGTTTTTGTCATGGAAAGAGGAGCGGAGTTCCGCGCGTCGCGGTGGAGCCGCATGGCGCAAAGCAACGCCGTGATGAAGCCTCACAGGACATGTTGGGGCATGTCCAGCTAATGCTCAATTTCTTGGATAATCACACGACTGAAAAGCAACTGCCAGCCATCTGAAATCCACCTTTAAGCCATCCAGAGAGCAACACGGAGGTGGTTTTGCCCAGCATAATGAACGGCTCAGTGGCGCGTCCCTTCGCTTTTCTTTCCATGAAAAAAAACTCCTGTAACGGTGGAATTTACCGAAAAAGTGCTGATGTCCACATCTTCAGCCTTTTTGTGAAAGTCAGACGAGGTCCCGGATCAACAAAGCTTTCACATTGGAAATGATCTGGTTGTTCCAGCGGGGTGTCAGCCTGTCGATGGGGGCTGGGAGCGCGCCGCGCTGTCAGCAGTTGTGGGCGGTCTTTAAACCGTCTGGATCACTCCTTAATCTGTGTAATCCCCATAAAATCGTCCCTGAAAGCCATATTAATTTTCCAAACGGTGTCCACCTGGAGGTCTCTCACAGTTTCTGGAAAATTGATGCAGCAAAGCTCCAAATCGTTCAGACATTTATTCGCAATAAAAAATAGACGAGAGGGGTGGACCACTCCTCACTCAAAGCCTGCTTACAGGCGAATGACGCAACCGACAGGCATGAAAAAACTCACGCATGCGCACAAAGGTTCAAGCTTGGCTGATGCAATCACACGTGATTCAAATCCATATGGTTTTTGAAAAAAATAAAAAGGTCGGATACTTTTCTAACAGACCTCGTATATTTCAGATTTTGGCAAACAACCTCTTTCCCTCAGTAAGAGCATTGAAGATGGGTCATGACTGGGTCTTCCAGCATGACAATGACCCCAAACACACAGCCAGGGCAACTAAGGAGGGGCTCCGTAAGAAGCATTTCAAGGTCCTGGAGTGGCCTGGCCAGTCTCCAGACCTGAACTCAACAGAAAATCTTTGGAGCGAGCTGAAACTCCAAACCTGAAAGATTTGGAGAAGATCTGTATGGAGGAGTGGACCAAACTCCCTGCTGCAGTGTGTGCAAACCTGGTGGAAAAACTACAGGAAATGTTTGTCCTCTGTAATTGCAAACAATGGCTACTGTACCAGATATTAACATTGATTTTCACAGGTGTTCAAATACTTATTTGCAGTAGTAACATACAAATAAATTATTTAAAAAAATCATACATTGTGATTTCCAGAATTTTTTTTAGATTATGTCTCTCACAGTGGACTTGCACCTAAGATGAAAATTTCAGACCCCTCCATGGTTTCTAAGTGGGAGAACTTGCAAAATCGCAGGGTGTTCAAATACTTATTTTCCTCAGTGTGTGTGTGTGTGTGTGTGTGTGTGTGTGTGTGTGTGTGTGTGTGTATAATACACACACAATGATTATGATTGTGATTGTACTTTTTAATAGTTGCTCTGCTTTGCATCTGCATCACAGCTGAACAAATCAGACTGACTCTAAACTGGAGTGAGCGCCTCGTATTTGTGTGATTTCTGCTCAGTTTTCATCGAAAGGATTAAATCTCAGAGCACCTTTATGATGATACAGCCTGCACATTCCTGTGAGCATAATCCACTTTTTTACTGTCCATATGATGATTTTGTTTGACCATTAAATCACTGGTGTCATCAGAAGCTGTTTTCTTTATTTGTTTCATTTTCATTCCATCCCAGTTTCCCCCAACTAACCAAATTTTTGTTTGTTTTGCTGTCAGAATGCTTCTAACACTCATGGACTTCAAACTTTTCACCTTAGCTCATTTCCATTATGGTGCAACATTTGCACACTCATTTGTTTTTAATGCTCCAGTTGTCGGTACGTTTGCATCTTTTGATCTGCAGAGCTGCTGACAATAAGCTGAAGGCTTTTTTAAATCCATTTTTATTAGTTGATGTTAACATGCAAAATGTAGGACATTAAAAACATTCATTAGACTGAGAAAGCTTTAATAATCCTTACAGACATGATCAGTTAGTAATCACGTCTGCGACTAAATTAAAAGCAGTTTGAAGCACACAAAAGATGTAATCAAGTCACTGTGAAACATCTGAACAGATCATAAACCAGTAATCGAGAAGCCAAGCAATCAACCTCTTTTTTCTTGCATGTTCAATAGATTGTCTTTGTCTCTTGATAAACCATTTCATTTCATCTTTTTATTGTCTGTATGAACAAATTATGCTCTATCTTCTGAGAGAATCTCTTCTTTCATCTGCTGTTCTTTGATTTCTGTTTCTTGAAACATCTTTCTGGTCATCTGTCTGTCTGCTATCAGGATTAAAGGTTTGTAAAAAGACTGATCAAGAGAAACGTAGTTAAATTTTGGGTTTGACGATGATGCGGTATGGATTTTCCATCATGTTAACTGATTTCTCGAATCACATGAGACTTTATTCTGCATAATTTAATAAATCCCTCTACAAGTGACACAGCGCTGACGCTGTTGTCATAAAGGGTAGATAAGGGTCAGGTCAGGTTTGCAAGCATGTGTGCGTGCGTGCATGTGTATGGCTTCAGTCACGGCAAAAACTGCCAGAGCTGACATTTGCCATTTGGTAGGCGTATGTATTTTGGGTCAAGGATAAATGCAGATAAAATGAAAAATTGATAGGTAAAATATTTTGTGAGAAAGTAGTGATTTTAGCTAACCAGTAAACAATGGACATTGTGCTGCAATGCACCATGGGAGTTCTGAGTTTTTGTGTTTTAAATGCTGTTATTGTGGTTCATGTTAGGTTAACAGTGTTGTTAGTATTATTGATTTGCTGTGTTTTTGTAGTTCAATTGGTTGAGTGAGTTTAGTTAAGTGTTGTGTTGCTGTTACCATGAGTGACTTCAGTGTCATGCTCGCGATACCATAAGTGAAAGGTGTATTGCTTTTAATGTCTTCTGCCACAGTCTCTGTTTGTCAAATTAAAAGCACCTGCTTACAGCAGAATGCAGGAAAGACAAAAATCTCTGTGTGCATGCATACTTGCGTGCGTGCATGTAATTTTGATCATGCACAAACGGGAGAGAGGACAATTATTTTCAGAGAAGTTACATCAGCTAACACCACTGAACAATGGGCATTGATATTTACATTCTGAACTCACACCAGTCCAGCAGGGAATGGTGAATCATCTATATATTAAAAGTGTGCATGCTTGCATGCATGATTTTATTTAGTAAGTTCAGTGTAAGTACATAATATAATTGCAAATATGTTAATAGTACATGGATGACACAAGAAAGTTAACACTTATTTCCATTGTGGTCCATATAAAAATTAAATGACAAAATAGAAAAATAAAGTAATAATAATAATAATATGGCACAAACCTAAACAATTTATAAATACATTAAGACAATAAATTAAAAATTACACAATTAACAGAAAATAAAACGGTTTAGTTCTTTTAAAACTGTTGAGGTCTAAGGTGCTAAAAACATTCTGGACTCACATGCCATTCCAACTCATTATAGAAACTTTGTATAATTTATTACCACCATTGAAAAATGTCAGCTATCTATTTTATAAACACTACCCAATCTAGAACCCATGGATCCCCACGGACAACACACGAGTATATTCGTAATGCTTTTTAACAACTGTTGCATACTTGAGTGATGTATGCAGACATGGGGGTCGGGGGAGATTATAGTCTGGACTACAAACACAAAATGTAACAGTGAACATGGCAGAACTATCTCAATACTTATGGACCTGACTCACCATGTGACTGACAGTCAAAGGATATTTGATGGCGATTTGAATGTGGATCAGGAGCTGTTGCTGTAAAATTTTCATTCAAACAAGAGTAATAGTTATTGTCATTACATGAAACTAAACACTTTTGCCAAGATGAAATGGTGTGGGGGATTTGGATCAACATGAAATTTAAAAAGAAACAAACTAATAAATAAACAAGCAAAAACAAATAAACAGCAGATATCCTCCTGTATTTCTGGGTGGAGCTTATGACTGCAGTAAAGCAGCAAATTACAGTGATGAATATTTGCAATCAAAAAGCAAGATAGTAAATAAATTTGTAATTTTTCTAAAATAAATAATAATTACTCTAATAATTAATATGTGTTGACAGCATTGTGTCAGAGTGGATCAAACCCCAGTGAGGGGTCATTTATCATTGATCCTCAGTTATTGATCAGTCTGTGAGGAATGTACAGTATATGTGTCTGTGTGTGTCCCAGTGAGTTTGTGCGAGCAGTGTGACTTCAGATGAGGCCCACTGAGTTGAGTGGGCATGTGATCATGAGGCCCACTGAGTGGACATGTGTTCATTGCCGCAGGTTAAAGGGACAGTCTGCTCAATGCAGTGACCTCCAGCAAGGCAACGCTGCTGATTTGTGTCTTTGCTTCAAGCGGTTTTCCATCTCAGAGTTGAGGTGGCACTTGTAAAAACCCACAGTGTACTTAGTTTCCTGGTTTGATGCTTAGTATTTAATTCTTTCAACCTCTCAGAGTAACAGATTTAGTTCCAGTCAAAGACTAAGAAGGAAAAATGTGGAGACAAACGATGAGAGGTGGAATAAAAAAGAATGATGGGGGGGGGGGGGGGGTGAAAAGAACAGTAACGATACATAGACAAAGGAAAGGAGGAAGAGAGAAAGACATCAATGACAGAGAAAGAAAAATAAATGGTAAATGGACTGCATTTATATAGCGCTTTTCCATCTGCATCAGACGCTCAAAGCGCTTTACACATCAATGCTTCACATTCACCCCAGTGTCAGGCTGCTGCCATGCAAGGCACCCACTGCACACCGGGAGCAACTAGGGGATTGAGGACCTTGCCCAAGGGCCCTTAGTGATTTTCCAGTCAGGCTGGGATTTGAACCGAGGATCTTCTGGTCTCAAGCCCAACAATTAACCACTAGACCATCACGTCCCCTAAAGAGAAGGGAGATTTGAAGGAGAAAGAAAGAAAGGAGTAGAGTTGAAGGTATAACTTGCCTTGCCCTCAGCTTTTCTCTGTCTGTTTGGATCTGACAGATGGGTATCAGACCTACAGACCGGAAGAAATAACTTGTTGGCCCACTCTGAAAAGGAAGGTGTGATTGCCTGGATTGCAGTATTTGTAGGGGTATTACACCACTCTGGGAAAGATTATTCTTAACAGGATTCATTTCCAGTTACTTGCTGCTCTGGCTTCACATCCAAAAAGCCAACCATCAAGTGCTGTGCAGAGTGGGGCCAGAACCTTTGAATTCACATGTTCATCAAGAACAATGTTAATGCAGTCCATTTACCATTTTTACCATTTTTCCCTTGTGGACAATGTTGTGATGGTAAATGGACGCTTATATTCGTATATAGTGTTTTTTCATCTACATCAGATGCTCAAAGCACTTTACAATAATGCCTCACATTCACCCCGATGTCAGGGTGCTGCCATACAAGGTACTCACTACGCACCGGGAGCAACTAGGGGATTAAGCATCAAGGACCTTGCCCAAGGGGCCTTGGTGATCTGAACCGAGGATCCTCTGGTCTCAAGCCCGACGCTTTAACCACTAGACCATCACCTCCCCTGACAATGTTGTGATCTTTACAGAATCAATGGATATTCTGATGACATCAATTGAGAAGCTGATTTGGGTTTGTGATGGTCCTGGATACAGACCAAGATCCCATCTTTCAGTGACTTCCAGGACTTGGCCATCAGACATGTATCTATCTGTATGTGGTGAATGTGTTGACGTTGTAAACACAATCAGTTTTCTCAGCAGTGATGTTCATGTCTCTGGGTCTTCTGTATTTGAAATCCAAAGATGCTTGGGAAGATCTTATCAAGTCATGAGGTCAAAGGTCACAGAATAAAGATGGTCCAAGACTTTAGAATCCCGGTGCTTCCTGTGTTAGGCTAGTATCTCACCGAGTGCGACTGTTGGAGAGTTGTTGGAGATGTGAATTAGCAACCAAACACACGAATAAGCAACAAATTCAATGAAGTGGTACAAATGACACGCTACACACAAAGTGCTCAGCTGGTATTAACCTCATATTATCCTTCTATTATCCATGTGACTGGATGCTGTAGACCATAGCTGTCAAACTGATTCCAGAAAGGGCCAAGAGGGTGCAGGTTTTCTTTGTAACCACCAACTCCAGCAGGTGATTTCACTGATGAACATCACTTTGAGCAGATGGGAAGAGTTCATCAGGAGTTGGTGGTTACAAAGAAAACCTGCACCCTCTTGGCCCTTTTTGGAATCAGTTTGACACCTATGCTGTAGACATTCCCCTGACTATCTAGTTAGGAACACCCCTGTAAATAATAATAAAATATTAATAAATAAATAATAACAATGCCCAACATGGCTCCACTGAGGAGAAAAAAATTAAACAGGACCAATACTCTGAACAGGGCAGTCACCCACTTGTAGAATGAATTCCTGCAGGATGAAATATGTAATGTCCCGCATTCCATGCCATCAAAGAGGTAGTGGCTGGCATGTCACGCATGGATGGTTCACGACATCCTCCTGTGGACAGATGTCCTCCTCGGTTCTCGGGAATGACCAGTATTCTCCCACTGCTGTGTTCAAGGCCACCTCTGTGTGTGGGCTGACCATGTGGACATACGGCTCACAGACTCTAGCATGAGACTTTTCCCATTGTGGTCCTGATTTAGAGCCCAGCTACTGTGGCAGGTTTGTCCAACTCATAGCCATGCGTGCACGTGGGTCAGCAGTTCATCTGCGGCTGCTGGACTTCCTCAGCTGCTTCCAGAAGCGTGGTGTCTCTCCAATCATGTCCACTATTTTGGCATCCTCCCAAGGCAGCCAGTGCATGCCACACGAGGAATGTCAGATCCTCATTTTTTGTCTCCAGTCACTCATAATGTCGTTTCATCCATCATCAACCCCTCACAAACGTCTCTCATGATTCTCACACGTTATAAGTCACACAGACTACAATTAGAGGGCTTTGTGATCCCTGCGATGGCTGTGTGAGATTGATGTTGCCTCACCAAATTCAAATTATTCAAAATTCAGGAGACACCCTGCGACTCATGTGAGGGGAGGGTGCCACCCAGTGAATGTTGTGTGAAATCTTGTGAAATCCCTTGCAAATGCCATATGCAAGTTGCCACAGCTGAGCGAGACAGTGCCCTAAGGTGACAACTGGATGTCTTTAGTACTAGGTCTCTTTGGAGGATCCTTGGATCCCACTAGAATGACTTTGTGTCAAATAAATAGTTACTTAGTGAGACTCAGATGAGGAAGATCACCGACATTGTGAGGGAATGTCTGCTACAACATCTTGCCCATGTGGTGTGTTTCTCTGAACATGATCCAGCACACAAGTGCATCAGTGGTTAGGACATCAGTGGACAAGGACATACACATCTTTCACTTGACTGATAACACACCCACCTGGCTGCAGCAGATGAACGGTTACTGTGGTGAGGCTTGATCCAAGGTGATTCCATTATGTGGTGACTGTGGCGACGTGCGGCACCAGCATATGATCCTAGGCCTGACCTGACCTGACCTATCCTCTCCACTCTCAAAGGTCAAGGTCACATTTGAAGAAAACATCATGCTCTCGATCTCCAGTCAAATTTGGACTCATATTATTCACATTAACGTTAGCATTGTTGTTTCAATTTAGTCTTTCAGAATTATTTCATGTTATTACATTTTAATTTGATCTCTTCTCCATTTATCCTTCCTCATGTCTTTACTTCATCCTTCTCTCTTTCTGTTTTTACTCCTTTTTCCTCACACAGATATCTTGAACCACCTGCTCCTCTGACTCTTCCTCCTCATACTCCTCTTTGTTTTCATTGTATCCTCATCTCCCCCCTCTTCTTCATTTTGCTGATAATTGATGCTGATGGCATCGTGGATGTTTTGCAGCATAAATAAAGCGACACCAAGACGGACAGACAGACGTCTCATCTCTGAGCTGTAATTGGTTTGTGGCCTCGTCAAGTCGACACTCAGCGTAATGGACAGAGACATTCAATTTAGACCAAACCCAAACAGAATGTCAAGTGGAGGAGGAGGAGGAAGAGGAGGAGGGATGAATACTGAGGAAGGAGACAGTGAATGCGAGGAAGAAAATGAGAAAAACGTAAATGATGAAAGGAGTTAGAAAAATGTGTGACTTAAAGAAGAGCAGGAATTAAGATGAATGGGAATATTAGAAGAATAAACTGCCTGCAGTCTCTCGAATCAGAATATGAGGTCCAAAGGTTGTCGGTTTAAATGCACCGGCACCTGAACCTTCACCCTGATTAAAGCTGAACAAATCAATTGATTCTCCATCCTCGTTATCACCGCATATAGATGGCCATCTCTGTTGACATAGTCATTAATGACGACGACATTCAGTCGTCTTGTCTTCCCTCCATCTTTGTCCTGAGTGACACCAGATGGAACAAAATATTAATTTTCTACAGATTTTTCAGGTTTCACTCATAAAATATTGAATAAAATACTGGATATAAAAAAACTTTGCTCAACTGCTGTTGCGCCGCCTCCTCCTTATGTAGTTACTGTCCATTGGGTGAGTTTACAATGTGGACAATAGTGGAATTACACCTGTGGGAGTCTCCATCAGCCTGGAGTTAGATCTCACTCAGTGACCTTCTTCCATATCTGTCCCAATCTGTTTAATTTTTGATAAGTGGTCACATGAGTTAGTGGATGTGGAGAAAAACATGTTTGGAATGCACACCACAAACTGATTTTTGACAGCTTACGGAGTCAAATGAGATCAGACAGGAGTCCCCATGGACTATGATGTTTGCAGATGACATTGTGATCTGTAGTGAGAGTAGGGAGCAAGTTGAGTCTAGTCTGGAGAAGTGGAGATATGCTTTGGAGAGAAGGGGAATGAAAGTCAGTAGAAGCAAGACTGAGTACATGTGTGTGAATGAGAGGGAGCCCAGTGGAATAGTGCAGTTACAAGGAGTAGAAGTGGTGAAAGTAGATGAGTTTAAATATTTGGGGTCAACTGTTCAAAGTAATGGAGAGTGTGGTAGAGAGGTGAAGAAGAGAGTGCAGGCAGGGTGGAGTGGGTGGAGAAAGGTGGCAGGAGTGATTTGTGACCGAAGAATATCAGCAAGAGTGAAGGGGAAAGTTTACAAAACAGTAGTGAGACCAGCTATGTTGTATGGTTTAGAGACAGTGGCACTAACAAAAAGACAGGAGGCAGAGCTGGAGGTGGCAGAGCTGAAGATGTTGAGATTCTCTTTGGGAGTGACAAGAATGGACAAGACTAGGAATGAACATATCAGAGGGACAGCTCAGGTGGGACGGTTTGGAGACAAAGTCAGAGAGGCGAGATTGAGATGATTTGGACATGTGCAGAGGAGGGACCCAGGGTATATAGGGAGAAGGATGCTGAGGATGGAGCCACCAGGCAGGAGGAGAAGAGGGAGACCAAAGAGGAGGTTCATGGATGTACTGAGAGAGGACATGCAGGTGGTTAGTGTGACAGAGGAAGATACAGAGGACAGGGTGAGATGGAAACGATTGATCTGCTGTGTCGACCCCTAACGGGACCAACCAAAAGACAAAGAAGAAGACAGAGTCAAAAATCAGTTCATTTCATGACACAAAAAGAGAAATTTTTCACATTGAGAAGCTGAAAGAAACATGTCAGGAGTACAAACCATAATAAACTTAACAGAGACAGTATTTCCAGTTAATTAAAACTCTGCTGGTTTCAGTGTCCTCTAATGGTCCTATTTTTGAAAAACGTGGACACATCAAACTTTGAATCTGCTGCCATGTTGGACAGGGAACAACAACAACAAAAACAGATCGATGTCACATGAACATATCTCTGTAAAGACGGTCTTGTATTGCCGAGACCTTGAGCTGCTAGCCATTAGCATGCTAGCCGTTAGCCTGCGTCTGGTCCCTCCAAGAGCAGACGCAGCCACTGCTTGTGAGAAGATTCACTCTGTCACAGCAAGCCTGCAGACACAGCACCCTGAGGCACTGATGATCAACATATCTCTGTAAAGACAGTCTTGTGTTGCCAAGACCTTGAGCTTCTAGCCATTAACCTCAAAGTCATTAGCCTGCTAGCCGTTAGCCTGCTAGCCATTAGCCTGCTAGCCGTTAGCCTGCATCTGGTCCCTCCAAGAGCAGACGCAGCCACTGCTTGTGAGAAGATTCACTCTGTCACAGCAAGCCTGCAGACACAGCACACTGAGGCACTGATGATCATTTCTGGGTATTTTAACCATGGAACTTTGGACTCTATTTTGGCTGCTTTTTCCCCCCAGGGAAGTCTGACCACAACCTGGCCCACCTACAGTCACAGTACACCCCCGGGTCCAAAGACAGCTGGTAATCACTCACTCCATCAGGAGGTTGTCCCCTGAAATGGAAGGTGCCCTGAGAGACTGTTGCAACAACATGGTCTGGGAGGAGTTGATCAACCTGCATGGTGAGGACATAGAGGGGCTGGCACACTATCTGACGGATTATCTTAATTTCTGTGCAGATGTGGTCTCCCCAACCAAAACTGTCCGATGTTATCCTACTAACAAACCATGGGTAATGCAGGAAGTCAAAGCTGTCCTCAACAGGAAGAAGGCCACCTTCAGAAGCAGAGACACAGAGGCGATTAAGGCAGCACAATGAGTGGTGAAACACTGCGTGAGGGAAGCAAAGAACAGCTACAGGAGACAGGTGGAGCAGAAGCTGAAAGAAAACAACATGAAGGAGGTCTGGGAAGGTGTGAAAACCAACACAGGCCATAACACAAAGATGAGAGTCACAGGGGACAACGGAGAGGGCAAATGAACGAAACAACTTCTTTAACCAGTTCAACCAGTCCATGCTCCCCCACCTGCACCCTCACTGCAGCCATCTCTCCTTCGTCCCTCAGCACACCTCCCCCCAGACAACACAGCAGCAGCCTTCTCCTCCCCCACCTCAACACAACCTCCTCCAAACATCACTGTGGACCAGATCCGAAGACAGCTGAGGAAGCTTCATCCTAGGAAAGCAGCAAGCTTGGACTAGAAGTATTCCTAAATACTGAAGACCTGTGTGGCTGAACTAGGAGAAATGCTACAACATATCTTCAGCCTTAGCCTGCAACTAGGGAGAGTGTCCACTCTCTGGAAGACATCATGCATCGTTCCAGTTCCTAAGAAGAACTGGCCCAGCGAGCTGAACGACTTCCGACCAGTGGCACTCACTTCACACCTGATGACGATGTTGGAGTGGCTCTTCCTCAGCCTCCTCAAACCCCAGGCGCAACACGTCCAGGACTGTCTGCAGTTTGCATACAGGCAGCATGGTGTGGAGGATGCCATCCTCTACCTGTTACACCAAACCCACTTGCACCTGGATAAGGAAAGCGGCACAGTGAGGATTCTCTTCCTGGACTTCTCAAGCTCCTTCAATGCCATCCAGCCCATGGTGCTTCCGGACAAACTGAACAGGATGTGAGTGGACCCCTGCCTGATCACTTGGCTCTCCAGCTACCTCACAGACAGGCTGCAGTATATCAGGCTGAGGGACACATTGTGATCAGGAACACCGGTACACTACAGGGCACAATGCTTAGCCCTCTTCTCTTTAACCTGTACAACTCAGACATCTGCTACAACTCTGATCTGTGTCACATCCAGAAGTTTGCAGATGACACAACCATTGTTGGGTGCACCAGGCAAACCATCTACAGCTCAACACCTTGAAGACAAAGGAGCTGGTCATTGACTTTGAGAAGTCCAGACCATGACCATTTCTGATTGAGGGAGTAGAATTGGAGGCTGTGGATTTCTGCAAGTACCTCTGCCTGTGGGTGGACAGCAAATTCGACTGGACAACCCACACCAACCACCTGGACCAGAAGGGACAGAGCAGGCTGTATTTCCTGAGGACACTGTGGTCACTCAAAATCTGCAGGAAACTCCTGTGGGTGTTCTACCAGTCCGTGGTAACCAGCATCTACTTTAACAGTGTGGTGTGCTGGGGGGCAGCACATCCAAGAAGGACACATCCAGACTGGACAAACTGATCAGGCAGGCTGGCTCTGTGGTTGGCATGAAGCTGGATTCTCTGTTGATAGTGGCAGAGAAGAGAACACTGGACAAACTGCTGGCCATTGTGGATGATACCAGTCACCCTCTGCACACCGTCATCAGCAACCAGAGGAGCATCTTCAGCCACAGACTGCTCATTTCCAAGTGCAGGACCAACAGACTGAAAAACTCCTTTGTCCCTCAGGCCATCAGACTGTACAACTCCTCACTCATGGGGAGGAGGAATAACAGCAAGACAGAAGACGGGAATGAGAGGAACAGTAGTAGCCAGTAAGCCAGTAGCAAACAGTATTTCTGGTATTTATATTTATATTTACATTTTGCAAATTGTTGTGTGCTCTTACCCTGTGTGCTGCTATCCATTGCTGCTGGAACCACAATTTCCATGAGGGAGTTGTCCGAAGGGATTAATAAATTTATATGTAATCTCATGATATTATAATTAGCTTTGCAGGATTGTCACAGTTGAAGGCAGAACTCCAGCTCAATGACAAATAGATCATAAATATGAGAAAGAGGCTGAATTAGCTCAGCAGATCATCACGCAATGTGATGCTTTCATTGAGGTGGGCTGCTTTGTCCAGCCCCTCTGTCTGAAAAACTACACATAGATGAGCCCCCTTCCATACACACACACACACACACCCCAGTGTGACAGAGGCAGAGAAACACACAGTCTGTTGCACTCTGCAACAGCCTAGATGACAAAGGTTGTTTTGTTTTGTTTTGTTTTTTTCCAGTTTGTCACAAATTAATTTGTCTGCACTCTGACTGCTCAACCTTCTGGCGATTTATTTTATGCCAAAGTTGATGTGATATGAGTGGGGTTTTTAGTTGCAATTGAATTGTTTGATGGAGGTGACACACTGTGCAGAATAATGATGAGAAATTCATTACTGTAAAAATTAAATGTGGCCATGGTAGAACTTTTGATGGTTTATTTTTACTCTCCTTTCAGTACCAAAGCTGAAATTACTTTTTATTCTATTTTTTTATTATTATTATTATTATTATTATTATTTGTCCTGAACCTTGACTCTGTGTCGTCTCTCTCCTGTCTGTCTGTTCAGTTCGATGAAGGCTAAAAAGGCAGAGGGACTATGAATGAGCATTTCACTCTGGTTTGGCTTTTAAAAGCTCTTCAAACGCAACAAACTCTGAATGAAAGCAGGCAGTTTTTTTCAGCAATTCAGTTCAATTTCTTTCATTTATATTTCCACCAAATCACGACAAAGCTGCGTCACGGCGCTTCACACGAGTAAGGGCTAACCTTACCAAGCCCTAAAGCAAGTACACAGGCAACAGTGGTAAGGAAAAACTCCTGATGATGAAGAAACCTTAAGCAGACCAGACTCAGAGGGGTGACCCACTGCTTAGGTCATTCAAACAGTTATAAGGTTTTTACAAAGCTGAAAAAATGGGAAACAGAAAACCAAAGTAGCATTAAAAACAAATTGCATTACTGAGATAACCACTCAAGCATTTGTGCCGCAGACAGGGGGTCATCCAGTACCCTGGGGTGCATGGTTGGTGCCCATCCATTACACCAGTGGTCTCCAAACTATTCCAGAAAGGGCCGAGAGGGTGCAGGTTTTCTTTGCAGCCACTGACTTCAGCAGGTGATTTCACTGATGAACTCATCCCACCTGTTCAAAGGGATGTTAATCAGTGAAATCACCTGCTGAAGTCAGTGGCTGCAAAGAAAACCTGCACCCTCTCTGCCCTTTCTGGAATAGTTTGGAGACCACTGCATTACACAGTCAGTGGGCCTGTCACCATGGCAGAGATTATTCCAAATACAGACTGCAGTGTGCTGCGTCACGTTCAGCCATGGTATCTTGTGGTCAGTCCAGCGCCCTGCGGTGTGCAGCTGTCAACCTTGTGTGACATCATCAGTGCCTCGGACAGAGGGAAAAAGAGCAGAATCAGTCGGCTAGAAAAAGTGCACACTTAAGGTACGAGTTCACAGCCCAGTCTTATGTTTTTTTTTTGTTTTGTTTTTTTCATGCTCCTGTGATGAAATGAGTCAAATTTTCGTGATGGGGCTTTTTTTTTAACTCAATATTACTAACCCTACTCCCACCCCCAACCTTAACCATAACCTAATCTTACTCCTTCCCCCACTCACAGCATAACCACCCCGACCCCCACTTCACTTTTAATTTCATGCAGCCATCACGGATTGAATGAGAATGAATTTGTGTTGCTGTGATGAAAATGAGGTGCTTGCGTCACAATATCACAAACCAATAGAGTTATGGATATTTTGTGCTGCTGAATCACGACATGCTGTGAGACTGGGTTGAAGTTCACCAGCAGTAAATCAACAGGGAAGCAGAGAGAACACTGAGGTGATCGCCAGCCTAATAGACCCGGAATTTAGATGAAGTGAAGGCAAGATCTGTTCCATTACTAATAAGATGAATAAAGGGATAAGAAGCATGGTACCATACTATTCCAGTATACTAGCCGTATGAGAGAGAGAATAGATGTGTCTTAAGTCTGGACTTGAATGTCTCTACAGAATCAGATTGTTTTATCTCTGTAGGGAGATCATTCTAAAAAACAGGGGCACCATAAGAGAAGGCTCTGTGGCCCACAGACATTTTATTCACTGTAGGGACACTGTGCCATGAGAACGCATAGCCCAGGCAGGTACATAGGGTTTAATTAGGTCAGCCAAGTAGGGAGGTGTTGTGTGGGCTGCTGAAGAGGAGGTACAGCTGGCCCACTACCACTAGATGGCGCCCTGCTTGGAGTGCGGGCTCCAAGCACGAGAGGGCGTCAGAGCCGCTGGAGGTGACAGCTGTCATCCATCAACACCAGCTGTCACCCATCACCACCACTACAAAGACCGGACTGCAACTCCACCTCCTCGCAGAGAAATCTTCTACCATACAGGTAATTCTCTGCTAAACCTTAAATTCGAGTATTAGTCTGATCTCTTTTTGCAGCCGTTTTCCTGGGACGGATACCCTGTCTGCGGAGTTGGCGTTTGGTGTGGACTGCGACGGCTTCGCCTCACACCCCACCCAGATAAGTGGTTATCTCAGGAGCTGCACGAGTGTGTGATTGGAGGTGGAGGTTCTCCCTCCTTACTGAACACAGGCTGTGGGATTACTGAGTGTGCGAACTCACACTCATCCAGAACTGTTTCTGTTTTCTGCCAGCAGTACCGGGTCTGACTGCTGAAGACAGTGGCCACCTGGGGCGCAGGGCTTGGTGGCTCCGGTGTTCTTCAGGTCCGTTGGTGGTGAGGCTTGTGTGGGTTCCGGCTTTTCTCTCACTGGACGTCTCCTATCTTCGAGCCTGCCACACGTCACCTTTTTGTCGGATTGATATAACGCATATTTGTATCTGTCTGTATTACGTTGTGCATCTTCACAACATTAAATTGTTACTTTTTGGCTATTCCATTGTCCCTTCATTAACGCCCCCTGTTGTGGGTCCGTGTCACGACACTTCCCCAACAGGGAGGTGCTAGTCCGTGAATAATTTTATAGGGTAGTCGCAGAACCTTAAAATCTGATCTCACAGGGACGGGAAGCCAGTGAAGAGATGTCAAAATGGGTGTAATGTGATCAAACTTTCTGCTTCATGTCAAAAGTCTGGCTGCAGCATTTTGAACCCCTAATGCTAGAGTGCAGTAAACCAGAAAATAGAACATTGCAGTAGTCCAGGATGGGACGGATCTTTGCTATATTTCACAGGTGGAAGAAAGCAGTCTTCATAATATCTCTAATGTGGAGGTCAAACGACAACGTAGGGTCAAAAATCACCCCAAGGTTCCTCATTTTGTCAGTGTGATGTATGACACACGAGCCTATGTTCAGCTTAATCTGATCAAACTGATGCCAATTTCTCACTGGACCAAGAACCACCATTTCAGTCTTGTTCAGTTTGGCCTAAGATGGACCCCCGTGGAACCCCATATTTCATTGTCACTAAGGTTAGTGGTAGTGTTATTGTACAGGGACACAATGAGAGTGACTGGTTAGGTAAGATGCCAACTATGCAAGGGCATTCTCAGTAATCCCAAAATAATTCTCCAACCTATCGAGTACAATGACCGACCATATCAAAAGCAGCACTAAGATCTAACGGCACCAGAACTGTTGGGGTGTCTGAGTCCATTGCAAGAAGATCATTCACCACTTTAGTGAGAGCTGTCTCTGTGGAATGATATTTTCTAAAAGCAGACTGCAGTGGCTCAAAAAGGTTTATTCTCAGTAAGATTGTCCATGAGTGGCTGTGAAACCACTTTTTCCAGAATTTTAGAGCAAAATGATAGATTTGATATCGGCCTATCGTTTTTCAATACACTAGGGTCAAGATTAGATTTCTTAAGTAATGGTTTAATCACTGCAGGTTTGAAACATTTAGGAACAGATCCAGAAGTTAATGAGAGATTAATAATTTCAACACAATAGGCCCAAGAGTGGGCCACAGGTCCTTAAACAGTTTTGTTGTTGGTAGGGGGTTGAACAGATACAGTAGGTTGTGCTTTTAGTAGAAGTTACATGTTTTGTCAGCACGTCCAGTGAAATAATATCAAATTCGGTAAATCTAGATCATGTATCAGTGATGGCACCCACCTCGATAACAGGGTGTGGTGGCCGACTGACCATGAAGCTGAGCACCAAGCAGCTGGCACTGAATCCTTCCATGAATGGTCCTTTGAGGCACCTGTCTCAGCACAGAGAGCAGCATGATGCCGCTGTAGTTTCAGTCCAGGACAGGTTCTTAGTTCCAGGCTGCTGAAATGATTCCTGTTTCCCAAATGGTACTGTCAATATTCTTCCAGTGCTGTTTCAGAAAGAAGCTGAATGCTTGGGTTTGTGATTGTCCCGGGTCAAGACTAAGATCCAGGCTTTCAATGACTTCCTGGACAATTGATACAGCTCCAGAGGAGGGCAAAGTCAAAAATCTGTTCATTTCATGACAGAAAAGGAGAAATTCTACACATTGAGAAGGTGAAAGAAGTAAGAATATGGCAGATGATCAGGTCTGGTAACTTCATCACACTTGCCACACTCTGGAACCCCTCTGGGTCCTGGATGGCAACCACCCAGCCAGACAGCTGATCCATCATCAACTCTCCAAAGGAACCATCTATCTGTTGCAGCCAAGTGAAAAGCGTGTGGGTGTTCCCTTATTTAGGGCAAATGTGGGCGGGTCCTCTTTTATCATGTTCACAGATACGTCACAGGTCTGAAATGTCATAGCTCACATTCCCTCATAATGTGCACGATAAACAAGAAACAATAAATCAATAAAAAAAGTTGGTTTTGTCTCTGGTGTATTGATCGTCAAACTGTCGACTGATCATCTGAGCTTTGAAAGTATGAAATGTTCTCTGGCAGCCAGACGGTGAGACAGTGAAGAAGATTTCAGCGGCTGAATAAACACAGTGACATTTAAAACATTTTTGATGGATCGAGCTCGAACTCAGAACTCATTTCTGCGATTCATTCCAGCATCCATCCATCCATCTTTGTGCCTGTCTTTGTGTTCATTCATCCATCCATCTATTGATCTCCTGACCCACCTATCCATCCTTCAATCGATCCACATCTCAATCACTTCATCACTTGTGTCAGCCTCTTTCCTCCTCCTCTCATTTTCTCTCTTCTCGTCTTCTTGTTTACTTGCACTGACCCCTTGTTTGAATTTTTGTTTCTCCACTTTCCTTTTGATGGATTTAGAGGTGCATCAGATCAGGTGGCCGAGGAAGGTTCGTGACCTGGGCTGCAAGAGAAGATGGAAAAGAGTGGAGAACAGACAGGAGAATACAAGAGAAGACAAAAAGGAGAGGACTTCATCCATTTCACAGGAGGAAATTCAGGTTGGTGCATCAGCCAGTTTACAGACAATAATCTATCAAGAGCAGGCTGCCTCAAAAACTGAGTGAGCATGATGAAAGGTAGGAGTGAGGGAAGCCACCAAGAGTTTGAGCCTGCATGAAATAAATGGACTGCATTCATATAGCACTTTTCCATCTGAATCAGAAGATGGTGAGTTTGCATGAAGGAGACTATCGAGGGAAGCTACCAAGACGGTGAGGCTGTATGAAGGACACTGGTCTTACCTTCGCTCCAATCATCACCAAACTCGGTGTCCATGTAAAGTATGGCCCTTTCACTGACATGAGGAGGGTTATTTTCCAATCAGATGTTTATCACATAAGTCAGAGTAATTTACAGTAGTGTTCAGAATAATAGTAGTGCTATGTGACTAAAAAGATTAATCCAGGTTTTGAGTATATTTCTTATTGTTACATGGGAAACAAGGTACCAGTAGATTCAGTAGATTCTCACAAATCCAACAAGACCAAGCATTCATGATATGCACACTCTTAAGGCTATGAAATTGGGCTATTAGTTAAAAAAAAGTAGAAAAGGGGGTGTTCACAATAATAGTAGCATCTGCTGTTGATGCTACAAACTCAAAACTATTATGTTCAAACTGTGTTTTTAGCAATCCTGTGAATCACTAAACTAGTATTTAGTTGTATAACCACAGTTTTTCATGATTTCTTCACATCTGCGAGGCGTTAATTTTGTTGGTTTGGAACCAAGATTTTGCTTGTTTACTAGTGTGCTTGGGGTCATTGTCTTGTTGAAACACCCATTTCAAGGGCATGTCCTCTTCAGCATAAGGCAACATGACCTCTTCAAGTATTTTGACATATCCAAACTGATCCATGAGACCTGGTATGCGATATATGGGTGATTCTTAGACTACAGGCACTTATGTCCTTTGATCATATTGTATGAAAAACAGAAAAAAGGGGAAATTTCACACTTTTATAGTTATCTTTACAATGAAAGTGTGTTAAGAAATTTGTTCTAGTAGTCTATGATGACTTTTTCACTTTTTTTCAGCATCATTATATGCAAATATTGCAGTTTTGTGCTTGTCCCACACCCAGACTTTTGATCTTCAATGATAAAAATGAATGGTAAAAAAACGTTTTTTCTAATGTTTTAAAATATCTCTGAATAAAATATTAGTAAAATAATCAAAACATAATTGGGGTATTCAATGTCATACAACTGTTGTGATTTTTTTTTTTTAAACTAAATGTAGTTGTCCCACACTATTGCCGTAATTTCCATCACAACACTGTAATGTCCCTTTAAACAGTTTGTATGAAAGATTGTTTGGGTAGTTTCTATGGAGATAAACAGTGACATCAGAGGACATGTATATAGCGCCAAATCACAACAAACAGTTGCCCCAAGGCGCTTTTATATTGTAAGGCAATGGTGTGGTGGAAATTACATTTACAAGGCCAATAGTGCCCGTAGTTAAAGAATCACCCATATAGGCCCAACACCATAGTATGAGAAACATGCCCATATTATGATGCTTGCACCACCATGTTTCACTGTCTTCACTGTGAACTGTGGCTTGAATTCAGAGTTTGGGGGTCGTCTCACAAACTGTCTGTGCTCTTGGGCAAAAAGAACAATTTTACTCTCATCAGTCCACAAAATATTCCTCTATTTCTCTTTAGGCCAGTTGATGTGTTTTTTGGCAAATTGTAACCTCTTCTGCACATGTCTTTTATTTAACAGAGGGACTTTGCAGGGGATTCTTGCAAATAAATTAGCTTCACACAGGCGTCTTCTAAGTGTCACAGCACTTACAGGTAACTCCAGACTGTCTTTGATCATCCTGGAGCTGATCAATGGGTGAGCCTTTGCCATTCTGGTTATTCTTCTATCCATTTTGATGGTTGTTTTCCGTTTTCTTCCACGCGTCTCTGTTTTTTTTTTTTTTTTTGTCCATTTTAAAGCATTGGAGATCATTGTAGATGAACAGCCTATAATTGTTTGCACCTGCGTATAAGTTTTCCCCTCTCCAATCAACTTTTTAATCAAACTACGCTGTTCTTCTGAACAGTGTCTTGAACGTCCCATTTCCTTCAAGCTTTCAAAAAGAAAAGCATGTTCAACAGGTGCTGGCTTCATCCTTACATAGGGGACACCTGATTCACACCTGTTTGTTCCACAAAATTGACGAACTCACTGACTGAATGCCACACTACTATTATTGTGAACACCCCCTTTTCTACTTTTTTTTTTTTACTAATAGCCCAATTTCATAGCCTTAAGAGTGTGCATATCATGAATGCTTGGTCTTGTTGGATTTGTGAGAATCTACTGAATCTACTGGTACCTTGTTTCCCATGTAACAATAAGAAATATACTCAAAACCTGGATTAATCTTTTTAGTCACATAGCACTACTATTATTCTGAACACTACTGTATATCATTCATCCTCATTTGAGTCTCACTAAGTAACTGTTATTTTGAGACAAAGTCCTTCCATAGACAATTGATTGTGTTGCTGATGCAACAGTTATCATAAACACATTCAGCCAGTTGCAAACCACATGAGGGCGGAGACTAATGTGGTGCCAAGATGTCAACACACAACTGAGCATGGAAATACAAAAGGTAAACAAACAAACAAACAACTGAGCACATATGAGGGCTGTCCATAAAGTATAGGTCCTTTTTATTTTTTTCAAAAACTATATGGATTTCATTCATATGTTTTTACGTCAGACATGCTTGAACCCTCGTGTGCATGCGTGAGTTTTTCCACGCCTGTCGGTGACGTCATTTGCCTGTGAGCACTCCTTGTGGGAGGAGTCGTCCAGCCCCTCATCGGAATTCCTTTGTCTGAGACGTTGCTGAGAGACTGGCGCTTTGTTTGATCAAAATTTTTTCTAAACCTGTGAGACACATCGAAGTGGACACGGTTCGAAAAATTAAGCTGGTTTTCAGTGAAAATTTTAACGGCTGATGAGAGATTTTGAGGTGATACTGTCGCTTTAAGGACTTCCCACGGTGCGAGATGTCGTGCAGCGCTCTCAGGCGGCGTCATCAGCCTGTTAAAAGCTGAAAACCTCCACATTTCAGGCTCTATTGATCCAGGACGTCGTGAGAGAACAGAGAAGTTTCAGAAGAAGTCGGTTTCAGCATTTTATCCGGATATTCCACTGTTAAAGGAGATTTTTTTTAATGAAAGACGTGCGGACGGGTCCGCGCGTCGGGACGCAGCCGACGTGGTGTGGCGGCACAGGAAAAACACCTCTGTTGGAAGCCTTAAGGACAAGTTGGAACATGTCCAGCTGTTAAACAATTTCTCAGATACTCACTCCACTGAAAGCCATCAAAAGCTGCCTGGATTTTACAAATGGTTATCAACACAGAGGTGTTTTTCCTGTGCCACCGCACCGCGCCGGCTGCGTCCCGACGCACGGACCCGTCCGCACGTCTTTCATTAAAAAAATCTCCTTTAACAGTGGAATATCCGGATAAAATGCTGAAACCGACTTCTTCTGAAACTTCTCTGTTCTCTCACGATGTCCTGGATCAATAGAGCCTGAAATGTGGAGGTTTTCAGCTTGAAACAGGCTGACGACGGCACCTGAGAGTGCTGCACGACGTCTCGCACCGTGGGAAGTCCTTAAAGCGACAGTATCACCTCAAAATCTCTCATCAGCCGTTAAAATTTTCACTGAAAACCAGCTTAATTTTTCAAACCGTGTCCACTTCAATGTGTCTCACAGGTTTAGAAAAAATTTTGATCAAACAAAGCGCCAGTCTCTCAGCAACTTCTCAGACAAAGGAATTCCGACGAGGGGCTGGACGACTCCTCCCACAAGGAGTGCTCACAGGCGAATGACGTCACCGACAGGCGTGGAAAAACTCACGCATGCGCACGAGGGTTCAAGCATGTCTGACGTAAAAACGTATGAATGAAATCCATATAGTTTTTGAAAAAAATAAAAAGAACCTATACTTTATGGACAGACCTCGTAAATACAGATAGAGTAAAACAAACTGAGCACATAAATACAGACAAAGGGTAAACAAACAACTGAGCACATAAATACAGACAAAGGGTAAACAAACAACTGAGCACATAAATACAGACAAAGACAGAACAAACAACCGAGCACATAAATACAGACAAAGACAGAACAAACAAACAACCGAGCACATAAATACAGACAAAGACAGAACAAACAAACAACCGAGCACATAAATACAGACGAAGGGTGAACAAACAACTGAGCACATAAATACAGACGAAGGGTGAACAAACAACTGAGCACATAAATACAGACGAAGGGTGAACAAACAACCGAGCACATAAATACAGACGAAGGGTGAACAAACAACTGAGCACATAAATACAGACGAAGGGTGAACAAACAACTGAGCACATAAATACAGACGAAGGGTGAACAAACAACTGAGCACATAAATACAGACAAAGGGTGAACAAACAACTGAGCACATAAATACAGACGAAGGGTGAACAAACAACTGAGCACATAAATACAGACGAAGGGTGAACAAACAAACAACTGAGCACATAAATACAGACGAAGGGTGAACAAACAAACAACTGAGCACATAAATACAGACGAAGGGTGAACAAACAAACAACTGAGCACATAAATACAGACAAAGGGTGAACAAACAAACAACTGAGCACATAAATACAGACAAAGGGTGAACAAACAAACAACTGAGCACAGACACACAGACAAAGGGCGAACAAACAACTGAGCACGGGAATACAGACAAAGGGTGAACAAACAACTGAGCACATAAATACAGACAAAGGGTGAACAAACAAACAACTGAGCACATAAATACAGACAAAGGGTGAACAAACAAACAACTGAGCACATAAATACAGACAAAGGGTGAACAAACAAACAACTGAGCACATAAATACAGACAAAGGGTGAACAAACAAACAACTGAGCACAGACACACAAAGGACAAACAAACAACTGAACACGGGAATACAGACAAAGGGCGAACAAACAACTGAGCACGGGAATACAGACAAAGGGTGAACAAACAACTGAGCACATAAATACAGACAAAGGGTGAACAAACAACTGAGCACATAAATACAGACAAAGGGTGAACAAACAACTGAGCACATAAATACAGACAAAGGGCGAACAAACAAACAACTGAGCACATAAATACAGACAAAGGGCGAACAAACAAACAACTGAGCACATAAATACAGACAAAGGGTGAACAAACAACAAGCACATAAATACAGACAAAGACAGAACAAACAAACAACTGAGCACAGACACACAAAGGATAAACAAACAACTGAGCACATAAATACAGACAAAGGGTGAACAAACAACTGAGCACATAAATACAAAGGGTGAACAAACAACTGAGCACATAAATACAGACAAAGGGTGAACAAACAAACAACTGAGCACATAAATACAGACAAAGGGTGAACAAACAACAAGCACATAAATACAGACAAAGACAGAACAAACAAACAACTGAGCACAGACACACAAAGGATAAACAAACAACTGAACACGGGAATACAGACAAAAGGTAAACAAACAAGCAAAGAAACAAATGAGCACAGACATGCAAAGAAAGGATAAACAAACAGATGAGCACATGCTATTCTCTAGCTTGTTTGATGGAAAAAAAACATGAATTCTATAACTTTAAAAGATTGTCATTATTTCTGCAAGCTTTAAGTCACTGTTTTGCTGCAGCATGTTGTTTTGGCACTAGTTTTACACCAGCACTTCCTGACATGCATGTGGTCTAGAAACAGGGATCCTCTGTTTGGGGACATCAGCATGCTAACCACTTTCACTAATCTTTAATCCTCGTGCACAGTAACAGTTTCAGCCCCAGAGGCTTGTGGGAAATGTCTTTTTGGGATTAGGCTGACCCTGCTGGGTGTTGACGCTCAGTGTAAAAAACATTAACACCACCTAAAGTGTCTGTGTGACCTCTGAGGTCTGTCGACTGTTGTCTGACAGCAGGAGGTCAAAGGTTCAAATCCCTGCATTTCCAAGCCTGTGTTTTACAGCCGGCACGACACTGCGGCAGCTAATAGATGCCAACCTACGTGGTTAAATCACAGAAAATTGGATGATTCAGCAAAAGTGTGGCGGCGCATTTACAGCCGGAACAGGAGACAAATGAGAGTGTAAAAGGAGATTTAATGCTAGATTTATTAGCTCGGTGCTACAGGCTTCAAGCTGCAAACTGAGGTCACTCTGAACTCTTCCACTTCGAAAACACCATCAGTGATCCAATGCCAGCAAATTATGTTTCACAGATTATCTTCTTTATTCAGCGTTGTTATTGCTGAAATGTGACCTTTAACCTCAGAATGTCACACATTTAACTGTTGATTTACAGCAAACATAAGCTGAATAAAGAGTCACCCATCAGGGTTGACTGTGACGCTCATGATTAACATTTTTTCTGCAAAATTTCACACCAAAAATTCCTATCTTTTTTGTTGTATAAAATTTCCCCCTTATGTTGGGTGGGGGAGGGGGGGGGTGTCACTGTGCTAATCGATGATGTCAAGTTCAAATTAATGACTGTGCAGAATTAGCCATAGTTATTTTACACATTCGTCTGACTGTAGTCAGGAGAGCTTATACATTTAGAGATACATCGGGTTGACATTTCCACAAGCCAGTATCAGGCTGCATATCATGCAGCTTGTTTGACGACTGTCCCAGAAGTGTTGCCACAGATTGTTTAGAGATGCTAATAACTTTGCTGGAATGAAGATTTGAGAATGAAGGGCTTGATACTTGAGCTTAAGTTCAAGTGTTAAAATCTCGTGTTGGCAGAACAGCAGTGGGCTGAGCACACCGCCTTGGGGGACACCTGTGCTTAGCCGACTGTGCCTGATGTTCTGCTGCTGAAGTGTAGAACAACAATATGAGTGTCTTCAAAGTGTCGGAGGTGGTCGGAGTTTTAGTCCACCTGAAGAACGGTGATGTTACATTACGCTAGGGTCAGAACGTTTAACTAGCTAAGTGTTGATGCACTTGGAGATGGATAAACTGTTCTCTTTGTTATTATGGCTACCTGAGCTGTGAAAAGGGCAGTGTGAGTACACTGTGAACAGATGGAATGATGCTGAAGGTAGATGCCAGTTTTTATTGTTACATGAGACCCAACATCAGATTTAAAGAATATCAACATAGCTCTGTGTTTGCTAAATTTTCTAGGTGTTCCTCTGTTATTAAGACTTAAAGGTTTGTGGAAGTCAACTCTTTACTACAATACCAGCCCTTGCAGAAAGAAGAAGTGTCCATTAACAGTCAGAATAATTCTGAATTTACTGAACTGTAAAAAAAAAAATAAAAAAAATCTTTGTAAGTGTCGTGTCTTATAGTGTTAAAGAAATGAAATGAATATTGGAGTTATAAACATCAAAGAAGCTCATATCTCATAACTGAAGAGATAATAAGATCTAGATCGCCATCAAAATGTAACTCTTTCCTGATGAGGACCTTCTGTCCTCAAGAAGCTGAAAAGAAGATACTAAAAGACACAAGATGAAATTATATCTGAAAATGAGATGAAATAAGCTGAAGCTCCAGAGGACAAATGGGTTTTTATTCGTTCTATTTGTGTGATATGAAAATGAAAGTTTTCCACAGAATGAGAAGGATGAGGAGGATTAAGAGTGAGAGAGAGAGCGAGGGGTGGATTAAGAAAATAAATGATATGAGGCGACGTAACGGTGCACCAGAGCTGTGATTAGATTCCTCTCTCAGAACATTCCATCAGCTTCTGTAGCAACAATCAACGGCTGCTGAAAAAACTGATAGTTTGCATTGTGTCAGCATGTGTGTCTCAGAGATTTAAATAAAAATGAGGCTTTAAACTAAATCTTCATCATTTAGGCAGGACAGCTGAAGCACCCTCCAGCAAGGCATTTAACCATCACCTTTTGTCCAGGACAACCAGTAAAAATTGCATAAAACATCAACAATTTTGAATTTCTTTGACATTTTGCATTCACCACCTCCAGGATTGAACTGCTGACAATAAATGCACCCTGTATGCAGGCACCTCAGTGGTGAGGACCCCAGCGGCAGGATTAGATCAAGGACACGCCCATGTTTAGCACAAATGGCAGAGACTAATACTGTGGATAAGCACTCCAGATTTACAGATTTTTACCCAAGGCCATCAAATATGGCCATTGGGTATTGCGAAGACTTTTCATCTGTCCGTTTGTCGTCTGTCTATCCGTCTGTCCGTCTGTCTGTCTGTGCTTAGCATAAGTCCAGTCCTAGGGTCTTCATTTTGACAGGGAACATTCTTGGGACACAGACATTGGACAAGTTCAATGATGGCTAATCTTGACCTATTTTAAGATGTTAAAAAGTCACATTCTGTTTCAGTGTGTTCAGTTTTGTTTTTGAGTGGTGGGCGTGACAGCCAATCAGAGTAGAGCTGCACCGTAACGTCAGTGGCTGGTCTCTTCAAAATTGCTTCATTTTGTGTGTTTATATCCATGTTTTTTTTATATATATATTATGTAAAAGCTAGCAAGAAATAAACATTTCTAAAACTGAAAACGCTGTTTTTGGAACCAATTAACCCCTCTGTACCTATTTACAAAACATTTCACAGATGTTAGCATGGTGACATCACATGCTGGTTGCTAGATGCAAAACTGCAAAACTGTAAATATAACCGCTTTGTCATATGTTATGTAAAAGTTAGCGAGAAATAAACATTTCTACAACTGAAAATGCTGTTTTTGTAACCTGATAACACCTCTGGAGTCATTTACAAGACATTTTGTAGACGTCAGCGTACATATTAACTTCTGCTAACTCAAAGCTAACTTCCTATGGAGTAAAATTTGTCTCATTAATACCTGCAAATGCACAGAGGGCGATCTACAAATATTCCTTGATTTACACAACTTCCACTCTTAAAATGTAAATATTGTTTATGATTGATTGATTGATAGAGGGGCTTTATTGAACATGTACACATTCTATGTAATACAATAGCATCTTAATAATGTATTAAACAGCTGTAAATTGTAAAGAACATGATGCTCATACAGCTGAGGTTATTTTAGCATTGTATTATATTTTTGAATTATGAAAGGACACTGTCAGTTCATGTACATCACCACACAGTGAAGTAAAAAAGACAGATTATAGCCATCTGCTAATTTCCATCTGTTGTCCTTGGTAGATGTTCCACAGCATGTTTTTGACTGTGGGAGGAAACCAGTGTGCTTGGGGGAAACCCACACAGACATAGGGAGAACATGCAAACTCCACACAAAAAGGGCAGGAAGCGATCCCACAACCTTCTTGCTGTGAGGGATCTTGTATATTGACCATAGACTGTAACTTTCTCTTTTTTGGAGGAGGTGTATTTTTCTGACTCCAATAACTTTTAGGGTTCTAGCCCATTCATGACCTAATTCAGGCACGTACATGGCAACACCCAGTTGTACCAAATTTGGCTGAGCTGGGTACCATAGGGAAAAGTAGGCTTTTTTCAGACCCCAGTAACTTTTAGGGTTTCAGACTGAGCTCGATGAAAATAAAGGATTATTAACTGACTGTGAGGACTGTACAGGGAAATATCAGACCAACGTGTTGTCAGTACAGGTTAGCGAGGTCTGTGCGAAAAACACGGAGGTCTGATATTCCCGTACAGACCGAGCAAGTGAGGTTAATAATCCATTTATTATATGGCTATTATATACGAGGTCTATTAGAAAAGAAACCGACAGTTTTATATTAAAAAAAACTATATGGATTTGAATCACGTGCAATTACACCAGACATGCTTGAACTCTTGTGCGCATGTGTGAGTTTTTTCACGCATGTCGGTGACGTCATTCGCCTGTGGGCAGGCTTTGAGTGAGCACTGGTCCAGCCCTCTCGGCTGAAATCCTTTGTCTGCGACGTTGCTGGAGATGGCGCGTGTTGCTTTATCAAAATTTTTTCAGGACCTGTGAGGGATATCCGAGTGGACACTATTCGAGAAATTCAGCTGGTTTTCGGTGAAAAGTTAAACGGCTGATGAGAGGTTGTGGAGTTTCTTTCGCTTTAAGGACAGCTCACAAAGCGGATCGGCGCGGCGCAGTCGGAGGTGGCGTCCGTCTGGCTGTTTCGAGCTGAAAACATCCTAATTTAAGGCTCTGTTCACCAAGGACGTCGTCAGAGAACAGAGAAGTTTCAGAAGAAGTTGGCATGAGGAGTTTATGCGGACATTCCACTGTTAAAGGAGATTTTGTAATGAAAGAACGTGCGGGCAGATTCGCCGAGTCGGTTCCATGATGACGACGCAAATCTGTGTGCGCAGCGACAGGAAAAACACCTCCGTGTTGAAAACCATTTGTAAAATTCAGGCGGCTTTTGATGGCTTTCAACAAGTGAGTATCTGAGAAATTGTTTAACAGCTGGGCATGTTCCAACTTGTCCGTTAAGGTTTCCAATGGAGGTGTTTTTCTTGTCGCAACCCCCCGGGGTTGGGTCCGGCCTGACAAGCAAATCTCCCTGCACGTTCTTTCATTACAAAATCTCCTTTAACAATGGAATGTCCGCATAAACTCCTCATGCCGACGTCTTCTGAAACTTCTCTGTTCTCTGATGACGACCTGGGTGAACAGAGCCTGAAATGTGGAAGTTTTCAGCTTGAAACAGCGAGACGACGCCGCCTCGGAGCGCAGATCGCTGTCAGGGGCCGTGGGCCGTCCTTAAAGCGACACTACCAGACCAAAATCTCTCATCAGCCGTTAAAATTTTATCGAAAACCAGCTGAATTTATCGAATGGTGTCCACTCAGTTGTGCCTTACAGTTTTTGAAAAAATTTTTATCAAACAAAGCAGCAGTCTCTGAGCCATTCCTAAACAATGAAAAAATCGACGAGAGGGTGGGCCACTCCTCACTCAAAGACTGCCCACAGGCGAATGACGTAACCGACAGGCGTGAAAAAACTCTCGCATGCCCACGAGGGTTCAAGCATGTCTGATGTAATCACACGTGATTCAAATCCATATGGTTTTTGAAAAAAATAATAAGGTCGGATACTTTTCTAACAGACCTCATATATATAAACACGCAAACTTACAGTATCACTCGAATATGAAAGCTGCTGATGGCTTGTTGTCCGACTTGTTCGCTTCACCTCCATGAAGAAGTTGGTAACAGATGGTCCGGTTGTTAGCTGGTAAAGAGCTTTCAATCTGTGTGTTTTTTCAGATGCTGTTTCGATATTTATGGAGTACGTTCATATCCAACGTGTTTTTTCTAATCGCGTTTTTAGCTTCTGGTTTGTAAAGAAATACGTTTCCATGACTGACTGTCATGGAAACCGGTCCGATATGGGAACATATCTGACCGGTAATCAGCCAATCAGAGCGCACGTAGTGTCGCAGCCATATAATAATGAATACACTCCTCCACCCCCAACTTAATCTGCGTGCCAAATTTTGAGCAGACAGGCCCAGCGACTGCTGAGAGGTAGTCCAGAAGCAGACACACAGTTGCGTACCAGCGATTGTTCTAAGATGTAGTGATGGACCAGCTGTCTGCTGGGGGGGGGGGCTGCATAGTGTGGTTGATGCAGCGATGTGCAGTGCCAACACATGCTCCCAGACTTGACCTGATATAATTCACTTTTTTAACAATTTTTGTGCCGCTTTGTGGATCTCCTGCAGTGCAGCAGGATTTTATGAAGTTCAATAATCGAGAAAGTTAATACAATACATGATCGATTATAAAACCCCATTTTGGAGTACTAACTGCTGCCAAACCTCAATGATGTTTTTTACATTGAGAAATATTGAACACATTAGTGTGGCGTCTTGTTAAAATGTGCAACTAATCTCTGGATTGATTGTTTCTCTGATGGTTCGCAGCCACCAGCTGTTTTCTGACACCGTCTGTGTATCCGTGGAAGTTTTATAATTTGTATTATGAAGTGCCATATGGGTAGTAATTCCCTGTTCCCCGTGCAGATCGCCAGATTTTGCTGCTGTGCCATGTTTGCGATGCATGCACACCGAACAAGAGAATTCTGCAGTTTCACTTCATCTCAAAAAAACATTTTATACCATCATCAGTAAAGTGCAACATTTGTGATTTCTGATGATTTTTGATCAAACTAATGAAGGCTTTTTTATATTAAGTGAGATGTGGAAGTTTGAATATCTGAAATTTGCAGGTTGAGATTTGAGAATGAATCAAGGGAAGGGGTTCATGAAATAGAAATGAAGTGTAATTCTGGGTGTAATTTTGCCATCACAACTCTTGCGTGTTCTTTTCTCGTGTGACCCTTGGGAGGCTTTTGATTTACGGGCTGCTGCAGCAGCCTGCTGCAGCTGCACAAGTCACCATAGGAAATGAAACATCAGCTTACTGATGCTCATGTATTTATTTATTTCATGCATTTTGTTTGGTGTTTAACGTGTGACCCTGACTGAAGTGTAATCTCTGTGATGGAGGACTCATGCTGTTCCTGTCATCTTTATTCAAACCAGTGTGAATCCTTTTTGTACTAAAATGAAGCTTCACTTTACTTATTACCTTCACCAAGGAGGTAGTGTTTTCACTGCTGTTTGTCTGTCTGTTTGATTTCATAGACATTTGGTGAACAGACAGATAATGTTCTGGGAAATAAGTGATTCAATTTTGGAGGGGATGCAGAATATATCCTGGAACTGAGATCCAGAAAAAAGTTTATGATGAGGCGAAGGTCTGGAAGTTAAAGCGGTGGACTTGAAACCAGAGGATCTGACCTTGGCAATGCAAGTTGCTCCTGGTGTGCAGTTGATCACCCTGCATGGCAGCACCCTGACATCAGTGTGTGTGTGAATGTGTGAATGTAAGGCATCATTGTAAAGCACTTTGAGCATCTACTTCAGATGGAAAAGCTCAACAGAAATGCTGGACATTTAATACTTGGCACATAGCAACATTTAACTAAAGGCATTTTGAGAGGATGGTGAAGTGTGCAGCTGGATAATGTCCTAGAAAATGAAGGATTTGATGTTGAATTTGATCGAGAACATATTTTGGATTCAGGATCCAGAAGACATTTTAAGCATGCAGGACCATGTGGACTTGGCGAAAGCATGTGCTCTCTTGAAAGTTATTATTGTTGGTTATAAGCAACCAACAACAGAAATTTTGCTCTGATCAGGATCTGGATCAGGATTAGGATCTACATAGATTCAGACATCAGAGCTGTATCTAATTATAATATAGTCAAGTGGCCTCTGTGTACATGTATGCATGCGTGCATGTGTATGGCTTCGATCACGTAGAAACTGGGGATAGCTGACATTTGGCATTTGGTATCCTTCTGTATTTTGGGCCAAGAGTGAACACTGCCAAAACAGAATGTTGACAGGACAAATATTTTTGAGGAAGTACAGATATTAGTTAATAACACTGAACAATGGACATTGATAATTACATTCTGGACTCACACGTCATTCCAGCAGGGGGCAGTAAATCATTTATATATTAAAAGCGTGTGTCTGTGCGGGATTTTATTGAGTATAAGTTCAATGTAAGTACATAATATAATTGTAAATACATTAAAAATACATGGATGCACAAGAAACTGAAAACATAAATTTCCATTGTGGTCCACTGAAAATTCAAATGACAAAATAAAAGTAATAGTAAAATAATAATAATAATAATAATGTGTATATGATAACAAGAACTTCAGCATTTTACATAAATACATTAAGACAGTAAATTAACATAAAAAAATTTATGTAAATAACAGGAAATAAAAGGTTTGACTTTGTCTTCTCAAAACTTGACGTCTAAGATCTAAGGTTCTAAAAACATTCTGAACTTGCACACTATTCCACCTTATGACAGAAACTTTGCATAATTTAAGTTTGAGGAAAAAAATTAATTTCATTCACTTTGGAATAAGGCTGTAACATAACAAAATGTAGAAAAAGTGAAGCTATGTGAATACTCTGAAAGTTGAAGTTTGTTTTTCAGGGCCACCAATATATATTGGTGGCCCTGAAAAACAAACTTCAACTTTTTCAAGGTGCTTCTTCAGTTTTTGGTTCCTTTAAAGGGTAAAAACAAATTGGGTGATGTTTCATGAGATTTGGAGAACATTAACCACTGCCATCTGGCCCCTGTTTTTTGTGACGTGCGAGTGACATTTTGAGTTACGGACTGGATACATGGGTGATTCTTTAACTACGGGCACTATTGGCCTTGTAAATGTAAATTACAGTGTTGTGGTGGAAATTACGGCAATAGTGTGGGACAACTACATTTTGTTTAAAAAAAATCACAACAGTTGTATGACATTGAATACCCCAATTATATTTTGATTATTTTACTGATATTTTATTCAGAGATATTTTAAAACATTAGAAAAAAAAACGTTTCTTTACCATTCATTTTTATCATTGAAGATCAAAAGTCTGGGTGTGGGACAAGCACAAAACGGCAGTATTTGCATACAATGATGCTGAAAAAAGGTGAAAATCATCATAGACTACTAGAACAAATTTCTTAACACACTTTCAGTGTAAAGATAACTATAAAAGTGTGAAATTTCCCCTTTTTTCTGTTTTTCATACAATATGATCAAAGGACATAATAAGTGCCCGTAGTCTAAGAATCACCCACATACATTAGTTCATTAGTGGCCGATTTTGTTACATCTGCTTCAGGTCGCATTTTTGAGGCAATCAACATCAACATGGACTTCCTCATCCACTCAGAGTGGGAGGATGACCCATCATTCCAGTCTTCACAGCAGGTCCTGGATAACATTGCTGCTGTCAGTGATTTTGCTGAGTGAGGAGTTGCACTTATCCAGGATTACAATCAGATCCTACAGCAGCGCCAATACCTGCTGCAAGTTGAGTGGCATCGACGTCCGTTCCCGGAAGCGAAGAAACTGGACTGTTTGTTTTCACCAAATAGGTGGACCAAACATTTTCTCATTAAGAACAACAAATTTGTCAGGAAGCACCTTGAGAAAGTCACATTTTTATTTTTGGCATACTGTGGACAGGACCACCCTGTATGTGGGTGATTCTTAGACTACGGGCACTTATTATGTCCTTTGATCATATTGTATGAAAAGCAGAAAAAGGGGAAATTTCACACTTTTATAGTTATCTTTACAATGAAAGTGTGTTAAGAAATTTGTTCTAGTAGTCTATGATGACTTTTTCACCTTTTTTCAGCATCATTATATGCAAATATTGCCGTTTTGTGCTTGTCCCACACCCAGACTTTTGATCTTCAATGGTAAAAAAAAAAAACGTTTTTTCTAATGTTTTAAAATATCTCTGAATAAAATATCAGTAAAATAATCAAAACATAATTGAGGTATTCAATGTCATACAACTGTTGTGATTTTTTTAAACAAAATGTAGTTGTGGTTTGTGCCACAGCGTCGCATCACACCATGCTAAGCTAAGCTGTGACATGCAGGACACTGGCCAGTCTTACTGAGGAAACTGCTTTTGTGATCACGGATTTGGAAAGAACATGACAGCCATTTTCTGCAACATTTAGCGACACCTTGCATTGGTGTGTTTTCACAGATTTTCATAGATCTGGCAACTTGCTTCTGACGGATTGTTTGTTGATGTGACGCCACTCTGAACTTCACATGGTTGTATACGCTTCTTTTATTTCTGTTTAGCACTCTTCTGGTTATTAATTGTATCTACTCTGAACGTTATTTAACAACAGTCTTGTTGTGAATCGCTAGCAGTTAGCATTCGCTAGCAGTTAGTGCTTGTCCCACACCCAGACTTTTGATCTTCAATGATAAAAATGAATGGTAAAGAAACATTTTTTCTAATGTTTTAAAATATCTGAATAAAATCAGTAAAATAATCAAAACATAATTGGGGTATTCAATGTCATACAACTGTTGTGATTTTTTTTAAACAAAGTGTAGTTGTCCCACACTATTGCCGTAATTTCCACCACAACACTGTAATGTCCCTTTAAACAGTTTGTATGAAAGATTGTTTGGGTAGTTTATATGGAGATAAACAGTGACATCAGAGCACATGTATATAGCGCCAAATCACAACAAACAGTTGCCCCAAGGCGCTTTATATTGTAAGGCAATGGTGTGGTGGAAATTACATTTACAAGCCCAATAGTGCCCGTAGTTAAAGAATCACCCATATAAACGGTTACATCTTGGTTGATCTTTTCACAGGACTGCAGGTACATTGAACCTTGGCAGGAAAATATACGCTCTGAGTACCACTGCAGGTTGTGAACAGTAACTAGAACCAGCTTGGACCTTTTCTCTCATTGGTGTTTAATCAAGAATGCAGAAACGCTAAGTCAAGCACATTCACAGGCTTATTTCCCCCGACATCACAAGTCCTCATATCCTGTAATTTGTTGTTTTTTCATAAACAGCCTGATGCTGATGCTGATGAGGAGGAGGGGGAGGAGATCTGAGGAAGGACACACAGACACAAGCAGAGGGGGATTTGGCATCTAATCCCAGTGCTTCCATTTTCTTTTTCGCTCTAATTATCTGCAGAGCAACAAACTCATTTTGTCAGCTGGAAATTTTAATTAAACTTTGCTGGTGGAGGTGATTTTACAGCAGTGAGAAGTCTTGATGATTTTATGGCAAAATTAACTTTAAGAAATTTCAAAATAAATAACTGGGTGTTGGGTCATGTTCTGGAAAACAGTTACTGGGGTGCATTTTTTATACATTTATCCATCCATCCATCCATCCAGCTCAAGCAAAGCGGCCCAGACCTCCCGATCCACACACACCTCCTCCAGCTCCTCCGGGGGAACCCCAAGGCGTTCCCAAGCCAGCCGAGAGATGTAGTTCCTCCAGCGTGTCCTGGGTCTTCCCCGGGGCCTCCTCCCAGTGGGACGTGCCCGGAACACCTCTCCAGCGAGGCGTCCAGGGGGCATCCGGAAAAGATGCCCGAGTCACCTCAACTGACTCCTTTCGACGTGGAGGAACAGCGGCTCGACTCCGAGCTCCTCCTGAGTGACCGAGCTCCTCACCCTATCTCTAAGGGAGCGTCCAGCCACCCTGCGGAGGAAACTCATCTCGGCCGCTTGTACTCGCGATCTCGTTCTTTCGGTCATGAGCCAAATCTCATGACCATGGGTGAGGATCGGAACGCAGATCGATCGGTAAATCGAGAGCTTTGCCCCCCTACTCAGCTCTCTCTTCACCACAACGGTCCGATACAGCGACCGCATCACTGCAGATGCTGCACCGATCCGTCTATAGATCTCACGCTCCATCCATCCCTCACTCGTGAACAAGACCCCAAGATACTTAAACTCCTCCACTTGAGGCAAGGACACTCCACCGACCTGAAGAGGGCAAAGCACCTTTTTCAGGTCGAGAACCATGGCCTCGGATTTGGAGGTGCTGATTTTCATCCCGGACACTTCACACTCGGCTGCAAACCGCCCCAGTGCACGCTGAAGGCCCTAATTTGATGAAGCCAACAGAACCACATCGTCCGCAAACAGCAGAGACGAGATTCTGTGGTTCCCAAACCAGACCCCCTCTACACCCTGGCTGCGCCTAGAAATTCTGTCCATAAAAATAATGAACAGAACCGGTGACAAAGGGCAGCCCTGGCGGAGGCCAACGTGCACTGGAAACAGGTTTGACTTACTACCGGCAATGCGAACCAAGCTCCTGCTGCGGTCGTACAGGGACTGGATAGCCCTTAGCAAAGGACCCCGGACCCCGTACTCCCGGAGCACTCCCCACAGGGTGCGCCGAGGGACACAGTCGAATGCCTTCTCCAGATCCACAAAACACATGCGGACTGGTTGGGCAAACTCCCATGAACCCTCGAGCACCCGATGGAGCGTGTAGAGCTGGTCCAGTGTGCCGCGACCAGGACGAAAACCACACTGCTCCTCCTGAATCCGAGGTTCAACCATCGGTCGAATTCTCCTCTCCAGTACTTTGGAATAGACCTTACCGGGGAGGCTGAGGAGTGTGATCCCCCTATAGTTGGAACACACCCTCCGGTCCCCCTTCTTAAACAGAGGGACCACCACCCCAGTCTGCCAATCCAGAGGCATTGTCCCCGATCGCCACGCGATGTTGCAGAGGCGTGTCAGCCAAGACAGCCCCACAACATCCAGAGACTTAAGGTACTCAGGACGGATTTCATCCACCCCAGGAGCCTTGCCACCGAGGAGCTTTCTAACCACCTCGGTGACTTCGGCCTGGGTAATGGATGAGTCCACCTCCGAGTCCCCAGTCTCTGCTTCCTCTTCGGAAGACGTGACAATGGGATTGAGGAGATCCTCGAAGTACTCCTTCCACCGCCTGACAACATCCCCAGTCAGGGTCAACAGCTCCCCACCCGCACCGTAAACAGTGCTGGTGGAGAGCTGCTTCCGCCTCCTGAGGCGTCGGACGGTTTGCCAGAATCTCTTCGAGGCCGACCGATAGTCCTCCTCCATAGCCTCCCCGAACTCCTCCCAGACCCGAGTTTTTGCCTCTGCGACCGCATGGGCTGCGGCACGCTTGGCCTGCCAGTACCTGTCAGCTGTCTCTGGGGTCCCACCTACCAACAAAGACAAGTAGGTCTCCTTCTTCAGCTTGATAGCATCCCTTACTTCCGGTGTCCACCACCGGGTTCGGGGATTGCCGCCGCGACAGGCACCAGAGACCTTGCAACCACAGCTACGAGCAGCCGTATCGACAATGGAGGTGGAGAACATGGTCCACTCGGACTCCATATCTCCAACCTCCCCCGGGATCTGGGAGAAGCTCTCCCGGAGGTGGGAGTTGAAGACCTCGCTGACAGAGGGTTCCGCCAGTCGTTCCCAGCAGACCCTCACGATATGTTTGGGCCTGTCAGGTCTTACCGTCTTCCTACCCTCCCAGCGGATCCAACTCACCACCATGTGGTGATCAGTCGACAGCTCTGCCCCTCTCTTCACTCGAGTGTCCGAGACATTTATTTATCTTTTTTTCCATGAAAGGTCAAAACAAAACACCAGCACATCACTTACAAAGTGCTAACGTTGTAAAGGTGCAATCAAGTAGGTCAGTGTGACACAACCCAAACCTTCACAAATATCCAACACCAACATATCAACCATAGGCCCTCCAAAACAATAACAATTAAAATACATAAATAAATAATAATAATTAAAAAAACACGCTCCCATGACAATCGGATCAGGTTTAGGTGTAAAAGAAGTTGCCGTCTTTATTCTAGGCTGAGGTACGGTACACAGGTGATCAAGCAGCGGAGCAGAGGTACAAACAAGGTAAGACAAAAATGCAGTCATATTCAATCAGGGTTCAGAGGCACGAGCAAACACTGACATCAGGGATGAGACAAAAGGTGTGGTCAAAGTAAACAGAGCAAGATAGAGTACACGGCTAAGCAAAAACAGGACTGTAGACAGAAGGCTGGAATGTGTACAAACAACGACAAACTGGCAGGGGAGTGGTGGCTGGGAGGTGTTTAAATAAGACAGCTGTTAACAAGGTGCACGTGAGGAACAATCTAGAAAGGGGGTGTGGCAGGTAGACAAAGATTATACATCAGGAAGATGGTGAGGAAGGGAGTGCACAAAGTGAAGTGACGTAGGATACAAAGATGCATAGCAGGTGCAAAGAGCGTGAGTGAATGGAAACACAAAGGAGACAGAATCAAAGTGTGAGACGGGGACACAAGAGCTGATGGAGAGGCATGAAATGGCAACACAATCCGGTTTGAGTGAGAGATGAAGACACAATGGCAGGTGCAGGGAGTGGAGTGAACACAAACAAATGAGGACAAACTGAGAACAGAGCTAAAATGTAATCTATGGACAGAATATAATACTACTATGAAGAGGACCAGGACAGAGCATGAATCATGGGAACTAAAAGCAAACCAAGATATAATAAGTACAAGAGGAAAAACTACATGAGAACTGATCATAAAATAGAAAATCAATACTAAAGCAAAGCTAAACAGGAACTGACTAATTAACAGAAAGCAAAATCCAATATTAAAGCACAACACAAAACAGAAATGAGAACAACAAAAATAAACAGATGATAGCTAAAAGATAAACAATGAAAACAAACTGCCAGAACAAACTAGAATGAAACTGAGCAATGGCCAAAGTATGAAAGTAACAAAGAAACAAAGTGACAAAGCAAAAACAGAATAGAGAATAAATACGACAAAAAAAAAAGACTAATAAATCAAAGCTGGGGCACGTGAAGGGAAAAAGAAAGAGGGGAAAAACCGAATCAAAGCCCAGATCCGGCCTAAATCCTGACAATTACATGGTTGCCACACTTTTAGAAACTCATCAGCCCCCCCAACAGTAAACTTGATTTTTTTTCAAGTTTTAAGAAAAGCATACGATCTTTAATGGAACTTTACAAGAAAATAATATTCTGTGACATGCCAGCAATGAGGTAAAGGCAATTACATCAGCCTGTGAGTTAGTAAGGGGACACAATGATGACTTCAGGAATTCCAAAACATCGATCAGAGGACAAGGCTGTAGACTGATGCCAAGAATGTTAGAGATAACATCAAAATATGAAATCCAATGTCACTGAAGTTTGGGGCAAAGGAAAAAAAAACATAACTTAAATCACAGGGAGAGGAGCTACATCAGTCACACAGATCTGAGGCAAATGTTGGATTATTTTGACTTTGAAAAATGCAGCCTATGTACTATTTTAAATTGAATTAGGGAAAGTCTTGCACAAGATGATGACGTATAAATTCTTTCAATTGCCTTGAAACCTTCCCTGAATTTGAGTCCCAACTCTTCTTCCCAATTACATACACACACACACATATATATATATATATATATATATATATATATATATATATATATATATATATATATATATATATATATATATATACACTCAACAAAAAATATAAACGCAACACTTTTGGTTTTGCTCCCATTTGTATGAGATGAACTCAAAGATCTAAAACTTTTGCCACATACACAATATCACCATTTCCCTCAAATATTGTTCACAAACCAGTCTAAATCTGTGATAGTGAGCACTTCTCCTTTGCTGAGATAATCCATCCCACCTCACAGGTGTGCCATATCAAGATGCTGATTAGACACCATGATTAGTGCACAGGTGTGCCTTAGACTGTCCACAATAAAAGGCCACTCTGAAAGGTGCAGTTTTATCACACAGCACAATGCCACAGATGTCGCAAGATTTGAGGGAGCGTGCAATTTGCATGCTGACAGCAGGAATGTCAACCAGAGCTGTTGCTCGTGTATTGAATGTTCATTTCTCTACCATAAGCCGTCTCCAAAGGCATTTCAGAGAATTTGGCAGTACATCCAACCAGCCTCACAACCGCAGACCACGTGTAACCACACCAGCCCAGGACCTCCACATCCAGCATGTTCACCTCCATGATCGTCTGAGACCAGCCACTCAGACAGCTGCTGAAACAATCGGTTTGCATAACCAAAGAATTTCTGCACAAACTGTCAGAAACCATCTCAGGGAAGCTCATCTGCATGCTCGTCGTCCTCATCGGGGTCTCGACCTGACTCCAGTTCGTCGTCGTAACCGACTTGAGTGGGCAAATGCTCACATTCGCTGGCGTTTGGCACGTTGGAGAGGTGTTCTCTTCACGGATGAATCCCGGTTCACACTGTTCAGGGCAGATGGCAGACAGCGTGTGTGGTATCGTGTGGGTGAGCGGTTTTCTGATGTCAGTGTTGTGGATCGAGTGGCCCATGGCGGCGGTGGGGTTATGGTATGGGCAGGCGTCTGTTATGGACGAAGAACACGTGCATTTTATTGATGGCATTTTGAATGCACAGAGATACCGTGATGAGATCCTGAGGCCCATTGTTGTGCCATACATCCAAGAACATCACCTCATGTTGCAGCAGGATAATGCACGGCGTCATGTTGCAAGGATCTGTACACAATTCTTGGAAGCTGAAAATGTCCCAGTTCTTGCATGGCCGGTATACTCACCGGACATGTCACCCATTGAGCATGTTTGAGATGCTCTGGACTGGCATATACGACAGCGTGTACCAGTTCCTGCCAATATCCAGCAACTTCGCACAGCCATTGAAGAGGAGTGGACCAACATTCCACAGGTCACAATTGACAACCTGATCAACTCTATGCGAAGGAGATGTGTTGCACTGCATGAGGCAAATGGTGGTCACACCAGATACTGACTGGTATCCCCCCCAATAAAACAAAACTGCACCTTTCAGAGTGGCCTTTTATTGTGGGCAGTCTAAGGCACACCTGTGCACTAATCATGGTGTCTAATCAGCATCTTGATATGGCACACCTGTGAGGTGGGATGGATTATCTCAGCAAAGGAGAAGTGCTCACTATCACAGATTTAGACTGGTTTGTGAACAATATTTGAGGGAAATGGTGATATTGTGTATGTGGAAAAAGTTTTAGATCTTTGAGTTCATCTCATACAAAATGGGAGCAAAACCAAAAGTGCTGCGTTTATATTTTTGAGTGTGTGTATATGTATATATGTATGTATGTATGTATGTGTATATATATATATATATATATGTATATATATATATATATATATATATATATATATATATATATATATATATATATATATATATATATATATAAGTGGAGGAGTTTAAGTATCTCGGGGTCTTGTTCACGAGTGAGGGACGGACGGAGCGTGAGATCGATAGACAGATCGGTGCAGCATCTGCAGTGATGCGGTCGCTGTATCGGACCGTCGTGGTGAAGAGAGAGCTGAGTAGGGGGCAAAGCTCTCAATTTACCGATCGATCTACGTTCCGATCCTCACCTATGGTCATGAGATTTGGCTCATGAGCGAAAGAACGAGATCGCGAGTACAAGCGGCCGAGATGAGTTTCCTCCGCAGGGTGGCTGGGCGCTCCCTTAGAGATAGGGTGAGGAGCTCGGTCACTCGGGAGGAGCTCGGACTCGAGCTGCTGCTCCTCCACGTCGAAAGGAGTCAGTTGAGGTGGCTCGGGCATCTTTTCCGGATGCCCCCTGGACGCCTTGCTGGAGAGGTGTTCCGGGCACGTCCCACTGGGAGGAGGCCCCGGGGAAGACCCAGGACACACTGGAGGGACTACATCTCTCGGCTGGCTTGGGAATGCCTTGGGGTTCCCCCGGAGGAGCTGGGGGAGGTGTGTGTGGATCGGGAGGTCTGGGCGGCTTTGCTTGAGCTGCTGCCCCCGCGACCCGACTCCGGATAAAGCGGAAGATAATGGATGGATGGATGAATGGATGAAAGAACAAGATTTTATAGCCGCAAGGGCTTTGTTATGGGGGATAAGTTGAAAGAGGTCCGCCAAAGGATGTTTTGGGGAAGAGAGGGGAACTCTGTAAAAATAGTAGATGCACAATGTGTAATTTGAAAAAAATTAAATATATGAGATGAAGACAAAGCATATAAGGAAGACATATCGGTAAAATTAAGAAAGGTATTATCCTTAAAAAGATCACAGAAACTTTAAATGCCCTTCTTTCCCCATAGATGAAATGAAATGTCTAAGAAAGATGGAGAAAGGGCCAAGAGCAGAAGCAGAAACCCAATTGAAATCAGAACTCATTCCATATTTTTAAGAGAGGCAAGTACAACAGGGAGGCAAACACGACTTAGCTTCTAATTGACCCCAAGTTGTATGAGGATGTTTTGACCAGTAAATGTATTTTTGAATGTTAATTATCCAGTAATAAGACATCAAATTAGTTAAAGACAGAGCAGACATTTTTGTAATAATGATTTACATACTCTTACCTCCCTATATGAATGAGGAAATCATTTGACCAATAGATTTAAAAAAGGTTTTTGGTAAGAATAAAGGAATACACTTTAATAGGAATAAAAACTTTGGTAAAACATTCATTTTCACTGTATTAATCCTACCAAAAACAAATACCGGGGAATTAGCCCATCATTGAAAAGTTGACCTCATTACTGGACAATAGAGGAGTAAAATTTGCAGCCCTCAGAGCCTGACGTGAACCATGTTGCATTCACTCCCAAATATGTAACTAGAATGAATCACATGGAAAGGAAGATCAGTTTGTCTGAGATGCTGTGCAGCTATATTTATAGGCAAGCATTCACTTTTTTTGTATGTTAAGTCTATATACAGAAAAAGAGCCAAAATTTTGGAGTACTGCCATAATACATTTTAAATGGCTAGTTGGATTTGTGACATATAAAAGTAAATCGTCTGCATACAGAGCAACTATATGGTCTGTACTCTCACTACACACCCTGGAGCAAGGAAGAGGTTCTGAGACTTATTGATAGTGGCTCTACTGCTCAAGGAAAAAGTAAAGGGGAGAGGGGACAACCTTGACGTGTACCATGTGACAGAGTAAAATACTGATATTTTACATTTTTTGTACAGACAGAAGCTAGGGGAGAAATATACAGGAGACCAATCAAAGAAATAAATCTATCGCCATAACCAAATTTCTTCAGTATTTCAACATCATACTTCCATTCCAAGCCATCAAATGCATTTTCAGCATCCAATAAAATTACGACTTCAGGGAGATTACTATGGTGTTTGGACTACAGTACACTGAAAAGGGTGTGTATATTAAAAAAGGAATGCTTTCCTTTGATAAGACCAGTCTGTTCTTTTGATATAATAGAAAGGAAAATTAAATCTGTACGGGACGCTAACAATTTGGACAAAATGTTCACATCCATATTAAGTAGGTTAATAGATCTACTACAAGCACAAGCACAGGAAGTCTGATCTTTTCCTTCCTTGAGCAGTAAGGAAATTTGTCCTGTTACAATAATCACAGAAACATTTTCGGCAGAGTTATTGTTCTTGATCAACAAAGTTAACACAGAACGATAATACGGGGGGGGGGGGGGGGGGGGGTGATGATAAAATGGTATTAATTATGAGAAAGCCCTAAAAACAATAGAAAGTGTCTCATCTCAGTCTGACCAACGGAAAGGCAGAAGCAGTAATAACCTCAATCAGTCCAGTTTACCTGTAACAGTGCAGACAGCAGATAGTTATTGAAATGAAAAGAAAAACATGTCTAGTATTTGCACAGGTCCTGCACAAACTTGTCACTATCAGATACAGAATGCAGCCACTTTCTCTCCCCCGTCAGCAAAGTAACACACAGTTTGGCCTGGTACGGGAACGCAGGCCTGAGTCTCTGCTTGTAGAAGTCTGACATGGCGCGCTTGGATTCCGCATACTGTCTCATCGCTTCAGGGCTGTAATCTTTGTGGAACCGAATCTTATATCCATTGTAGGTCAGGCCACCCCTTTTACGTTAGGGATGTGAATCTTACAACAACTCACAATTCAATTCGATTCTGATTCTTGGGGTGACGATTCGATTCATAATCGATTTTTGATTGAAAGAGCTCTGAGAAATAGTTCTATTACTTAAAAAAATGTTTATGTTTAAGAAAATGCAGCTTTACAAGGTTAATCAAGTGATTCTAGATGTAAATTTACTTATCTGCTTTGCTCGTTCAGAGTTTGCTAGCAGTTTAGCGAAGCGCTGGTCAGTAGTCGGCAGATACTGCTGCTCCGCTTCTTTTAGCATAGCATGTGGGCTTGCGGATTTGAAGTGTTTCCAAAGTACTTGACTTTCATTTTGCGGATTTTGCACACTGCATAAGTCATGCCAAGCTCCTTCGTACGCAGCAAATAATAAAATCCAAAATGCGCCCAAACATTTGCCTTCAGCAAAGACGGTGCGGGCTGAATTAGCTCTTCATCCGCCATGCTAAGATGCAGCTCACGAATGTTTGAAGCACGCCGGACCCTCCCCTTGCGGGGACGCTGTAGTATGGAAGACGTTGCCTGACAAACAGTACACGCAGCGAGTAAGTAAGAAAATGTTTTAAAAAATGCTTTTTAAAAATCGATTCTTGGACATTTTGGATCGATTCAGAATCTTAATAAATAAGAATCGCGATTCAGATGTGAATCGATTTTTTTCCGGCACCCCTATTTTATGTGCCTCATGAATCACCACATCTTTCATTTGATAATGATGAAAGCGCAGGATAACTGGTCTAGGTTTTCCTACAGGAGCCAGTTTAGGAGCTAAGCTCCGGTGAACCCTGTCCAACTCCGGCGGTGAAGCATCCAACTCCGTTCAAAAACATCAATGAGGAGTTGGGGAGAAAAAACAGAAGGGAACGGACCTCAATAGCTTCAGGTAAACCTATAATCTGAACATTCTGGCATCTGCTCCATCCCTCCACGTCTGCCATCTTGGATTTTAACCAGTCGTCTTTACGGATTGCAGAGTATTTGGCCTTGAGCTGGTCCAAACACTGATCAAAATCAGTGTGCGCAGATTCAAGAGAATTAATGCGTAAACCGTGGTCACGCACTGCAGATTGGACACTGTCCAGCTTATAAGACAAACTTTCAGAAGAAGGTTTAAAGTCTGCAGACAGCGCAGCTCTGTGGTCTTCTAGCAGAAGGCTAATCTCTGCCTTGTTACAAGTGCAGCAACAGTGATGTTTCTGTCTCACTTGGATCTTACTTTTGACTTGGACATTTTGCAGATTTTGTAAATATGATTCCAAACAAAAAGTGTGAAGTTTGCAAGGCAAAAAATATGAATAGTGCGGTGGACTGAGCTGAATACCCATCTACTCTCTAAACGGCACCAGAAGTCTACTGAGGTGCTTTTGATGGTGATGAAATGTTTATTGACTTGGACTTTATGGATGATACTGTGATCTTTGTGGGATCAGACTGGATTAAGACTGAGTTCCAAACTTTCAATGACTTACTGGACTTGGACAAGTATCTGTATGTGGCAAAAGTGTCTCTGCATCCTCTGCCTTTGAGATCCAGAGATGCCTTGGAAAATTTTATGTAGTCATGAGGACAAAGGTCAGAGATGTTTTGGTGATGCTGATATATTTGTAGGAGAAAAAAGGTCCAAGTCTTTAGGGTCCTGGGGTCTCATGTACAAAAACTTGCATGGATTTCCTACTGTAACATGGCATATGCTAAAACACAGAAACTGGCATAAGCACAAAAAAATTCAGATGTATTAAAGTGTGCATACGCATGGATCCAAGCCTGTTCCTTTTGTAAATCCCACTCAACATGGAATTGAGTGCACATGCTCATGCGCCAGGCCCCCCTTTCCACGCCCACATTTAAATATGCATATTCATGTAAATTAGCCCCTGGCAGCTGGGAATCCCCACTCTGTCAGATCAGTCAACATGACCACAGAAAAGAATTTATACCAAGTGTGAGCGACAGATTTGAGCAGGATGAGGAGACACAAGGATAGTTTATTTGGTACTTCACTAACCTTCACTAAAAGACTATGCCAGTATGCTAGCCATACAAAAGGGAAAATAAGTGCGTCATAAGTCTGGACTTGAAAGTCTCTACAGAATCTGACTGTTTTATTGATGCAGGGAGATCATTCCACAGAACAGGGACATGATAAGAGAAAGCTCTCAGACCTTTTATTCATCCTAGGGACACAAAGTAGTCCTGCACCCTGAAAATGCAAAGCCCGGGCCAGTACATAGGGTTCAATTAGGTCAGCTAGGTAGGGAGGTGCCAGTCCGTGAACAGTTTTATGGACTAGTAGCAGAACCTTAAAATCTGATCTCTTACAGGGACAGGAAGCCAGTGAAGAGATGCCAAAATGAGTGTAATGTGGTCAAACTTTCTGCTTTGTGTCAAAAGTCTGGCAGCAGCGCGGGTGGAAGAAAGCAGTCCTCGTAATATCTCTAATGTGGAGTTTAAAGGACAATGTAGGATCAAAAATTACCCCATGGTTCCTCACTTTGTCAGTGTGATGTTTGACACACAAGCCTTGGCATCAATTTTACCAGCTTACGGAGTTTAGAATTGATGTAAAATAGATGCCGATGTCTCACTGGACCAAGAACCAGATCACATTAGGTTACTTTAGAGAGGGGGAGAATGGAATGGACTGATTGTCTGTCTGGGTGATTGCCATCCAGCACCTGGATTAGTTCCATGGTGTGGTTGATGTAATGCCCTCAGATCTGAGCTTGATACGTCTGCTGACGTGGATAAAAGGCTTCTCCACTAGGGAGCAGATAAGAGCTGACTCATGCACTGGGGCTTGACAACAAAAAATAACAGACCAGGTGTTCTGATGATGTCACTGCAGAACAGCATGATGATGCTTCCTCTTCTTCTTTTTTGTCCATTGTTATATTTTACACTTTACTGTGCTGTCTCTGTGGTTCAGGATAGTATTGCAGTTTTTTCGAGAAAGTGCAGGAATTTTTATTCTTGCATTCTGATTTTTGACAAAGTCACTTAATTTGTTGTCTAAATCAATGAGTTATTGGTGACATCAATATAAAAATAGAAATACATGCTTTAATTAAAATGTCACATTAATTATACGATGCCTTTCTAACAACCCTTTTTTAACATCATTAACATCGTTTAACATCTTGATCTACACCGTGTTGTAAACACCATTAATTTTACGTGGAATGTATTGCGTTTTTAGTTGCATTTTTATTTTATAAACATCATATTGATAATTACGACGGCATTTTAGGGCCACATAGAAATTTTTTTAGACTTCGAGAATAAAGTCGTAATATTAAATTATGACTTTTATTCTCACAAGAATAAAGTCATAATATTACGAGAATAAAGTCATAATTTAATATTTCGACTTTTTTCTTGTAATATTATGACTTTTTTCGCAAAATTATGACTTTATTCTCGTAATATTATGACTTTTCTTTTCGTAATATTACGACTTTATTCTCCAAGTCCAAAAAAAAAAAGAAATTCAATGTGGCCCTAAAACTCCGTCGTAGATAATTGATATTACCTTTTTAAATTTTACTCAACAAGCACTATTTTTTTATTTTTCAAATGAATCATTAATCAATATTTATAAAAATTGTTTTTGCGGATGAAAAAAGTGGGCGAGGTCAGGGTGGAGTGATGTCGTCTCCGATTGGCTGCTGAGGATCTATTATGCTGATGAGCAGGGCGTGGCTTCGAGCCGGAGGTGCTGCACCGTAAAGTCTCTTCATTGTGGATCCGGATTCGAACGAGACGTGGTTTGCTGCTCTCTTCCGTGCACGCGGTTGGATTTACCGTTTGGAAGCGTCGGGATTTGTAATTACGGTTCCTTCTGGAGGAAGTACGCGCGCTTCTTGTGGATTTACGTGTCGGTTGTCGCAGCTCATTTGAATCCAGTTTCCGGATGCGAGGTGAGTTTTTGGACACTGGTTCTGCCTGCACGCGCACGGTTGTCCTTTGTGCGTCAGCGATTGGAATTCGTGTGTGATTGTTTTGAGGAGCGTGCGCGTGGCAGATTTGATTGATGGCTGTCAATCAGTCCGGCGTGTCGGTGAGCAGCAAAGGCAGGCGCGTGCGTGTGCCTTTATGCCGTCACACAGACTTGACTTTAAAAAAACACCTTGTTTTCTTTAAATCTTCGTTTATTTCAGGCTTAATTTCCATCTTTTGTCACGATGCCAGCAGAAACAAAATCAAGTTAATTTTGTTTCGAAACCGGATAAAAGCTGATATTTTGGGATTTTTTTTTTTTGCTCAGGTTTGCTTTAAAGTGTTAATTTTACAGCAAAATACTGAAGAGATTTAAATCACAGATGTAATTTGTAAATGTGGTTTTCAGGTGGGATTTTAAGGCTTCACGTTGGAGGTTTTTAGGTTTTAGTTCTGATCCCTGCAGGGACAAAAGCAGCAGATCTGACATCAGCCAAATTTGACTTTATAATTCATGATGCCTTTAGAAAGAAAAGCACCAGGCTTCCTTTAAAACGTTTGAAAACTGGATTCATAATTATAAGGGTTAATATGCAGATTAATTGTCAGATGGATGAAGCTACCAGACTTCAGTGGAAAACTGTTGAATTTTTATCTCTGAGCTGTGGTTCAAAATATCATGTTTTAATGTTTTTTAAGGGTTACTATTAAGTGTAAAATAGACAGACGTGCAGTTTTATCTTTTAAATATTAATAAATGATATCTGAGCTGCATTTCTCCCATGTTCTTTATTTAGAGGTCAAACACAGATTGACACTGTTCGAACTCTCCAGACTTGCATTTACATCTGTTGGATTTTCAGAATAAACCTTTTGAACCTGGTTGTCTTATGTCCAGTTTTAGGGGTTAATTTTAAGTGTAAATTCTGGACTGATGTTTGACCATTGCTGCATGCTCGTTTTTAGATTTCTGGTTGATCTGGGCTTCATCTGGATGTTTTGGACTTGAACTGCTTTCTGAATTTGGTTTAAAGGTTTAGACTACTGATGGTGTATTTTGGATGTTTTACTCTGAGGTTCTTTAACTTTGATTCTGTAAATGCGAAGCTCCAGGATTCACATGAAACCAAAGCATTTTAGGCAAAGTAAAGGAAGTGACTCTGTAGCCATTAAACCATAATAATAATATTAATAATAATTATATAATACACCTGGCAGTGAAAGCCACCTCTCTGAAATTTTGCAGGATTTTAAACCTCAATAGGGTGAATTGATTGCCGGCTATGTCTCCATAGCGTTGCTTTCCGGAACCATCTCTGCCCAAAGTAAAATTTCTCTGACATCACATATTTTGATTCGAGTTTGCTGCCGTCATAGTTAAAACTGGCCAAAAGAGGGCGCTGTGCCAAATAATCAGATAATTGGGGGCTTGTGGGGAGTTGAATGTTTAATGACGTCACTGATTAGTTTTGTCTTCGGAGTGATGACTGAAGAGGTCCACAATGGCGATCAGATCCGGTGACGCGCTGATATTTTCATTGTTCCGTGTTTATGTCAGAGTTCTGAATGATGAGCCAGAGGTCAAAGTTCACACATTAGGGAATATTTTGTTTCTTGTTTCCCTGCTTTACTGAAAACTGACTGTGATGATGGTGACGAGGACCGTTACACCACTGTGTTTTTGACATGCAAGTCACTTCAGAATGTAAGTCACAGGACTTATAACCAGTAACAAAAACTGAATTACAGTCCGTAAAATATTTTACATTGAAAATATCTGTAGGTTTTCCTGTGAACCCGGAAATCTGTGGAAGGTAATACAATAAAATGATCTTTATGTGTCCAGAGCAAAGCAGCACAAATTAAACAAATGTGGTGTCAGACTCTCTGTTATTAGGGGTGTCATGGTTGAGTTTATTCATCATGGTTCAGTATTTATTCAGTAGGTGTAATCTGTGAGCAGCAAAGAGCTACCGTCAAACACTTCAGCACTATGAGGCAAAGTGTCGATAGAAACTTTTTTTCATTAAATGTTTATGAAGTGGATCACATCTCGTCATTCTCATTGAGATGAATTTATTCTGCAGCGCAATGCTTTGTTTGTATGCCACGTAGTAATGAAGTCAGCTTCTCCCTGGTTTTGCTTGTGGTCACCACTGCCGATCTGACGTGGATCTGCTTGTTGATTTTTGGCACAGGTTTTCCTTCCAGATGCAACTCCACATGGAGAATAGGCAGGGCTAGGTTTGAACCGCGAACCTTCCGCACTGGAAACAAGCACTAACTTCGCTGCCACCGCTGCTTCCTGACTAGGGTTTGGTATTGAGAACCGGTTCTTTTCTGGTATCGTTAAGAATTGATTCGATCCACTGATATCAATAGTCTTTTTGCTTAACGATTCCCTTATCGATTCTTCAGAGCGGCCGTTGTTTTTGAGGGTGTTTGTCGGGAAAATGATCATTTCTCTATGTTGATTACAGACCCTGCAACAGCTCTGTAATCAACCGCGTCTGCAGCTCAACTCCACTTTGAAGCGTGAACCAATGAAGCAGTGCTTCGATCCGCTAGCTCGTTGGTTCTTTGATTTGCTGCACTTCAGAAGTGGCAGGTCTGCTTCTTAACCCCTTTCAAAGCCATTAAAATGTCAATCATGAGTCACTTTTGTGTGGATTAAAGTCACTAACTGGGACTCTTGTCTTGTTGTAGTCAAGAAACGAGAATCGTCCTCTGTTCCATTGGCACAGCTCCAAATGCTGCTCGGCTCTCTGCCGAGACAGAATCCGATCAGAATTGATAACTTCAAAACAAATTGCCGCTTTAAATAAAATGACTCCTCTTTCCAAATGCTGGAATACAGACAATAAACTACAATCGACTAAAATGTTTTTTCCTCCCAAAATGAGATATCCTGCATTCTTTATGAATTACATCCTGATGTGCAGCGCAGCCAGCTGCAAGAGCTCAGCTCAGATGTATGGAAAGACATTCATGCCAATAATGTCTGAAAGGAAATGCTTTTGACCAAAACTACAGATTTTGTTTATTTCAAAGAGTTGATTGAGATGATTGTTCATGCGTTCGTCTCATCGCATTTGGGTTATTGTAACAGTCTTTTCACCTGTCTGAATAAGGAGTTGGCCCGCCTGCAGGATGTGCAAAATTCTGCTGCGCGCTTGCTTACCCGCACCCGCAGGAGGGACCGTATTACTCCTATTCTTAATACTTTGCATTGGTTGCCTGTCTCTTACAGGATTCATTACAAAATCTTGGTATTGACTTTTAGAGCTCTGCATGGACAGGCACCGGAGTACATCAGGGACCTGATCCAGCCTTATGCTTCCTCCAGGAGCCTCAGGTCGTTCAATCAGAATATGTTGATGGTTCCTCGGACCCGTTTTAAAATTCGTGGGGACAGATCTTTTAAAGCGGTGGCGCCTAGCCTCTGGAATGAGCTTCCCTGTGCCCTTCATTCTCTGGATTGTATAGATACTTTTAGAAGGCAACTAAAGACGTATTTCTTTAAGTTAGCTTTTTAGCCTAATATTGTATTTTATTGATTTCGTATGTTATTTTTAGATTATTTTTGTATGCCATGTGCAGCGCTTTGTGACCCTGGTCTGTGAAAGACGCTTTATAATTAACACTTACTTACTTACTTACATATTTCAGAAGAAAAAGGTAAATTAACCAATTTAATTTATGCTTTCAAAGTTTCTTGCTTCAGATGGTTGGTTCGCACTTTCATCTGTTTGAAAGCACAGAGAGCAGGGTGAGGGGGCTGGCCTTGCCCCGCCCCGCCCCACCCTGCCTCCTGCACAGAGCATGAGACTAGAGGGACACAGTTTGTGGACATCAGTGGTGCAGCACACGAAATGTCGGTTACTTATGGAAAAGAATATGCACGTGCATAATCGTACTGTCGTGCCGTGTATTCTGCGTAGAGTTCCGTGCACCTAATGGCCGTGTGTGTACCATACGGTTTAATACAAATAGATGTATTGTGACACTTGTTTGTAGTATTTCCTTACATGCTCAAAAAAGTATTCTCAGTGTAGTAAATCTAGCACATCTTTTTATTTTTATTATTTATTTTGTGTCTGTGTGTGTTCAGAGGAAAAACTGGATCCTGAGTGAATCCTGAGTCCATGTTTTGTGTTGAGAGACTGTGATCAGTCCTGCTGCTGAAAGCTGAATGTTTTTGCTCTGTGGATCGGGTTTGGACTCGCACGTTTATGCGCTCGGTGCCCTTCCTGTTGTATATAAAGAATGGGGTTCGGGTGACCTTCACCCGGGAACCTTCTGTTTCGGAAGCAAGTACACAACCCGCTGACACTGACAGCGTGTCGACGGTGCTCTCTGTGGAGAACTTTGATGATGTCATGGTCTGGTGCCTGTTGCACCAGGCTGAACAGAGCGATGATGTCACTGCAGGGAACGCACAGCTTCCTGTTTGCACCGCGTGTTTGTAACTGTTAAAGAAAATCAAGAGAGTTCCGACACCAAAACCTCTCAGGCGGCAGCCAGTGCAGGATTGTTGTCTACGCCTTCTCCTCTTTGTACTGCCGGCGCTGCAGGATGCTACATCACACGCCCCGAGGGGGCGGAGCTCTGGCTTCCAATTAAAAGAAAAAAAAATCGTTATGTTCAAAGTTCAGTTGAAATAACTTTCTCTGACTTCTCTGATGTGACTGAAGCAGCATGTTGGCTGAAGTGGTCATGTTGACCATATTTGGTCGTTTTTATATTGAAGTGTTTCAATTTAATTTTAATTCTTTTTTTTTTTTTCTTTTTTTTTCCAAAGGTTCAGACTGTTGGAGGGGAAGTGTCTTTTTTCCATTTTTCTGTCTGTCAGCCGTCCTCCTCTTCATCCTCATTTTCTTGTCTCTTCTCCTCTAATGTCATTGCAGCCCTGCAATTTATTTTGAAAACCACTTTCCTGTCTGAGCTGTCAGGTCTCTGGTTGGCTGTGAAGTCATTAAATGCAAATGAGTTTTATTTCTTTTTCTTCTCAACTTTATGTGAAATAATAATTTTATATCTCAACATAAAATCTGTTACCTGGTTTTCTGTTTTCTCTCGAGAAGGAAAAGTGACAAACACACTGCAATGTTCTGAAACCAGATGCAGATTTCTTCATGTTGCTGCTAAAATTTTTCTGCTTGATTTGTCTTTGTCTTTGAATCTCTGGATACTTTTTTCTTTTTCAACGGGGAAATTTTGCGACAGACCTGGATTTGTAATCTAGTGGTGGTGGGGGGATTAGATCTCCCAGCTGGCCTTGGGAATGCCTTGGGATCCCCAAGGAAGCATTAAAGGACTTTGTCGAGGAGAGGGAAGTGTGGGATGAGCTGCTTGGTGTATAGCCCCTGGGATCCAGATCTGGTTGAGCATCAGAAAATGAGAGAATGAATGAAAACATCTGTATTTGTAATGAGTCCGAATTACAGTTTGAACCCACATTGATTGATTGATTGATTGAAGTTGCCTGCTGCTCTGCCCAATCCTTCATATGTCACTTAAAATAACCAAGATAATCTAGAAATCCAGGATCTCCTGATCCAGATTGTACAAATCCACTTAATTCACTTTTTCCTGTCAAAGTGAGCCTTTGATTAGACAAACTGGAGTCAGTCATTCGAGATAATTTACTAACGAGAAACCATGATCAACAACTCTGTGATTGGATGAAAAGTGAAGGGGCAGAGCCACGATCCGTTCATGCCGGTGGAACTTCAGTGGAGAACTATAAAAACTAGAAAGTACAACATAAAAATCATCTTTTTTATTTATTCACTGTCATCTCATCACTTGTATAGTTTGATTTATTCTTTAATATTCTTAGCATGTAGAACCCCAAAGACCCGAGGAGAAGATTATAGTCAAATAAATGGTTCAGTCTCAAAGAAAACGATTCCTCTGTAACAGTGATGAGTTGCGGTATGTTAAAGATGGTGACAGTCACAGAATGAATTTTCTTACTGTTATTGATTCACTGATCACAGCCGGTGCCTCCCACAAGAACGGATCAGCCAATGATCGAGCAGAGTTCCTAACACGGCACCTTTTAATAGCCGTGATCTCGTTTTTGGTGTTTTGTGGAACTGCAGTGTTATATGATAAATACCATAGGACTTAAATTTTTTATTTTTTTTTCTGTTTGGAAAAGGAGCTTTCAAAACTGTTTTAAATAAAATTCCATCAAGAAACCTGATTTTTTTTTTTTTTTTTTTTTTTTAGCACTATGAACAAGTAAGTTGTGTTTTACTATAATCTGGGCATTCTGGGATCGATGTGGATTTAGGATTGTTACTTCTGCCAAACAAATTGGGCGGAGGTTATGTTTTCACCCATTTTGTTTGTTTGTCTGTCTGTCTGTTTTTGAACAGCCTGGAGCCCACAATTTGTCATATATTGCTATGAAAGTTTTACTGAAGATTCATATCTTGATAGGCAAGAAGTGATTAAATTTTCAAGGTCATTGGTCAAAGGTCTAAATCTGAAAAAAAATCTTTGAAAATTGGAAGAAGCCCTATCTTTAACATTGAACAAATTTTTAAAAATTCATAACTGTCCAAAAAGATCAAATTTGTTTCATATTTGAAAGTGTTATGCAGGATGGTATCCTTTGACTGACAAATCTGTAATCTGATCCACGTTACAGATTTTGTGGCCATTTAAATTGAACGTTGACAACCCTATTTAATGTATATTTTACATTATATCTTCATCAAATATGCCCCAATCATGTTCATATTTAAATGTGAGGTGCAGACTGACACTCACTCACTGTCCCCTGACAAAGTTTGATCCGGATCTGATCTGGATTGTGGATTTTGTGGACGTCTGAATTTAATATTGAAAAACTCATTTGGTGTACTTTTTGCATTATATCTCAATCAAAAGTGCCTCAATCACTCTGATTTGTGACAATGAGGTGCAAACTGGCACTCTCAATGTATAGACTAAGTTTGATCCGCATCTGATCAGTATTGTGGATTTAGCAGATATTTGATATTAACATGGAAAGCCCTTTTGATCTATATTTTGTATTATATTTTAGCTTAAGAAAAGCCACTTCTAACAGAACTTTGACCTTGAAAATTTTTCCCAAGGTAAAAATTTTTATAATTGTAAACTAGTGTTGGCAGAGGTGGAAGCACGGTGGCTTAGTGGTTAGCACTGATGCCTCACAGCGTGAAGGTCGTGGGTTCAATTCCCGTAGCCTTTCTGTGTGGAGTTTGCATGTTCTCCCCGTGTTTGCGTCGGTTTCCTCCGGGTGCTCCGGTTTCCTCCCATATCCAAAGACATGCGGGTTAGGTGGATTAGAATCTTTAAAATTGTCCGTAGGTGTGTGTGTGTGTATTTGTTTGTCTATTTGTGGCCCTGTGACAGACTGGTGTCCTGTCCTGGGTGTACCCCGCCTCGCGCTCTGACTGCTGGGATAGGCTCCAGCCCCCCGCGACCCTTAATTGGACTAAGCAGTAGAAGATGAATGAATGAATGAATGTTGGCAGAGGTTTGCGCACTGAGCGCGATGCTCTAGTTTTGTTAGTGTTTAAAAAGAAAATAACAGTGTATAATGTGTAGAAGCGCCTTGAACAATGTCTGACCTCGTTATCGAATAGTTTAAAGACCTCTATAAATCAGATTCTCTGTCCCTTAAGTTGAACAAACATGTTTCATTAAAAAAAGATTTGTTGAACTTTGGAATCTGGAGCTTTTGGCTTTGCGAAGGGCCGTGGTTGTTCTGGTTTTTGTCACAAAACTCTTGGCTCACATTTGAGCTCAAAGGTGGAATGTGGGGAAAATCGCATTCAGACCACAAAACCACAGAGATGACCTCTGTGTGACCTCTGTATGGCAGAATGGCACAGCTGTACACGTTTGCGTGTGAATAAGTGTGCACACCTTTTTATTTATTTATATATATATATTGTCTTTAATTGAAAGCCAGCAGAATAAACAGACGTGTTGCACACGCAGCGTTTCCACAGCAACATGTGGATTATCTCGGCCACGTTCATCGTTAATCTTTGTGCTGGGGGAAAAAACAAAAATTAATCTGCACTAATGAGTTTCTAAAATGCTTCATTATTGCCATTCATCATTTTTCTGAACAGTGAATAAAGGAACCTATTTGTTTGTTGGCAACAAATCAGATCCAGATATCAGATAAAATAAGGCGTATTTATGGGGGGAAAAAATGATTATTTTTTAACTTGGAAGAAAAATTGGAGAAAAGTGGACGGACACAATTCAAGTCTCTATTAAATCAGCGATTCAGAAATGTGAGTGTGCACGGAGATTGCAGGTGAGGGAAGCCATCCAGACACCGTGGATTTTCAGATTTCAGAGGCTGTGATGGGAAAGACTTCTGTTGCTTCTGCAGTCAGTTTCCTGCATCTGTCAACACACAGCACATAATCCAAACCTCTGGGACACGCCCACATGGTCTGGAGGGGAGAGATGACTGCAGCATTGCTGCGCCTCTCTTGGGGGCGTGGCCAGGATAAGCTTCTTCCTATTTGTTGGCGATCTTTCAGACACTTGATGACAGATATTCGCTTGCTGAAATAATGCGACCCTTTAAATGTGGTGCGGCTGCTAAAAGCCTAAAACGTAGAGCGCACGCGACCCTATACTTGTACGTCACGCAGCAGGTAATTGATGTTTGTGTCGTACTAATGGACACTAATAGACTGCAGCCGAACTCGGTGGATCTTTTCTACACAAACATTCTACCGTGTTAATGAGCCGAGCCGAGCCTTGCGTTCACACTGCAGAGGCTGCTGGGTAATGGCGCGTGGAGGTGCTCGCTGTCAGCTCTGACGTTCAAATGTGAATTTCAGAAATGGACTTCTGACATCAAATAATAGCAGCGCAGGATTCGACTGTGATACTGGGACTAATGAAGTGTCAGCAGCAGCAGCAGCTGTTCTCGACTTTTCAGTGCCGTTGAGTTTTTTTTTTTTAATGTTAATCAGCTGCCAGGAAAATTTTTTAATGATGCAATTAACAAAATGCAGCTGTAATCAGAGCTCAAGGTGACGTGAGAGCGAGTACGAACAGCGTGAAACCAACAAATCTACCTTTGGTTGCACGAATGCAGGCCTGAATCAAGCTTCAAACTCAGTGTGGCATCGATTCGAGCTGACACCAACACAGAGCTCAGTAAAGGTCCCAGCCAAACCAGATCTCTGTTTAAAATGACAAACAAACAAAACCTGATTACTTCATGTTCAGCAGGAATGAAACACTGAAGTTTAGAGTTGGGGTAACGATGTTTGAGTGGGTACAGAGGTCAGAGGGTTCTCAGGGATAGCCCATGAGCCAGTCATCAATTTTGACTGAATCAGTACCACTTAAGGTGACAAAATGATCCTTAGAATCCGGCCACAGTGTCCCATGGCCCACACAAAAATGTATGACAGCCATCCCAGGGTGGCAGCTGTAGCCAGGTAGGAGTCAATGAAGAATTACACAGAGGTCAAAATTTAAAAATGCTCCAGTTATGTTCAAAACTATACCACATTATTTGTCTGATCATAATGATTCCAAAAAGGTATAGTTTAGACTATCTGTGACTGAATGTTCTGGAGTTATGGGGTAAAACAGCAAAAACGGTGACAAGTGTCAGTTTAGGTTTGTACAGGGGTCAAAGTTAAAGTTGCTTCAATTTCAGTAAAGAAATGTGCAAATTATTGGTTGAAATAAAAGGATCAATAAATGCAATAGTTTTGACTGTGTTGAATGCTTGGACTGCAAAGTAAAAGTCAAACAAGGTTGACGTGGATTCTATGGCATGTGACATACTGTATTACCCCTTAACATGATAACTAAGCAAGACAGATGGTGCAAACTATTCCTTTTTAGAACCCTATTAACCCAAGCAATAATTTGCATCATTTTTTACTGAAATTGGAGCAACTTTACTAGAGCCCGACCGATATGGATTTTTTGAGGCTGATGCCGATAACGATATTTGGGTGAAAAAAATGCAGATAATTGATAAATCGGCTGATTTGCCGATAGCCGATAAATCAGCTGATATTATTATTATTTTTTTTTTAATGAATAAAATGTTCTTTTTTGGACCCTCAACAAAAAAGGTATGAGCTAAAAGCTGAAGCTTTGTCCTCATATTGATTAACTTTATAACAGAGAAGAATTTTCAAGTTCAAAAAATGCAAACAAAGCAATTGGAGCAGTTAGGGGGCTATTCAAATGGGCCAACTAGTAAGATATCACTCCTGAAAACTATCTTTGCCATATCAATAAAAAAATCTGCCCTACGATTGGATTTTGGAAAACCATGTGATGGAGAACCAATTCTGATTGGACACATATTGCGCATGTCATCACACATCTTCTATGAGGAGTACCAAGATGGCCAACGATGGATCGAAAGTTCGCGGAATCAACTTTTCAGCAAAAAAGTAAGCTTCTATCTCATATCATTAAAAGGTTATTTACAATTTAGTAAAGATTGGTCCCAGCCGTCGTATACGGCGTCGTTGACCCCAGAGGGTTAATGGCGAATGGCAGTAATTCCAAGAACCCTTCCGGACGACCAGTGAATCTGAATGTTTCAACCTCTTAGCAGTAAATGAAAGTTTTTCATGCTAGAAATAAGGGCTACACAACGTGGGACCGACGCAATGAATCACATTTGACACATTACTACATAAACTGAGTTAATCAAACTGAGTTGAAATGAAACGGCAGAAATGTGGGGTGAATGTAATCACAAAGTTATTACAAACAACATCCTTGTAAACTTACTTGTATGCTATTGTCAGCCGATCAGTGCAGTGTGATGGCGAACTACGGGGGCCAGTGATGAACACATTTAAGCAGGGGTGTAAGCAGCTCTCATTTGAATGGAGTCAGAGCTCCATCTACTGGACAAATGGTGCAGAAATGGTGGAGAAATTATCGGCGTTCTATCGGCAAAATTTCGGCCGATATTGAGTACTTTAAAAAGGGCTTATATCGGCTGATAATATCAGCCGGCCGATATATCGGTCGGGCTCTAAACTTTACCCTTTGACACCAGGACAAACACAAACTGACCTTTGTCACCATTGTTGCTGTTTTTACCCTATAACTCCTGAACATTCAGTCATAGATAGTCCAAACTATAGCTTTTTGGAATCGTTATGATCAGACAAATAATGTGTAGTTTTCGCCATGATTGAAGGATTTCTACATTTTGACCTCTGTGTAATTCTTCATTGACCCCTACCTGGCTACAGCTGCCACCCTGATGGTTATCATTCCTTTTTATTGTAGGCCATGGTACACTGAGGCTGGATTCTAAGTGTTGTTTTGTCACCTTAATTAAATGGTACTGAAAATCTGTTTGGCCCATGGACTAGGGAGGGTCCACTGGTCCGAACCTCTTGATATGATTTGATGGTGAATATTACAACCCCAAACTGATTTTTAAAGTTCACAAATAAATGTAGTACTTTCAAAAAGCTAAAAACCCAGATCCAGTTTTGTTCAATTTACAAAAGTAAAACATAGGATTCTATTGGTATACACCATTAATCACCTTTAATTGTAGTTGTCTATAAATCAGTTGAATTAAAACTCAACAAATAATGGTATGTCACCAAAATTTAATGGGTTTTTCTTAATTGTCACACATTTATAACATTACTTAACCTGTTTTAGTGCAACATATAGTCTACCATAAATGTAAAAACAACTTCAACATGCTCTCCTTAATACAAGGACTAACGGATCCTAGGACTATTGGACTCTAGGACTAGTGGGAAGTCCTCGGATTCTTTGTTTGATTCCCCATCACACAGGAAAATCACAAAGGTCCCTTGAGCAAAGTCCTTCCTGGCCAAGTTGGTTCTGTTGTGCAGTTGAACCACTGATGTGTGTGTCTTGTTAAAAATACGGGAAAGTATGATAGAAATGGACTCCATTTACCATTTAACTGCAGCATTACATTAATTAAGGGAAATGGATTTTAAAATGCTTTCTGCTTGAATTGGAGAAAACCAGCTTTATTATAGAGCACTTATAAAAGAACCCAGTAGCATTTAACAAAGTGCTGTGCAAGAAACAAAAGATATATTGCATAAGAACACATCACTGTCATTCAGAGTAAAAAAAAAGTTATATAAATGAGTTTTAAAACCTGGCAATGTGGGAGACGACTTCAGAGAAGGAGCCCATTCCACAGCTGAGAAAGCTTGGACCCCACTGGTATGGGGTTTTTAGACGTGCTTTAAGGATGACTAAGAGCAGCTGGGCCACAGACCTTAGTGAACTCAAAGTGAAATTAGAGCTGAACCATGAAAAGATTTAAACATCTTGAGTGGAGTGAGACACAAGATGAGCAGCAGCATTCCAGAAGAACTATAAGTGTGTGAGGGAGCCGTGGCTAAGACGAACATAAAGTACAGTAATTTCAATTCAACTTATTTTAATTTATATAACGCCAAATCACAACAAAGTTGCCTCAAGGTGCTTCACACAAGTAAGCTCGAACCTTACCAACCCTCAGAGCAAGCACACAGGCAACAGTGGTAAGGAAAAACTCCCTCTGATGATTTGAGGAAGAAACCTCAAGCAGACCAGACTGAGAGGGGTAACCCTCTGCTGAGGGCATGCTACTGACACAATTTACAAAACAAATATACAGAAAATTTTGCCGGTGCACAGGACGGGAGCGTTGCAGAAATAGACCCCACTCTCATCTCTGAATGGAGCCGCACCTCAAACGGAGAGAAAAAACAGAATCAGGCGGCAGAAAGACAACAAATACAGTATAATTTGTCAGCATTGAGCAACAAAAAAACCAGAAGAAATACTAAGGTGATCGCCGGCCACTTGCGCTAAGCTTCATTAAAAGACCCAGACTTTAGATAAAGTTGAGGCCGCAGCCCGCTCCGTTTCCTAATAAAATGAATTAAAAGAGTAAAAAGCATAGTAACATACTATGCCAGTATGCTAGCAATACAAAAGGGAAAATAAGTGCATCTTAAGTCTGGACTTGAAAGTCTCTACAGAATCTGACTGTTTTATTGATGCAGTGAGATCAGTCCACAGAACAGGTGTACAATAAGAGACAGCTCTGTGACCCACAGACTTTTTATTCACCCTAGGGACACAAAGTAGTCCTGCACCTTGAGAACGCAGAGCCCGGGCCGGTACATAGGGTTTAATTAGGTTGGCTAAGTAGGGTGGTGCCAGTCTGTGAAATATTTTATAGGTTAGTAGCAGAACCTTAAAATCTGATCTCAGGGGTGCTGGAAGCCAGTGAAGAGATGCCAAAATGGGTGTGATGTGGTCAGACTTTCTGCTTTGTGTCAAAGTCTGGCAGCAGCATTTTGAACCCGTTGGAGACCCCTAATGCTGGACTGCGGTAAACCAGAAAATAGAACATTGCAGTAGTCCAATCTAGAAGAGACAAATGCACGAATCAGGGTCTCAGCATCAGCCATCGACAGGATGGGACAGTACAGTGGTCAAGACCAGTTTTGATAAAAGTGTGAATAAGATGTTCAAAAATCTTGAGAGAAAACAAGGTTAACCTTGGATAAAAGCCTCAATTGCTTAAAAGTTAGATTTAACAGAATTTATCTGTTTTATTTACTTTTAAATCACTCATTTTACACTAATTGGAACTCCTTTGACTTGTCATTTTTGTTATCCTGTCATTATAGCCACTAGAGTCCACACCACTGGACTACATATGAGCATTTTATCCATCTATCTATTTTCTGTTCCTGCTTATTCTAGTTATAGGTGAAGCCCATCCCATTTGTCATTGAGTGGGAGGCGGGGTTCACCCCTGACAGGCCACCAATCACTGGATATGATTGTCTAGTTGGCAACCTTTCTGTTATTGTTCTCTGATATTTTATTTATTTTTCGTTTGGTCAAAGCAGGTGCTCTACCATGGGGTCACTCTGGCCTGCTTCATTTTTTTTTCTCTCTCCTTGTAATCAAAAACCACTGAGGCAGTTTTTCGTTACTACTGTCACTGATGAGTTTGCTCATGGGCTGGCTCAGGTTTCAACCTGTCCCGTGTCTTGTGTTGTCATTTGTTGCTGTTTGATTAAATAAACAGAATTTTAGCAGCTGCTGTGATGCTGCATTCAGATGTCGATGGTAGAAAAACCGTCATATTGTTATTATAGCAGAATTACTGTTATGCCGTCTGTGACAATGGGATGCAGTATTTTGTTTGTTTATTTCATTGGACAGTGGAACAGAACTGTGGCTTTTTGTACAATGTTCTAGAAAAGCAAAAAGCTCTGATTGTTAATGTACTGTTGTGACTCTGGCTTCATTTTATGTGTAATGACACATTTTTCTGCTTTCTGATAGAAAACGTGTGTCTCTGCACTTAAAATAGTTCATCTGTTGCTGTTATCTTTCATCATTGTTGGTAAATGAATGTCTGGGTCGTCTGTGTCGCTGCTGCAAACACTAAAAAGTAGAAAATGTATGACTTTGTGCTGCATGCGTGATCACAGTGCACGGTCACAGCCTTGGACTGTTTGACCATCTGCTGCAGCTAACGTGAATTGAGTGTTGATGATGTTGTTCATCAAGGACGAGGTGAAACAAGCAGAATTTTGGGGTGTAACATACACCTCCCTCACTATTGGAATTGATCAGTTTTTTTTTTTCAGTATTAATGTAACTATCAGTCTGATTCTTCGATTGTCATTTCAAATCCCTGTGTGGAAAAATATAGGTCTACATAGGTTTTCAGCATCAGTGCAGCTGTATTCCTTGTTGCAGAGTTTGGCACATCTGATGTCATTATGCATGAGTTTTTGCAAAAACTGATTTTTTTTTTTTTAAGAAGAATTGAGAACATGTGAGGCATATAATTCCACTGGATTGAAAATTTGGAGCCGGTTGCCCATTCCCATCTCTATCACTCATGATTCAGTAGGAATCACATTTTCAAGGCCACGGTTCATTTCTGTCCTCCTGTAGGCATACAACAAAAGAGTTAAATTAATTTAGGTAATTAAAATCACTTAAAATGTTCACTGACTGGTTGTCAGTGAACAGACCTTGGACAGGTTCAAAGATGACTAACCTTGACCTATTTTAAGAGGTTAAAAAGTCACATTCTGTGCCTAATTTTACGGTATCATCTAGCGGATATTAGCGTGGTGACATTACTTCCTGGTGTCACTGGCTGCTAACTTTGCTTTGTTTTTGCCTAGAAATAAGACATTTGTCATATATTATGTAAAACCTAGTGAGAAATAAACACTTCTAAAACTGAAAACACTGTTTTTGTAACTTGATAACACCTCTGGAATGATTTACAAAACATTTAGCAGATGTTAGCTTGATGACATCACTTCCTGGTTTTGCTACCTTCTAACTTCTCTTATTTTTTTGACTAGAAATAACACCTTTCGCATATATTATGTAAAAGCTTTCAAGAAATAAATGTTTCTAAAACTGAAAATGCTATTTTTGGAACCTAATAACACCTCCGAACTGATTTACAAGACAATTTGCAGATGTTGGTGTGCACACTAACTGCCTATGAAGTTAAATTTGTCTCATAAATAGCTGCAAATACACAGAGGGTGATCTACAAATATTCCTTGATTTGCACAACTTCCGCTATTGTCAAAAGCTCATATATGTGCACACACAAGGCCTCCTGCAGCCACCGTCAAAACATAAATATTGTTTTTGATTCAATGATTGATAGAGGGGCTGTATTAAACATGTACAAATTGTACATAAGACAATTGGATTTCCATAATTAATTTAACAACCGCAAATTATAAAGAACACAATGCTCATATGGCTGAGGGTATTTTAACATTGTTTTTATATATAATATATATATATATATATGTGTATATATATATATATATATACACTCAACAAAAATATAAACGCAACACTTTTGGTTTTGCTCCCATTTTGTATGAGATGAACTCAAAGATCTAAAACTTTTTCCACATACACAATATCACCATTTCCCTCAAATATTGTTCACAAACCAGTCTAAATCTGTGATAGTGAGCACTTCTCCTTTGCTGAGATAATCCATCCCACCTCACAGGTGTGCCATACCAAGATGCTGATTAGACACCATGATTAGTGCACAGGTGTGCCTTAGACTGTCCACAATAAAAGGCCACTCTGAAAGGTGCAGTTTTATCACACAGCACAATGCCACAGATGTCGCAAGATTTGAGGGAGCGTGCAATTGGCATGCTGACAGCAGGAATGTCAACCAGAGCTGTTGCTCGTGTATTGAATGTTCATGTCTCTACCATAAGCCGTCTCCAAAGTCGTTTCAGAGAATTTGGCAGTACATCCAACCAGCCTCACAACCGCAGACCACGTGTAACCACACCAGCCCAGGACCTCCACATCCAGCATGTTCACCTCCAAGATCGTCTGAGACCAGCCACTCGGACAGCTGCTGAAACAATCGGTTTGCATAACCAAAGAATTTCTGCACAAACTGTCAGAAATCGTCTCAGGGAAGTTCATCTGCATGCTCGTCGTCCTCATCGGGGTCTCGACCTGACTCCAGTTCGTCGTCGTAACCGACTTGAGTGGGCAAATGCTCACATTCGCTGGCATTTGGCATGTTGGAGAGGTGTTCTCTTCACGGATGATGCGAAGGAGATGTGTTGCACTGTATGAGGCAAATGGTGGTCACACCAGATACTGACTGGTATCCCCCCCAATAAAACAAAACTGCACCTTTCAGAGTGGCCTTTTATTGTGGGCAGTCTAAGGCACACCTGTGCACTAATCATGGTGTCTAATCAGCATCTTGATATGGCACACCTGTGAGGTGGGATGGATTATCTCAGCAAAGGAGAAGTGCTCACTATCACAGATTTAGACTGGTTTGTGAACAATATTTGAGGGAAATGGTGATATTGTGTATGTGGAAAAAGTTTTAGATCTTTGAGTTCATCTCATACAAAATGGGAGCAAAACCAAAAGTGTTGCGTTTATATTTTTGTTGAGTATATATATATATATATATATATATATATATATATATATATATATATATATATATATATATATATATATATATATATATATATATATATATATATGTGTGTGTGCGCGCTCTTCCTCTTAACACGATCAAATTTTCCCCCAGGTTTCATCTAGTTTGAGGTTTTTGAACAAAGCTGTGGACAAATGCAGTAAAAAATTGGCGACTTTAATTTGAACATCAGCTCTGCAGTTGGCTGGTTTTGTGATGTGTGGCGTTTATGGGCAAACTGTTAAAATGAGATTTGGTGCAGCCTGATCATCTGCTGCTCCGTCACTTCAGTTTTACAGCCTCTGTAATAAACCTCAGATTGTTTCTCAGTGATGACTCACAAACCACATAAACAGCCAATGCAGTCAGTTCAATCGCTTAGAAAATAACGGGATGATGCTTTGGATTTTGCAGGATTCTTCCGCTTCAAAAGCTTCCAAATGTTCCAAACACTTGACACTCAGCAGTTATCACTGAGAGGTTTTTTTTTTTTTTTTTATCAAATCTGAAAGAGTTCTGATTTTCAAGTCAAGATTTAATTAATGTTAGTTTAACAAGTTGTTTGTTGGGGGGAGGGGCTCTTATGCTCAGCCAAAGATTGTCAGTGAGAAGAAGCACCACTCTGCTATGTTTGTGAATTTTTTTTTCTTTTAGTTTGAAAATATAGTTTTTGAGTATAAGCATTTCAATACCCCACCACAGGGGGCGCTGTTTGAAGCAGAATGGGACATGGCTTCTTGTGATGGCAGTACTGTAAATTCAAGCTTTAATTACCCAGCAGGGTACTATAACTTTGTGTGTGTGTGTGCAAAATAAGTCAGTGACTTGTTAGGAAACTTCCTTTGAATATGTTGAGAAGACATTTGGATCCAGTCGGTCAAAATTAGGTCAGTTCTAGTCCAAAAACACATTTTTCAAGGATATCTCCAAGACGACAATCCAAAATTGACATTGATCAGCTGATTATTTGTCATTGTGTGATGTCATGATGACATCATGAAATCTCATCATCGTACAGAGCCCCTCTCACACTTTTCATTCTTCTGTTTTCTTTGGACAGATTTATCAACAAAGGAGTCTATCAGGACTGAACTATTCGACTTTGAACTTCTCTTCCTGCTTTTGGCATATTTCTCCCTCACTGATTGGCTCGCCTGCATACCCGCATGCGATTGGACGATCCTGATATCCAGGTAAGCAACTGTCTTTGTTTCTGATTGGATGGTCAGCCTGGTTTCTCTCAACATTTCTGACCTCTGCCGGTTTAACCTGTACATTCAGTTGCTTGTGTTTGACTTTTTTCTGTTCTTTTTTTTTCATGACTAAGAAACAGGAAGTGATGTTTTAACCAACAGCAGCATTTCCTTTTTTTTAATTTTAATTTTAATTTTTATTTATTTATTTATTTATTTCAGTACAGTGGTCTCAAACCAGTTCCAGGAAGGCCTGAGAACTTTCAGGTGGAACCACATCAGCAGGCGATGTCACCGACAGACTCCTCCTGTTTAATTAAATGCAGTGTTAATTAGTGAGGTCACATGATGGTGGTTTAAAAAAAAAAAAAAAAAAAAAAACTTGAGATCACTTGTTGCATTTTTTTTCTTATTTCCAAACCTTTAAGTAGCTGTTATTAAACTACAGGATTTTGTCATTTTGTGTGGCTGTGGTGTGTTTGTGGGATGTTATATGCGATAAAAACATAAATGGCATTAGCTGTTTTTTTTTGTTTGTTTTTTTGTTTTTTTTAAACCCACATTTAAAGGGCTAATGGTGTTTTAATGAGCTCTCATAGGTTAACACTCTGCAGGACGACCTGATGACTGACACTGTGCCTTCACCCGCGCCCGTGTGTGTGTGTTTGTGTGTTGGAGTTTTCCCAGTGTGCCTCGGGGCAGTGCATGGGATCCCACGGGAAAACTCGAGCCTAAAGATGTGTTTGAACTTGAAAAGGCAAATATTCAGTATTTTTCTTTCGGTATGATTAAAGATTTGGCTGCATGTTTGGAACTCTCACTTACTTACTTACTTACTTACTTTACAGGAATTGTCCCATTGGTTATGTGGGGTCATTTGTGACTCCAGAAAGAAGTTTTTTGTTTGTTTGTTTTTAACATGAAAGGCTTTGATTTTAATCATATAAAATCACTAATTTTAAGACTTTAGAACACAGAGGTCATCAACTGTATGTATGAGTGTATGAATAAAAAGTGTGTTATCTATGAACATTGCTTCAGTGAATTAAGTACATATACTAAAAAAAAAAAAACAGGTTCAGTGTTAATCACAGAGGTCACAATGAGACAAACTTTGAAATTATAATTTTTGAGCTGAAACTTGTCATAAAATGGATTTGAACCCGCAGTGAAAATCTTAGGCTTTCTATAAATTAGCATCTCGGAGCATGTGGTGGTACTGTGGATCATCACACCCAACACATCACGAAACTACCCCGGGTCCGTGCCCAGTGCCTTACAACAGCCATCAATCTGCTGCATCCAAGTGACACGTGGGCGTGTCCTTGGCCTTTTCAAGGCACTGGAGTCGTTGACACAGAGGAATCTGGGAACCATGTGGTCATAGTGTTATAGCTGATGTTCTTCACAATGAAAATACTCCAAGGATCCTCCAAAGAGTCATGGTACCAAAGACATCCAGTTGTTGCCTTTGGTCACTGGTTAGCATCCGAGTTTGACAACCATGTAGTAAGACAGGAAGCACCAGGATCCTAACAGGGTTCTTCCACAGGGGCACCGCTCTACTACGTTCGCCCACGATCCAAAAAAGTGCAAAAATGGGATGAAACACTTAAGCCAGCTTGCCTCCCGCCTGGCTTATAAAGTGCAGACTTGGCAACTGACTGTCTTATAAAGTACAGACCTTGCAACCCACCCAAAAACGAAAGAAAGGAGCTTGAGCTGTTCAACTTTGAAAAACACTGCAATGAAATGCTACTTTGGCTTCAAATTTTTACTCCAATGGCGAATGATCAAAGAAGATTCAAGCCATAGTCACTACAAATACCCCCTTTAAAGAAGTTTGAAAGTGATTGATGCCATCAAGACTAGGAATACCCAGATGTTACCATGTACTAACAATGATTTTGAGAATCGGGATAAAATCTTTCAACCGTTCAAAAACTGGATCCCAATTTCAAATCTGGTGCCGATGATGGCCATAACTACTACGTATGACATTTTTGTTCAAAATTGACAAAGATGGATCGAGAAGTTACTATGATGCTTCAGAAGTTACTATCATGCTTCAGAATGTGCCCCAATTTGCTATTTGGGATTAAACGGGAAGGAACAGTGCTCTGTGGAATAGCCCCTTAAAGATTTGGACCTTGGTTCTCTTGTAAAGACAACTGTGATGCTGATGTCTTTGGTGGTGTAATTAGATGTCCAATTGGTGTGAAACACTGTGTAAAGCTCAACAAGAAACATTGTTTGCTTTCCACACTTGGAGAGTGATTCTGCTGCTGCATTCCATCAAAGAGTTGTACACATCATGTAGATGATTGAGGGAAGCTGTTTGGGTCCCCGTCACTGGATAAACCAAGACAAATGACAAAAACGAGATAGAAACACGGACCAGTGCGGTACTGTCGGCTGATGTGGATGGACACCTGGAACATCTTTTTTTCTTTGATGCCAATGAGGTGATGGAGGCAAAAAGTACTTTAAAAATGGCGACTAATTTATTGTTAATTGCATACGATTTCCTGACCCTTTTTATGCTCTTCTCAGCATATTAATTTTACAGGTTTTGTTATTTTCTCGTCTAATCTTTGGATTCAGCTCCAGGATTCAAACAGCCATTGCCAAATCACTTTACTACCATCCAATCAAATAACTCCTGGAATGATCTTCTGCTTAAATATCAGAAATCCATCACATTGAAAATGCTGAAGTGGAGATGTGAAGACATCGGTCAGTTATGTATTTTTGTGGCAACAGCAGATCCTGGATGGATCCACACACTGACGTGGAACACATTTTACACCGGTGTCGCCAACTGAACGGTCCCCCCTAAAAATCGGTTCCCCTCCTGCCTTCACCTCGCATACGTCATTTTGGAGCATCAGCAGCCACTCACCAATTATTGCCTCGTTCCTGCTTAAAACAGCTTCATTTCTGCTTAAAACTGACTTTAGAATGTTTTAACAGGTGTCGCTTTTGTCATCTGATGGTTAATAATCACATTATTCCCTTTGATTGCTTTTGGTGTAGAGAGTCAGACTCAGTCGTCCAGCTGTTGCGCTCTGATCGCTCTCCCGTATTATATTATGAAATAATGCTGAATTTATGTTGAAATTATTGCTGTACAAAAGCTTCAGATACTGTTGCTGAGATAGATGATGACTGGAGTGCAGTTTAAGTAGAAACGAAGCAATAATTGGTGAATCGCTGCTGATACTCTGATATGACGCATGTGCATTGAAGACGGGGGGAACTGATTTTTAGGGGGGACCGCTCCAGACACAGAAGGTGAATGGGGCACCGGTGGCTTTGAACCAGAGTCCAGACTTTCCAAAATGAAAGCCTGTATCTTTTTAACTCAACTGTACGGATGGAGTTTGAAGGAAACGGCATCAGTGACCCCGCCTCCTATTTTTAGCTCCATCTGTCAAACTCCTGCTCAGCGACACTTTGATTTGTGAATGCTTCTTTTCCTCTTCAGGCTCTAATACTTGTGTCCTCTTCTGTTTATGGGTCTGTCACACAACAACAGACTTTGCTGTTTGATGTTGAGCTGATCTTAACAGAACGCACAGACGTGATCCATCGTGTCAGAACCCATCATTGCATCTTTGTGTTGATACTTGTGTTGAGTCTGACTGCAAAGTGTGCCTCATTTGTGGACTTTTCTGCAGTGATGTATAAATGTTTCCTGCCATAAATCTCTCCCAAATGAATCCACTCATGTTAAAACCTGTCAGCCAAAGATAGGTGATTTGGTGCTGATCTGGAGCAGTTACAGTGAGATGCACCGTTTATTACCAATAAATGACAATGATAATGTTGTTCACTGCCAACACACAACACGAGCATCATTCAGCACTGGTGTGGGTTCTAGTTTTTTGGTTTATTACGTTCGCCAAGGACATAATTAAATCACCAATGTATTTATTTATTTTATCTTTCTGACTGTTAGCAAGATTACGTCAAAACTAGTGCACGGATTTTGACGAAATTTTCACCACAGATAGATATTAGGCCATGGAAGACTCCATTAAATTTTGGAGGTGATCCATATTCTGGATCAAGTTTTACATTATATAGGCTCTGAAGAATTACATCAAAACTACTTCATGGATTCTCACCAAATTTCAACAATAGATAGATATTGGCAAACGGAAAACTCCACTGAATTTTGGAGGTGATTAGGATCCGGATTGGCAGACGTCAGAAATCTGTAATTGCTCTTGTTTATTTATTTACCTGTCTGCGTGTCTGTTAACTGGATTACATCCAAACTACTGTACGAATTTTGACATAATTTTCACCACAGATATTAGACCATGGAAGACTCCATTTAATTTTGGAAGTGATCCACGTTCTGGATCAAGATTACACTTTATATAGTCTTTGAAGGATTACATCAAAACTACATCATGGATTCTCACCAGATTTGTACCACAGATAGAAATTAGCTTACGGAAGACTCCATTAAATTTTGCAGGTGATCCAGATTCTGGATCAATCCATTAAATTTTGAGGTAAATTGGGATCAAGATCCTGATATTGGATCATTTCTTAAATTTGCACCATTTCGAGGATCATCTCAAATCTGCTTGTAGTCAGGCGGCTAACTTCAAAATATCACCAGAATCGTTCCGTACACATATAAAGCATCAACATTTGCACAGAGGTACTACAAGACCTACAGAACCAGAAAAAAAATGGAACACAAAAATTAGCGCCCCCGGTGGCTGCCGTATTGAAATAAAAAAAATGGCCACCAAAATAGCCATTTTCATAGTACTGCTTACATTCTAATTAATGATATCACTGTAAAATACATAATAGTTACCCATGTTTTATCAAGGAGTAATCATGAGACATACACAGAATGGTTAGCTGGTGGCCATCTTGGATTACAAGATGGCCAGTGGCGGCAGCAGCCATCTTGGAGTTCAAGATGGTCGACATTACTGTACATTTTATATCGTCTGAAGAATTCAACCAGAGAAAACCGCAGGACTGGCACATGTAAACAAGTCACTGCGAATGGCAAGCTGCCTGGAAATTGGAATAATTTCTTATGAAATGACGAGAACACAGAGGAACTCTTCCATTTTCTGTCCATTGAGAGTGTTGCTCAGGACACAGGAGACAAAACCATTGTATCTAAAGTTGGTGAGATAGTTTGTCTAGAAAGGATGTGGTCATGGATGGAATACAACCCTCTATGCAAGAGGAGGCAGATACAGAATTCTCCTTCATGTTATGGATGGCATGAAAAGTGGCGGTCAAACAGTCCTTATCTGGACAGTGGATACCGATGTTGTCGTCTTGGCTATTTCACACTTCCAAGAGTTCTGTGATCTTGAACAGCTGTCTGTCAGCAGAATAGTTTGAGAGCTTTGTGACATCATAAGGGAGTTTCCTCGAAGGTTCAAACAGTGCAGATTGCCACAAAAAACCTTTAGTCGCTCCACGCAGCTTATAACCGCCACAAAAGACCGCCACTGCACCAAAGTTACAGTGTTGTATGGTGTCGAGACATCAAATTTATCAGGTATTTTTTATTTCTTTGACGGAATGTCTTATACAAAGGCTATTTTGTAACCTGATCCTCATTTGTGATAGGTTCTTTCAAGCATCCATCAAAAACAAAGCATGCTGTGATTGATTTCGTATTGGGATGACTGGGGGGATTGACTCTGTTTTCCAGTCGATTTACGTTTCTGTCCTCACCTGTGGTCATGAGCTTTGGATGTGGCAGGGACTCAGAGTAGAGCCTTGACTTCTTTGCATCAAAAGGAACCTGTTGAGGTACTTATCGGGTGAGGATGCTCCCTGATTGTAAACCTAAGGAGGTCTTCCAGGCTTGTCCACCTGGGAGGAGACCCCTTGGAAGAACCGGGACACGCTGGAGTGATTGTATTCCCCAGCTGGCTTGGAAACTCCTTGGGATCCCCCAAGAAGACGTGTGGGATGAGCTGCTTGCTCTTCTGCCACCGTGACCCGGACCCTGATAAGTGGCTGAAAATGAATGAATCAATGAAAGGCATCTACTTGGAGAGAAAATGTCTTGTGACGGTTTTTCCGCATTCTCTTAGGATTATGTTCTTGGGTCCGTCTCACACAGACTGTTTTGTTATGTTAACGCAGGGTTGGATTAAACCACACCCACTCCAAATGTTTGTCAACGGGTCGGGTCGTTTTTCTCTGCTCCTCTGGGTCAGGTCAGGAATTAAGGCCAGCAGGGATTATGTGATCCTGATGCCCCGCTACAACAAAACACCAATGATACATGAGGACAGACTTGTACCTGCACCACAATCAATGGATAGATGGATTAAATAAAATAAACTCTGAGACTGTTGCTTTCAAAGACATCATACTTCGGAGATTTCCAGCGTGCACGTACAGGTCGTTTTGAAGGTGCAGGCGACTTATAGCTGGCAGGTCCTAAGTGCGCATCTCTGATCCTGATCCAACATATCCAAAAGCAAATCAGTAAATCTTTGTGTTGTTCGGCACAATAGAATCAATTCAGTGAGAGTTTGAGAACTGACACAGGTTCAATTAAATGGGTGGAGCCAAGACATTTAAAAGATTGTGAAATATATATATATATTTTCTTTTTCCTGACTAGCATTTTTTTAACCAGATGCCTGTAAAGGTTTTTGAATAAAAAATAAAGAAATCTGGATTAGGAAGCAGTTGAACTGGTTTTTGCTTGATGGTCGTTTTGCCATAGCAACAAAAGGCCGTCTGTCTTGATTCTGGGACCTTAAAGGGCTGACGGTGTTAATCTCTTCCTGTGTGTCTTTGAGCAAAAGGTGGACAGGGCCATATGTCTGTTTTTGGATTACAGGAGATAAGATTGAACCTTTTAATCCTTCAGATGGGAAGTGCCCCAACGCCCATTCAGCCCCCAGCATCTACCAGCGACTGCATACGTGTAGGACGGATTTCCTCCAGAGTCTTCCATCTCCACCTGAAGTCCAACTGGGACTCGTGAAACCGTGTCACAGTATTGATTCATTTAATGACAATAGTATGCCAACTCTAACATGGAACTTTGTCGTTACTGCTCAGTCACACCCAGGATTAGTAAAGCAAGATTAATCCGTGTGATTCAGTGAAATGGGAGGGGTTGGAAGCTCAGTGATGTCACAGCGTTTTGCGAGTCCTGGTAATTAGGACTGTAAGTAACGATGATTGTGAGAAGAGGGTCAGTGCCCACATATAGATCTGTGTTTGTGTCGTAGCCACAGCAATGAAGATCATTAAGGTTTGTGCTCAGCTTTAGGAAAAACTTCAGTTGTACAGAAAATATTTGCCCAGTGGACATTGGTTGCTGTTATTTGTTCATAGAAGACTTATGTGTCGGACGCAGCTCGGAGAACCGACCAGCGTTTGAAGGACCCAGTATGAAATAAGCAGAGCACGGTACAAAGGCTAACTGAATTTAATACATAACAGTGATACAAAATACAACAAAAGAGAGTGCGGTCTGGCGTGGTGCGCTCCCAGCAGCGCTAACGGTCCGGAGCCAGAAGCTGTTCGGACCCAAGGACCCCGCCGACACCCCCCAGGTGGCCGCAACAAACCGAGTCTGTGAAAGAAGGAACCATTATGTGAGTCCACACTCTACACACAGAGAGAACACTTAAAGGTGTACAAACAGCAAACACTTCCTGGCTTGATTACTAATCAGCTTCCCAACCTGCAGGCATGGAACATCCAGTTCACAAAACTCCACTGCAGTGGAAGCCGATACATGACTAACATACAGCTCAATATAAAAAGGTGTGAGGGACACCACATTTACTGACTGTATAAATGTTAGTCACAAAATCTAACGTACCTCAGGAAGTGTGCTGACGAGCGTGAGACTTCACCCCCTCCTCTTTCACAGACCGTGCATCAAACCCTGGACGTTCTCTGCATCCACTGATGATGAGATGGCTCCCGAGACGACGATCTCACCCGTCTGGTCACAAGGTCGAGTCTCTGGCAAATACACACTGTATACTCCAGTCTTAAATGCCACCATGTTCCAATCCATATAGATGCACCACAGCTGTGAGTCCTGACGAGCCGCAGGTGATCAGGGTGAGGTCCTGATAACCTCAGCAACACAGCCACTCAGTCCCAAATGCAAGCCACCTGGAAGGAAAAACAAAAGACAGAAACAAAAAGGCAGCCAGGCCCCCCAGCCATACAACAAGACTTGCTACATGATTTTCTGCATGTAATGTTATAGTGCAGCAGATAACAGAATATTTACAGAGGAATCCTTCAGATGGTGATACAAGCACCAAAGTCAGCACAAATTGTCCTTAGATATTACTCTTTTGAAAAAACAGACTGGACCACTTCAATTTTCAATAGGTGGGACAATTGAAGAATTACACAGGGGTCAAAATTGAAAAATGTTCCTGTTATATTGAAAGCTATACCACATTATTTGTCTGTACATAAATATTCCAAAAAGGTATAGTTTGGACTATCTATGACTGAATGTTATGGGGTAAAAACAGCAAAAATGGTGACAGGTCAGTTTCAGTTTGTACGGCGTCAAAAGTTAAAGTTGTAAAATCGTTGTAAAATGTGATCCAAATTATTGGTCGAGTTAATAAGGTTTTAAAAAGGAATAGTTTGCACCATGTGTCATGCTTAGTTGTCATGTTACGGGGTAACATATGTCACATGACGTAGAATCAAATGGCTGTTGGCATTGTTTGACCTTTACCTTGCAAAACAATCATTCAGCACAGTCTAAACTATTCCATTTATTAATCCTATTAGTTCAACCAATAATTTGCGCCACTTTTTTTTTTTTTCCAAAATTGGAGCAACTTTAACTTTTGACCCCTGTGCACACTGAAACCATTTGTCACCATTCTTAAAGTTTTTACTCCATAACTGCATAACATTCAGTCATAAATAGTCCAAACTATACCTTTCTGGAATTGTTGTGATCAGACACATAATGTGGTATAGCTTTAAATATATAATTGGAACATTTTAAAATTTTGACTCCTGTGCAATTTTTTTAATTGACCCCTACCTGGCCACCTCTTGAAAATTCAAGTGGATAGTCAGTTTTATCAACAGAGTAATGTCCAAGAAGTATTTGTGCCAAATTTGGTGCTTGTATCACCATGTGAAGGATTGTTTCAGTTATCTGCTGCACTTTTATGTGCTACAGGGACAAGCCATGTTATGTTATTGAAATAAAGGTAGAAACCTTCCCCGTGGTAGGAATGTCATCCTGTGATGTAAATGATATAGCAGATGGTGTGTTTTCTAGAGCCTGACCAATGTATCGGTTGGCTGATGATGTCGACCAATATGAGCCTTCCACTAACATACCTGTATTGGCATTGATTTTGCAAATATGAAAAAATTTATTCTACCAAATAAACAATGCATCCAGATACAGTTCCAAATACAGTTTAGCTTTTGGAAATGGTGTCCTAACATAATTTATCCAGCAAAGGACATTGTTTGTGATGCTATCAAGCATGGCGGCTGGGACCTCATCACCCCTTGGTCACATTAGCTACATGAGACAGAGGAAAAGCCATTAATTTCAATCAAAGTGGCCATTTTACAGTGACAAGAGACAAGTGGTCATTATACCACTAGGTAGGTGGGGTCAAAAGAGATGAGAAGCCTATTCTGTTGCATATTCTGAATGATCCGACATGGCAACTGCTAATCCGAGCAATGCGATGTATGTTAGTTTGTTTTAGTTTTAGCAAAGGTTTAGGTTTAAAGTTTCAAACTATCAAACCCCAGTTGCATTTCTCTGTCATAAGGGTTTGATAACACTATGTAACACAATTTTTGTTCCTGGCTTCTAAGTGTTTTATTTCAACTGCTTATGTCTAAAGTCTGTGGAAAAATGACTACATTCAGCACAAACTTTGATTTTATTATTATTGGTTTTTTTTTTACGTTATAGAAAGTTCTAAAAGTTTCTTGAAATTTCTAGATAATTCTGGAAACTTCTAGAAAATTCTGGACAATTCTAGCAGTTAAAGAATATTCTAGAAGACTACTCAGTAGTAGTGAAGGTGAATCGAGAATATTCTTGAAAACAGACAAATTTCAAAATATCATTGTCCTGATCACAGAAGCAAAGTTTCTGTGGAATAACAGCTATTTTCTTTTTATTTAAGGCATAACAGGTTTGGAAAACACACTGTGTACCCAGGAACAAAACAAAAATAAAAATTTGTTACATAGTGTAATGAAATTCTAGGAATCGGCAGATATATCACTATCGTAAATTTTTCCACTCCCTAATATCTGTCATATCTGCTGCCAAAAACATCCATATCAGTTGGACTCCGGTGGGAAGCTCATGCAGAATGATGGTTGAAGAATACAGTAATAATGCTGTAGACTAGCTTTTGCTATTCTAATAATAAAATTTTATATATATATGCAACACGGTGGATTAGTGGTTAGCACTGTTGCCTCACAGCGAGAAGGTCGTGGGTTCAATTCCCGTGGCCTTTCTGTGGAGTTTGCATGTTCTCCCTGTTTTTGCGTGGGTTTCCTCCGGGTGCTCCGGTTTCCTCCCACATCCAAAGACATGCGGGTTAGGTGGATTGGAATCTTTGAAATTGTCCGTAGGGGTGTGTGTGTGTGTGTGTCTGTGTTTGTTTGTCTGTTTGTGGCCCTGCGATAGCCTGGCGTCCTGTCCTGGGTGTACCCCACCTTGCACCCTATGACTGCTGGGATAGGCTCCAGCCCCCCACGACACTTAATTGGACTAAGCGGTAGAAGATGAATGGGGGGGGAAAAAAAAAAAATATATATATATATATATATATATATATATATATATATATATATATCAAATGTCCTTTGATCAGACAAAATAACAAGAGGAAATAAATGTTTGTTTTTCACTTCATCCACACCGGATCTTGAAATCCACAAAGGAGCAGTTACACACACGCTCTGTTTCCACGGCGACGTGATCTGAAGAACCTGAGTTTTTTTTTTTTTTTGTCCCACTTTAGCTTTTCTTCTTTTTTTTCACCTTCAGATCTCGCTTCGAGTCTCGGATGTGATTACATGAAGAAGAAGACGGAGAAAAAAAAAAAATGCAAATTTTCTGTGACGCTGAAATAATGGCGCCATGTTGACGGATGGTTTCTGTGGTCATTTGATCGGGGAGTGGCCCACTTTCAGCGGGTTTTACTTTTGTTTCTTTGACTGTGGCCCACATTTGAAGCCAGACTTTCCCGGCTGCCCCAGAAAACTCCAAACTCCAGACGCTGAGAGTCAGACGTGTCAAAGAGGCGTTTGGCAGGAACGCATTAGTCCGTTAAGTGAAGGTGATTTTACAGCGTCTCAAACCCACCGAGGCCCAGAACCTTGAACTTGTTCTACTTTTGTCTACTTTTGTTACATTTATTTTACAAAAACAGATCCAGCAGAAGAAAAATGCGTCTGCGCATCACGGCGTTAAACATGGACTCAATTGAGCACTTGGCGAGTAGCCAACAAATCCACTGATAATAATCTGAATCCAGCTCTAAGTAATTAATAACCTGTGCCAGATTATTGGTGCACAGGTTCTACGCTCAGGGACCGTTTGCTTAAGGGCTCCTCACGGTTTCCTGTGTGACGGCAGACTGAAGCCTCTGGTCACAGTTCCTCTCTAACCTCCGGGCCGCCGCTCTCCTTAAAGCTAGAGTCCAGCTCTTCAACAGAGATTTGGTATTCTGGGCCATCGGCGGGTTTGAAGCAGGGGATTATGGGTAATTAAAACCCTGCCCTCGCTGTGCTGCTGGCAGCGATGACGATCAGCGACTCAGAGGACAAGATTCAGTTTCATCACATCCAGACATCAAGGTGATGATTTAATCAAAGCGCTGAAAAATCATGAAGCTTTGAGAACCTGCTAAAGGTGTGTGTGTGTGTGTGTGTGTGTGTGTGTGTGTGTGTGTGTGTGTGTGTGTGTGTGTGTCGGAGGGAAACTTGATGATTTTTATTTTTTTAATATAAAATCGCAAAACAAATCTGCAGAAATGTTTACAGACATAAACAGTTTACCCACAAGGGCTTCATTTAAATATATTTTGCAGCAGCACAGCTTGAGAAGCAGATGGTGATCAGAGGATCCTCGGTTCGATTCCCCGTCAGACAAGAAAGTCATTAAGTTACCACTGAGCAAGGTCCTTAACCAGAACCTGCTCTTAGTGAGCAGTGTGTCCGAGCGCGCTGCTTCATTCTGATGTGTGTGTGTGTGAGAATGTACGGTGTCATTGTGAAGTGCTGCAGAAACCATTTTTACTGAGTGGCGTGTCTCATGTCTGTGTGGTTTATTGTCACACTATTTTTGTTTTCTTAGAGACAGTTTTCCAAATCAGTTTCCTTCCAAATCATCTTTTTGTCTGTATGTCTCTCACTCTTTGTCTCTCTGTCTGTCTGTCTCTCTTTGTGTGTCTGTTTGTCTGTCTATCTCTCTCTCTGTCTGCCTCTGTCTGTCTGTCTCTCTGTGTCTGTTTGTCTGTCTGTCTCTCTGTGTCTGTTTGTCTGTCTGTCTCTGTCTGTCTTTTTGTCTCTGTCTGTCTCTGTGTGTGTCTGTTGGTCTCTGTCTGTATGTCTCTCACTGTGTGTCTGTCTCTCTTTTTTGTCTATGTCTCTCTCTCTGTGTGTCTGTCTGTCTCTTTTGTCTCTGTCTGTCTCTTTGTGTGTCTGTCTCTGTCTGTCTCTTTGTCTGTTTGTCTCTGTCTGTATGTCTCTCACTTTGTCTTTCTGTCTCTCTGTTTGTGTCTGTTTGTCTGTCTGTCTCTGTGTGTGTCTTTTTGTCTCTGTTTGTATGTCTCTCACTCTTTGCCTGTCTCTGTGTGTGTCTCACTCTTTGCCTGTCTCTGAGTGTCTCTCTCTGTGTCTGTGTCTCTGTCTGTCTCTCTGTGTGTCTTTTTTGTCTGTCTGTCTCTGTGTCTGTCTTTTTGTCTCTATCTGTCTCTCTGTGTGTCTGTCTGTCTCTCTGTGTGTCTGTCTGTGTCTGTCTTTTTTGTCTCTGTCTGTCTCTCTCTCTGTGTGTCTGTCTGTCTGTCTTTTTTGTCTCTGTCTGTCTCTCTCTCTGTGTGTCTGTCTGTGTCTGTCTGTCTTTTTCGTCTCTGTCTGTCTCTCTCTCTGTGTGTGTCTGTCTGTCTCTCTTTTTTGTCTCTCTCTCTCTCTCTGTGTGTGTCTGTCTCTCTGTGTGTCTGTCTCTGTCTGTCTCTTTGTGTGTCTGTCTCTGTCAGTATGTCTCTCACTTTGTCTTTCTGTCTCTCTGTTTGTGTCTGTCTGTCTCTGTGTGTGTCTTTTTGTCTCTGTTTGTATGTCTCTCACTCTTTGCCTGTCTCTGTGTGTCTCTCTCTGTCTGTTTCTCTGTGTGTCTGTTTGTCTGTCTGTCTCTCTGTCTGTCTTTTTTGTCTCTGTCTGTCTCTCTGTGTGTCTGTCTCTGTCTGTCTTTTTTGTCTCTGTCTGTCTCTCTGTCTCTCGCTCTGTCCGTCTGTGGTGTAGTTTGATGTTTTCATGCTGATTTGTGTGTCTGTGACTTGGACCCCCCCCACCCCCATGTACGTGTGCAGTAATCCATTAATTAGCTTAAGTGGCTCCTCTGGCTTTCTCGACCATTCTTTCCTCCTCCATCCGTGTTGTTTCCTCTTACTCTTCCTTCCTTTCTTCCTTCCTTTCCTCCTCAGGTTATGAAGCCTCGTTAAAAGTCGAGTGATTCTTTTCATGTTTCTCGGAGTTCGTGTAAAATTTATCTGCGCTCTGAGGAATGGTTGGGGTCTCACACGCAGCTCTTCCTCAACATTTTCCTCCATAATTCCATCATTTCGTGTCACCACATCAGGCACTGAGCTGAATGTCTGGGATCTGGACATCTTGGCAGCGTGCACGTCGGCATGCATGTCTGATGATTGACTGACATTTAATTTAAGGGAAAATTCAATAAGGTGCTTTTTCTCTCAGGGGCTTTTCTTTATGTCTGCTCAGATGACATGAGCAGCACATTTATTCGTCCTGACCAATGAGAAGCACCCGTGGAGGAGTGTCAACGTGAGGCCCGAGGCCTGCTGGAGGATGCTGACACGGAGTTGGTGATAAATCTGTTGTTGTTTGGTGGCGAAAGATGCTGTGGAAACACCAGACTCCTTCAGCTGTTAAAAGCAGTCCCACAGTGCATTGTGGGTAAAAAATAGCCCCGGAGTACAGAGTTGAGTGACGACTGCAGAGGGTTTAATCTGTGTGAAAATGCACTTTTCACCACTGAGGAATGCTGGGAAACCAGATGACTAAGGAACAGAATTTGTGACATTGCTGCCTTTATTTATTTATTTTTTTTCCTTTGATTTTGTTTTATTTCTGTTTTGGGGTTTGAGGATTTTTGACCTTCACAGAGCTGGAAACTGATCTGCTGAAACAGCAATGTTGTCACTGTTGACTTTGGCGCCCCCTGTCTCTGCATACTGCTCTTTTCTGTCACTGCTCCAGGAATTTGTGAAGTTAGTTTTATTTATACAGACGTGTTTGTGTGTGTATATACACAGTGGGGCAAATATGTATTTGATCCACTGTTGATTTTGCAAGTTTTCCCACCTACAAAGAATGGAGAGGTCTGTAATTTTTTTTTATCATAGGTACACGTCAACTGTGAGAGACAGAATCTAAAAAAAATAATTCAGGAAAACACCATTGTATGATTTTTTTTTTTTTTTTTTTTTATAATTAATTTGCATTTTATTACATGAAATAAGTATTTGATCACCTATGAACTAGCAACAATTCTGTCTCTCACATACCTGTTAGTTTTTCTTTAAGATGTCCTATTCTGCACTTGTTACCTGTATAAAAGACACCTGTCCACACACTCAATCAATCACACTCCAACCTGTCCACCATAGCAAGACCAAAGAGCTGTCTAAGGACACAAGGGACAAAACTGTAGACCTGCACAAGGCTGGGATGGACTACAGGACAACAGGCAAGCAGCTTGGTAGAAGACAACAACTGTTGATGTAATTATTAGAAAATGGAAGCAAAACAAGATAACTGTCAATGTTCCTCTGCCTGGGGCTCCATGCAAGATCTCGCCTCATGGGGTAAGGATGATTCTGAGAAAGTCCAGAACTACATGGGAGGACCTGGTCAATGACCTGAAGAGAGCTGGGACCACAGTCACAAAGATTACATTAGTAACACACGGCACCGTCATGGTTTAAAATCCTGCAGGGCAGCAAGGGCCCCCTGCTCATGCCAGCACATGTCCAGGCCCGTTTGAAGTTCATCAGTGACCATCTGGATGATCCAGAGGAGGCATGGGAGAAGGTCATGTAGTCAGATGAGACCAAAATAAAGCATTTTGGTATCAACGCCACTCGCTGTGATTGGAGGACAAAAACAACCCCAAGAGCACTGTCCCAGCTGTGAAGCATGGGGGTGGAAACATCATACTTTAGGGGTGCTTTTCTGCAAAGGGCACAGGACGACTGCACCGTATTGAAGGGAGGATGGATGGGGTCATGTATCGTGAGATTTTGGCAAACAACCTCCTTCCCTCAGTAAAAGCATTGAAGATGGGTCATGGCTGGGTCTTCCAGCATGACAATGACCCCAAACACAGCCAGGACAACTGAGGGGCTCTGTAAGAAGCATTTCAAGGTCCTGGAGTGGCCTAGCCAATCTCCAGACCTGACCTCAATAGATAATCTTTGGATGGAGCTGAAAGATCTGGAGAAGATTTGTATGGAGGAGTGGACCAAAATCCCTCCTACAGTGTGTGTGCTGCAGCAGGGATTTGCAAACAAAGGTTTCTGTACCAAATATTAAGGTCTGTTTTTCTACTGTATCAAACACTTATTTCATGCATTAAAATGCTAATTAATTATTTAAAATTACACAGTGATTTTCTGATTTTTATTTATTTTTTTTAGATTTTGTCTTTATAATCTGAAAGGGCTACGTCTGTCTGTCTGTCAGGGATAAACTCCCAAACTATAATATGTATCCCTAAAAACTATATACAAGGTCTGTCCAAAAAGTATCAGACCTTTTTATTTTTTTCAAAAACCATATGGATTTGAATCGTGTGCTTGCATGAGCCAACCTTGAACCTTCATGCGCATGCGTGATTTTTTTCACGCCCATCGGTTGCATCATTCGCCTGTGAGCAGGCTTTGTGTGAGCACTGGTCCTCCCCTCTCGTTGGATTTTCATTGCGAGGTGGAACGATTTGGAGCTTTGCTGCATCAAATTTTTCCAGAAACTGTGAGAGACAGCCAGGTGGAAACCATTCGGAAGATTCAGATGGCTTTCGGTGACGATCCTATGGGCATCACACAGATTAAGGAGTGTTACAAAGACAGCGCACAATGGCGGAGGGTGCGCCGCACTCCGAGCGGCCATCAACAGGCTGAAATGACCAGATCATTTCCAAAGTGAACGCTGTGTTGATCCGGGACGTCGTCTGACTACCAGAGAAATTGCAGAAGAGGTGGACATCAGCACTTTTTCGGCACATTCCACTGTTACAGGAGATTTTGTAATGAAAGACGTGCGGAAGTTGGAAGTCTCACAGGACATGTTGTGACACAATTCCTCGGATACTCACTCAACTGAAAAACCACCGAAAGCCGTTTGAATCTTCCGAAAGGTTTCCACCTGGCTGTCTCTCACAGTTTCTGGAAAAATTTGATTCAGCGCTGCTCCAATCGTTCAGACATTTTCCTCGAAATGAAAATCCAACGAGGGGGGAGGACCAGTGCTCACTCAAAGCCTGCTCACAGGCGAATGACGCAACCGACAGGCGTGAAAAAACTCACGCATGCGCACGAAGGTTCAAGGTTGGCTCATGCAAGCACGTGATTCAAATCCATAAGGTTTTTGAAAAAATAAAAAGGTCTGATACTTTATGGACAGACCTCGTATATTCTGAATCCTCATGACATGGGGAACAAACTGGTACCATTTCCTTTAAAGTTGTACTGAAAATTACCTCCAAAATAGCTGGCTGTGCATATGACCAGGCAAATTCAAATTTCCAGCCCTGTATATGTGTTGGCCATCTCTGTTTATTTAATCCCTTCCTTCATCTACCTTATGTTCTCAACTGTTAAGCACCTGACTGTCCTGTACAACCCAGTTTGCCTTCCTGTCTGAATACATTCATTTTATGTTTGTAAAATTGCAATGTAAAAACAGTGAAATACACTACCTCAATTTTGATTCATTGATATTAACATTTACTGTTACCTACCCTTTGTGTGTAAATTTGTTATAAATTTGATTGCAAAACAAGGTCTGCATGAAGGACTTCAAATGTGTTTGTCTTTTAACCAAGTATTTCCACTTAGTTTGGGGAGTCCGCCTCTTATAGTTCTATTGGACAAACTTTAGCCCATCAACTATTATATTTATAAGACATCAGCATTACAAAAACAAATGTTGGGCAATTGTTTTGATTAAAATGATTGGCATTTGGCTTATGTGTAAAACAGATTAACCCGGGCAGCGCCGGTATCCCAGCTAGTGTGTGTATATGTGTGTGTGTATATATATAATATATACAGTGAGGAAAATAAGTATTTGAACACCCTGCGATTTTGCAAGTTCTCCCACTTTAGAAATCATGGAGGGGTCTGAAATTTTCATCTTAGGTGCATGTGCACTGAGAGACATAATCTAAAGAAAAAAATCCGGAAATCACAATGTATGATTTTTTTTTTTTTTTTTATTTATTTGTATGTTACTGCTGCAAATAAGTGTTTGAACACCTGTGAAAATCAATGTTAATATCTGGTACAGTAGCCTTTGTTTGCAATTACAGAGGTCAAACGTTTCCTGTAGTTTTTCACCAGGTTTGCACACACTGCAGCAGGGATTTTGGTCCACTCCTCCATACCCATCTTCTCTAGATCTTGCAGGTTTGGAGTTTCAGCTCCCTCCAAAGATTTTCTATTGAGTTCAGGTCTGGAGACTGGCCAGGCCACTCCAAGACCTTGAAATGCTTCTTACGGAGCCCCTCCTTAGTTGCCCTGGGTGTGTGTTTGGGGTCATTGTCATGCTGGAAGACCCAGCCATGACCCATCTTCAATGCTCTTACTGAGGGAAGGAGGTTGTTTGCCAAAGTCTCATGATACATGACCCCATCCAACCTTGATTCAATACGTTGCAGTCATCCTGTCCCCTTTGCAGAAGAGCACCCGCAGAGTATGATATTTCCACCCCCATGCTTCACGGTTGGGATGGTTTTCTTGGGGTTGTTCTCATCCTCTAAACATGGTAAGTGGAGTGGATTCCAAAAAGCTCTATTCTGGTCTCATCTCACCACATGACCTTCTCCCATGCCTCCTCTGGATCATCCAGATGGTCACTGGTGTACTTCAAACGGGCCTGGACATGTACTGGCTTGAGCAGGGGGACCTTGCTGCCCTGCAGGATTTTAAACCATAACAGCATCATGTGTTACTAATGTAATCTTTGTGACTGTGGTCCCAGCTCTCTTCAGGTCATTGACCAGGTCCTCCTGTGTAGTTCTGAGCTTTCTCAGAATCATCTTTACCCCACAAAGTGAGATCTTGCATGGAATCCCAGGTCGAGGGAGATTGACAGGCATCTTGTTTCTTCCACTTTCTAATAAATACGAGGTCTGTTAGAAAAGTATCGGACCTTTTTATTTTTTCAAAAACCTGATGGATTTGAATCACGTGTGCTTGCATGAGCAAACCTTGAACCTTCGTGCGCATGCGTGAACTTTTCCACGTCTGATAATTTTCTAACAGACCTCTTAATCATAACAGTTATTGTCTTCTCACCAAGCTGCTTGCCTGTTGTCCTGTAGTCCATCCCAGCCTTGTGCTGGTCTACAGTTTTGTCCCTGGTGTCCTTAGACAGCTCTTTGGTCTTAGCTATGGTGGACAGGTTGGAATGTGATTGATTGAGTGTGTGAACAGGTGTCTTTTATACAGGTAATAAGTTCAAACAGGTGCATTTAATACAGGTAAAGAGTGCAGAATAAGAGGGCTTCTTAAAGAAAAATTAACAGGTCTGTGTGAGCCAGAATTCTTGCTGATTGGTAGGTGTTCAAATACTTATTTGCAGCAGTAACATACAAATAAATTATTAAAAAAATCATACATTGTGATTTCTGGATTTTTCACAGTGGACATGCACCTAAGATGAAAACTTCAGACCCCTCCGTGATTTCTAAGTGGGAGAACTTGCAAAATTGCAGGGTGTTCAAATCCTTATTTTCCTCACTGTGTGTGTGTGTATGTGTGTATATATATATATATATATATATATATATATATATATATATATATATAATATATATATATATATATATATATATATATATATATATATATATTTGAGTAGCAATAAATGTTGAGGCATTATCCCCGAAGGCCTAAAGTGGGATCATGATTTCCGTCCGTCTGTCTCTCCATCTGGCTGTCTGTAAATGGGTCTAAGCATTCTGAAATCATCTCCTCTCACACTTATTGGTGGAATTTTGTGAAACTTTGTACAAATCCTTGTTATAAGTTGGTAATCTGCATATTTGCATGTTGTTGCAGATGGGCTCATTTTACCAGAGTTATGGCCCTTGATTAACAAAGTTAGGCTCCATCAGTTTCATGCTTGGGTGCCTGCATTCTGAAATCAACTTCTCTCACATTTATCACATTGTTCCATGTTATCAAGCAACTGACAGCTACTTAAAGATAAAAAGACATTTATAGTTTGTCACCCTGCTGATTTAATATTATGGTGTTCCCATTTTTGACAGTTTCTTACATCATGTCACTTGAGGCCTCTGTTGAGGATCAGAATCGTTGTGAATCTGAGGTTCTGACAGACCTTTGGAGCAAACGTTTGTTAATACATGTTTAATAGGTTCTCCAATGAGCCTGGACTTGTGCAAATTAGTCATTCAGAATCTTTAGAAAGTAAGTACGAGGGCTGTCCATAAAGTATAGGTCCTTCTTATTTTTTTCAAAAACTATATGGATTTCATTCATATGTTTTTACGTCAGACATGCTTGAACCCTCGTGCGCATGCGTGAGTTTTTCCACGCCTGTCGGTGACGTCATTCGCCTGTGAGCACTCCTTGTGGGAGGAGTCGTCCAGCCCCTCGTCGGAATTCCTTTGTCTGAGAAGTTGCTGAGAGACTGGCGCTTTGTTTGATCAAAATTTTTTCTAAAACTGTGAGACACATCGAAGTGGACATGGTTCGAAAAATTAAGCTGGTTTTCGGTGAAAATTTTAACGGCTGATGAGAGATTTTGAGGTGATACTGACGCTTTAAGGACTTCCCACGGTGCGAGACGTCGTGCAGCGCTCTCAGGCGCCGTCGTCAGCCTGTTTCAAGCTGAAAACCTCCACATTTCAGGCTCTATTGATCCAGGACGTCGTGAGAGAACAGAGAAGTTTCAGAAGAAGTCGGTTTCAGCATTTTATCCGGATATTCCACTGTTAAAGGAGATTTTTTTTAATGAAAGACGTGCGGGCGGATTGCAGCGTCGGCTCGCAGCCTCCGCGACACTCCGCCACAGGAAAAACACCTCCGTTGGAAGCCTTAAGGACAAGTTGGAACATGTCCAGCTGTTAAACAATTTCTCATATACTCACTCCACTGAAAGCCATCAAAAGCCACCTGGATTTTACAAATGGTTATCAACACGGAGGTGTTTTTCCTGTGGCGCTGCACCGCGCCGGCTGCATCCCGACGCGCGGACCCGTCCGCACGTCTTTCATTAAAAAAAATCTCCTTTAACAGTGGAATATCCGGATAAAATGCTGAAACCGACTTCTTCTGAAACTTCTCTGTTCTCTCACAACGTCCTGGATCAATAGAGCCTGAAATGTGGAGGTTTTCAGCTTGAAACAGGCTGACGACGGCGCCTGGGAGTGCTGTGCGACGTCTCGCTCCGTGGGAAGTCCTTAAAGCGACAGTATCACCTTAAAATCTCTCATCAGCCATTAAAATTTTCACCGAAAGCCAGCTTAATTTTTCGAACCGTGTCCACTTCGATGTGTCTCACAGGTTTAGAAAAAATTTTGATCAAACAAAGCGCCAGTCTCTCAGCAACTTCTCAGACAAAGGAATTCCGACGAGGGGCTGGACGACTCCTCCCACAAGCAGTGCTCACAGGCGAATGACGTCACCGACAGGCATGGAAAAACTCACGCATGCGCACGAGGGTTCAAGCATGTCTGACATAAAAACATATGAATGAAATCCATATAGTTTTTGAAAAAAATAAAAAGGACCTATACTTTATGGACAGACCTCGTAAGTCTCTTCGGCTGCTCCCTTGTCTGCCCTCGGGTTCAAGATGGCACAGGTTTTACACCGTATGGCCTTCCTGATGCAACTCCACATTATGTGGAGAAAGGTGGCAGGTGTCGGATTTGAACCGGCAACCTCATGCAGTGAAACCAAGTGCACTAACCACTTGGCCACCACCCCTGCTCAGAACCTTTAGAAAGTAATTCCCCCAATTTCTGTAATCTTCCATAACGTTGACAAATCTAAAACTAACGGTTAAGTCATGGATGATCTTTGTTTAATCAGTGGGTACTCTGATTGTAGCTTCAGAGAAGCTAAGTGAGAAATCAGGGTGTCTGGGTTTTGGATTGTCCTAGATCTAGAGAAAGACCCAAGCTTTTAATGACTTTCAGGACTCTGTCATCAGAAGTGCATGTAGGAAGGAGAATGACGGTCCAAATCTTTCTGGTCTTGGTGCTTTCTGTCTTGCTGTACAGTTGTCAGGCTTTGACTCTCGCCGTTGACCTAAGGTAATGACTGGATATCTTTTCTATCAGGTAACTTTGGAGGATCCTTGGGTCCCACTGAAGTGACTTTGTGTCAGACTAAATTCTACCTCACTGGGCTGTGACTGTAGTAGGTGGAGACACAGATTTACAACAAAACACGTGACTTTTTACTTGGAATCACACTGAAATGACAACACATTTGCAAACAACACGCAAACTTTGGGCTCCTTTTATGCTGTTATTATGTGAAAAGAGGCTGTGGAAATACTCCAGACTAAAGCTATGGAAGGCAGAGCCCTGGCAAGTATAATAATAAAAAAAAAACAGCCTCGTGGAGCAGATAAAAATAAAGAACAAATTAGATGATTTGGGTGGTGATTCACCGGCTTGAAGAATGATTACCAGAGTGATCCTGCTGCGTCTAGACCAGGGATCACCAACCCTGTTCCTGGAGAGCACCTACCCTGCATGTTTTCCAAATAATCAAGTCACACCTGATTTTTATTAAAAATTGGTGTTTTCCAGCTTTTGTTAGGCTGAGAACACCTGATAGAGTTAATTGCCTGGGAATGGAACACAAAGTTAGAAAACATGTAGGACAGGTGCCCTCTGGGAGCAGGATTGGTGACCTTTGGTCTAGACAATACAGTATATAAAATTGCAGAGGATAACACAATAAAGAAACTTATTTCCATTGTGGTCCTCAAAAAAATAAAACAGAAATCTGGATTGCAAGCCTTGTACTCATTATCTTCCTCCGCACAGAACACGTCCAGCCCGTTGCCCACGCTTACATGGTGGGTTGTAGCCGGGTGGCAGTATTAAATGTATTTCCATTGTGGTCCTCCAAAAAAGAAAAAAAAAAGAAAAAAAAAAACAATTTAAATAAATAAAAAGTATGAATCCGGATTTATACTTTATCCTCCTCTGCCGGCGGACAGAACTCTCCCAGCTCGCTATCCTGCCAGCATGGCCAGTCTGACAGCGGAGCCGTTTTGTTAGGGGCTGCTGGACTCACTTGGCCACTTCCAGAAGTGCTGTTCCTCTCTGATAATTTCTGCTAGGTTGAGCCTTGGGAGCACACTCTCATGAGTCCCAGGTCAGTTAGCACGTCTCCCGCCCAGAGTGTCGGATCCTCATTTTTGTCTCCAGTCACTCCAAATGCAGTTTCATCCATTACCAACCACTCACACAATTGTCTCGCAGTGTGTGTGTGGAGACTAAATGGAGAAGGGTTCCACACAGGTTTGAGTCTCCCACCACAACTCTGTAACATTTGTCGCGTGACTTTTTTAAACTATTCAAAATTCAAGTGGCACGAGAGGGATGCCCTGAGACTCACAAGAACGCCTGTGAATGACGTTCGCAATCTGTCACAGCCCAGAGAGATACTGTCCCAAGGGGTACTTCATGAGACTCAGATGAAGTGGATCACTGACGTTGTGAGGGAACATCAGCTATGACATTTTGTCCATGTGGTGTGCTTCTCTGGATATGATTCAGCACACAGGTGCATCTGTGTTGAAGACGCCACCAAAAGGTCAAGGACACACCCACATTTCACCTGGTTGCATCAGATCAATGGTTAATTTGGAGAGGTGGGATGGACTGGTTGTCTGTATGAGTGGTTGCCATCGAGGAACTAAGACAGGGGTGGCCAAGTTCGGTCCTCGAGAGCCACATTCCTGATACTCTTAGTTGTCTCCCTGCTCCAACACACCTGAATCCAATGAAAGGCTCATTAAAAGTCTGCTAACGAGTGTTTCATTGGATTCAGGTGTGTTGGAGCAGGGAGACAACTAAGAGTATCAGGAATGTGGCTCCCGAGGACCGAACTTGGCCACCCCTGAACTAAGACAATTCAGTGGCACATGCTGCTGATGTAAAAATTATGCTTCAGAAAACCTTTGCAGAATATTATTTTTTTCAAATAAACATTCAGTGCTGTTTAAAAATTACAGCAAAATGAATAGGGATGTAATAATGGAATATAACGCAATGCTAAAAAAACCATATGAGCATTGCATTTTTTTATAATTTGCAGTTGTTTAATTATTAGGATCCTGTTGTCTTACATGCAATTTGTACACGTTCAATAAAGCCCCTCAATCAATCAAAACAACATTTACGAGGTCTGTCCATAAAGTAGTGGTCCTTTTTTATTTTTTTCAAAAAAATATATGGATTTGATTCATATGTTTTTACGTCAGCCAAGCTTGAACCGTCGTGCACATGCGTGAGTTTTTCCACGCCTGTCGGTTACGTCATTCACCTGTGAGCACGCCTTGTGGAAGGAGTGGTCCAGCCCCCTCGTCGGATTTCCATTGTCAGGAAATGGCGGAATGATTTGGGCTTTTTTTCCATCAGAATTTTTTCAGAAACTGTTAGACAAGCAGCTGGAAACCATTTGAAAAATTTATCTGGCTTTGGGTGAAAATTTTACGGGCTTCACAGAGAATAAGGACTGTTACTACAGCTTTAAGGACGCCCGGTGTGCCACGCTCCGTGCCGCCATCGAGAGGCACAAACCACCGGATCATTTCTAAACGGATGGCTCTGTGGATCCGAGACCGTCGTGTGCACTTTCTCTGGTTATCACAAGAGCTGGACATCAGCCATTTTCCGGCAGATTTCCCTTTTAACAAGAGATTTTGTCATGGAAAGCCGGGCGGAGGCTTCGTGCGTCATGACTGATTCGCTGATCGACCGAGACAAAGAACGCCTCCGTTTCGGAGTGTTAAAGGACAAGTTGGGACATGCCTATCTCGGCTTTCAATGCTTACCAGTCGAGTGAGTATCAGAGAAATTGTGGAGAGCTGGGCATGTCCCAGCTTGTACTTTAACACTCCGAAACGGAGGCGTTCTTTGTCTCGGTCGATCAGCGAATCAGTCATGACGCACGAAGCCTCCGCCCGGCTTTCCATGACAAAATCTCTTGTTAAAAGGGAAATCTGCCGGAAAATGGCTGATGTCCAGCTCTTGTGATAACCAGAGAAAGTGCACACGACGGTCTCGGATCCACAGAGCCATCCGTTTAGAAATAATCTGGTGGTTTGTGCCTCTTGATGGCAGCACGGAGTGCGGCGCGCCGAGTGTTCTTAAGGCTGTCCTTAAAGCTGTAGTAACAGTCCTTCTTCTCTGTGAAGCCCGTAAAATTTTCACCCAAAGCCAGATAAATTTTTCAAATGGTTTCCAGCTCCATGTCTCTAACAGTTTCTGAAAAAATTCTGATGGAAAAAAAAGCCCAAATCATTCCGCCATTTCCTGACGATGGAAATCCGACGAGGGGGCTGGACCACTCCTTCCACAAGGCGTGCTCACAGGCGAATGACGTAACTGACAGGCGTGGAAAAACTCACGCATGTGCACAAGGGTTCAAGCTTGGCTGACGTAAAAACATATGAATCAAATCCATATTTTTGAAAAAAATAAAAAGGGCCGTTACGTTATGGACAGACCTCGTAGGTTTTAAACTGTGTCTGCAGGAGGCCTTGCGTGTGCATGTATATGAGCTTTTGAGAAGAGCGGAAGTTGTACAAATCAAGGAATACTTGTAGATCACCCTCTGTGCATTTGCAGGTATTAATGAAACAAATTTAAATCCATAGCACTTAGCTTTGAGCTAGCGGAAGTTAGTGTGCATGCGAACGTCTGTGAATTAGCTTATAAATCAGTTCAGAGGTGTTATTAGGTTCCAAAAACAGCGTTTTCAGTTTTAGACGTGTTTCTTCCTTGCTAGCTTTTACATAATATATGAGAAAGGTGTTATTTCTAGCCAAAAATGAAGCGAAGTTGTCAGCTAGCGAAACCAGGAAGTGATGTCACCATGCTAACGTCCGCTAAATGTTTTGTAAATCCTTCCTTGTGTTATCAGGTTACACACACAGCGTTTTCAGTTTTGGAAGTGTTTATTTCTCGACAGATTTTACATAATATATAAGAAGGGTGTTATTTCTAGCCAAAAATGAAGCGAAGTTGGCAGCTAGCGAAACCAGGAAGTGACATCACCACGCTAATGTCTGCAAGATCGTACCGTAAAATTAGGTACAGAATATGACTTTATAACCTCTTAAAACAGCTCAAGGAATCTTTTAACTTGTCCAAGGTCTGTGTCCCAAGAATGTTCCCAGTAAATTTGAAGCCTCTTGTAGTAATAGGACTGGACTTATGCTGAGCACAGACAGTCGGATGGATGGATGAATAGCCTTTGCAATACCCGATGGCCATATTTTATTGCTGCAGATAAAAATGTGATGGAAACAGAAAAGCACATGATGGTTGAGACCTGATCTAACGAGTTCCTCTCTCATTATTAAGGTGGATTTTTTTTTTTTTTTTTTTGGAAATTCTAAGGGGACGTTTGTCCTTTCAAAGGTAGAATGACGCTGAGAATTGAATCTTTAATCAGCAAACACTGTGTGAAGGTGTGACCACCCAAATTAATCCCCCTCCAGCTGCCAAATTAGATAAGCACCAATCAGATACGCCCATAGCTTCTGCAAATAAATTCTGGGTAAATGAAGGACAGATGGTCTGTTGACCCATGTGAGGGTTTTTTCCGACTGTTGCATAGATTCTCTGTAACATACATAAAAATCCTTTGAGCCTTATCTATGTTAAACTCTGAAGAGATTTTGATTTGTTCAAAAAAGTAAAGTTGGAAAAAATACCCCTGGCACCAAAAAATGTGCTGGGTTAATTTTAAGAGAAAATCTCAGTGGATTATAATCATATTTTAAGTTATTGATCACTTGATAAAGCTGTGAAATTTGAGGCTGCATTGACCCCATATCCTTTGATCCACTGCCACCTTTAGGATGGAGCTGTGAGATTTTAAAAGCTGTTAAATAATGTATATGTTCTGAGCAGTGGGTCAAGTATGAACGCTGTGAGAACAGAAAGTTGATAGGGCAAATATTATAAAACAATCTTCCCTGTCTGACTAAAAGAACTGTTTAAATAGGGCAAATATTGTTGGAGAAATTAGCAATTTTACCTTACCAATAAACATTGGATGCTGTGTTGCAATGTACCATGGGAGTTCGGGGTTTTGAGGTTTTAAATGTTATTGTGGTTTATGTTAGTTTAACAGTGTTGTGTTACTGATTTGTGTTTTTGTATCTCAATTGTTTTGTCAGTTTAAACAAGTCTCATGCTACTATTACCATGAGTAACTTAAGTTTCATGTTGGTACCATGAGTGATATGTTCAGCGGTTTTAATAACTTCAGTCACTGTCTTTGTTTGTCAAATTAAAACCACCTGCATACAGCAGATATGTGTGCGTGCATGCAACTTTGATCAGGGACAAACAGATCACAGCTGACATTTGCTGTTAGGTGTGCTTTTGTGTATATTGGGTCAAAGATGAATGGCACCAAAATGGAACACTGATGGGACTAATAGTTTTGGACAAGCTACGGATATTAGCTAACTTTGATATTACATTTTGGACTTGCTTCTTCTTTTTCAGGTTTGGTTTCTTATTTGGACTTGTAGGGGTTTTTGATTTAAACTGGAGCCTCATTGTGCAGCTGTTTGGTTTAAACAGCAGAGAAAAGATTAATCTGAGTCAGCCTTTAAAACGGCAGCAGCAGACTGACAGATGATTTCACTTTTTGTTGCTCTTTGATATAAATGTCAGAGTGATTTTAAATCTCTGCTGCAGTGAAGCTCGGTTCCTCGATCGCTTACAAATGTTATTGCTGATGTTGAAAAGCCTGTAAATTCTTCCATGATGCTTTTATTGGAAGTGCTGACAAACACGCTTCTATCACAAAGTATCGAGTAAAAGGCCGTAACGCTGCACAGTTCACTTCAGATTTCACCAACCCGCTTCCCGAGAGCAGTGTGGCACAGGCACAAGCCTGGAGAACAGACCTCGAGTCCATTTGGCTGCTTTTCAGGCGACTGTGCGATTAATGTCCTCACTGAAACTACAAATAATCTAAACAATTCCCTGAAGTTTTGGAAGGCAGCTAAATCTTTTACTGGAAATTAAAATGGTGTAGGGCTTCCTGCATGCGTTGTTGAGCACTCGCATAAAATTTGTGATAAGGCTGAAAGGCTTCGTTGTTTTAACGAGCGTTTCATTGCCTCTGCTTCCTCGTATAAGTCTCTTAACATTACTCATGAAAACCCCACTGTTATCTGTTCTGATGGTCATATGCTGAGTTAGTACTGTTACTTTTACTTTTAGCCACTGAGGTGCACAAAGCTCTCAAACGAGAACATTTTTTTTTTAGTCTACAAACAAAATTTTTATGTTTTCATGGCTGAAGAGTGAAACATTTTCAAGGAACTCAACAAGTCCAGTTGACTTGAGTCAACCTACCTGGATAATATTTCTTACTGATTTTCAGTCAGGTTTTAGAAACAATCACAGTACAACTACAGCAGCCTTCAAAGAACTTTATGATTTTATAGAAATTTTTGATGGCAAGCATCATTTTGCAGCCCTTTTTTTTTAAACAACTTTTCCTGAAGCAGAGACTCCCGGCTGTCTGTTGGTTTGGCAGCTATCTGTCAGGCAGATCCCAGTGTGTGCAGGCAGGAGGTTGCCCTTCTTGCGGTCTTAGTGTTTCTGAAGGTGTGCCTCAGGGCTCAGCCCTCAGACCACTGTTTTTCACAATAGATACAGTGGCTTGCAAAGGTATTCAGGCCCTTGGTATTTCACGCATTTGCATTTTGATTTGTTTATGGCATTTCAAATACAAAAAGTAAATCGGGCTTCTCACTATAAAAATTTCTAAAATGATCTTCCTTTAACCCAAACTCAAAGCAGATCTCCACAATTTGATATAAATTAATTAAAAATATAAAAGCCAAGATGATGGGTTGCATAAGTAATCAGCCCCTTTGGTATGATACCTGTAAATAGTTTAATTGCCAGTTTTCTTCAGACAAGTCAGAGGATGGATACATGAACATTTCCAACTCACTGAATATGAACTTTATTTATACCAGTTATGAAGAAATACAAACAGTATGGCACTCTATGGTAAATCTGTGTGGAGTAGACAGTTCTCAAAGACTGAGTGACTGTGCAAGAAGGAGATGAGTGATGAAAGCCACCAAGACACCCAGACAAACCAGATGAAGTTACAGGCTTCTGTGGCTGACTGGAGAAATTGTGCATAGTGCATGTTTTGCATTTTGTATCACCAGTTATGCAGCTTCATGATGAAGTGGGACAGAGGAGGGTTTTCTTTCACCAAAACATTAAATCTGGGCTTGCATCTCAGATGTACCTTCTGACAAATTGTAGCTGAACTTTCAGGTCTTTTTAATAAAACCTTCCCCTATCTCATCTTGCACAAAATGACCTGAATACAAAATTTCACTTTTATGCCGATGATGTAGTGATCTGCTGCTTTGCATCTACACCAAATCTGACACTTTGTTAGCTACAACTTGCTTAGAATAATGTACAACATGCAATATGTGACTTGAAACTTGTCTTGAAGACAGACAAAAGGAAACATGTTCTCAAATACAAAATCAAAGGCACTGAATCATCACGTTATTCTTTGAGAGCTAGTCTGTATCTCTGTATAAGTACCTTGATATTGGAATAGAGGTTTCTCTCACATTCAAGCCTCAGCTTCAGCAGTAAATTCTTTTGACTTCTCCCTTTTTACTGTTGTTGCCTCAGCAGATCCCATTTGTATCTGCATATAGCTTTGGTGCAAGTTTTGTGCCGGAAGCCTTTCCTGACGCAACTTCACATTACACAAAGAATGGGCGTGGGTGGTCCTGAACCAGGAACCTTCTGTTTTGGAGCAAAGTGCACTGACTACTGCTCTTGCTTGTCTGCAACTGCTCAGTTACAAGACAGATTCATGAAGCTAATTTTTGGCAAGATAGATTGATGTAATCTGTGTCTTGGTGGCTTCCCTCACTTGTCTGCATTGCGCACATCCGATCGGGTTTTGAGGACAACATGCTGTAGACAGATGCACAGCACTGTCTCCTAAAACCTTGAGCTTTAAACACTGTACATAAATGTGAAGCTTCAAGTGTTTGTTCCTTTTTATATTTTATATGTTCATGTTCATACAGTGATTCAAAGCTTGCAGCTGAACTTTCACAAGGAAATATAAACTTTTCTTCATCCTCTCTTGTACAAATTGAAAGTCTAACGGCAGCAGTGGCGCTTAGCTTCAGTTCACTGAGTTTTAACAGCTAATCTACCAGATGGTAAATTGTAGCGATGGAGAAATTCCCGGGTGAACTGGTCTGAACACGACCCAAAGCACAGAGCCAGCAGACAGCACAAACAGGTGGCAGGATTTACCCGCCACAAACTAAACACAAAATCATTTCTGCGCTCAAATTCGTACTGACGAGGGAAGAACTTTACTGGCTTTGGTGTGAATAAAGTTTGAATAAAGCAGGCAGTCGTCCTTTTTTCTCAAATGATATTTTTATTATCGTTTCAAACCATTCACAATGTTCACATCTAGCTTGACCTTTGACCTTTTAAAGTGTTGATGTCATGTGAGAATGTGAGAACTGTGCATATCACAGAATAAAATTGTGGTCCGGGTTGGGATTGCAGCATACGTTCGCTAGTTATTTTTAGCTTCTCCAGTTATATTTAGCTAATGCAGCTTTTGCTAGCTAAATACAATGCGTCTGGAGAGTATTTATAGTGCTTCACTTTTTCCACATTTTGTTATGATACAGAGTAATAGGCAAAACTGCGTAAAAATAGGTGCAACAATCTTTTGGCATCATAGGCAAGAAGACTTGAGGCTGTAATTGCTGCCAAAGGTGCATCAACAAAGTATTGAGCAAATTAAAAAAAACTAAGAAATCACATCTACATATGTATTATATGTAGATGTGATTTTATTTTTTTATTTTTAATACATTTGCAAATATTAAAAAAATCATCTTGTCATTATGGGGTGTTGTGAGTAGAATTTTGAGGGGAAAAATTATTTGCTCCATGTTGGAAAAAGCCTGTAATGTAACATGTGGAAAAAGTGAAGCACTGTGAATACTTTCCGGATGCACTGTATGTTTGGACAGTTTTGCCCATTCCTCTTTGCAGCACCTCTCAAGCTCCATCAGGTTGGATGGGGAGCGTCGCAGCACAGTCATTTTCAGATCTCTCCAGATATGTTCATTCAGATTCATGTCTGGACTCTCAAGGACATTCACAGAGTTGTCCTGAAGCCACTCCTTTGATATCTTGGCTGTGTGCTTAGGGTCATTGTCCTGCTGAAAGATGAACCGTCACCCCAGTTTGAGGTCAACAGCGCTATGGAGCAGGTTTTCATCCAGGATGTCTCTGTACATTGCTGCATTCATCTTTCCCTCAATCCTGACTCGTCTCCTAGTTCCTGCCACTGAAAAACATCCCCACAGCATGATGCTGCCACCACCATGCTTCACTATAGGGATGGTGCCTGGTTTCTTCCAAACTTGATGCCTGGCATTAACACCAAAGAGTTTAATCTTTGTCTCATCAGACCAGAGAATTTTGTTTCTCATGGACTGAGAGTCCTTCAGGTGCCTTTTCGGAAACTCCAGGTGGGCTGCCATGTGCCTTTTACTAAGGAGTGGCTTCCGTCTGGCCACTCTACGATACTGATTGGTGCAGAGATGGTTGCCATTCTGGAAGGTTCTCCTCTCTCCACAGAGGAATGCTGGCACTCTGATAGAGTGACCATCGGGTTCTTGGTTACCTCCCTGACTAAGGTCCTTCTCCCTCAATCAGTCAGTTTAGATCGGCAGCCTAGAAGAGTCCTGGTGGATCCGAACTTCTTCCATTTATGGATGATGGAGGCCACTGTGTGCATTGGGACCTTCAAAGCAGCAGAAATGTTTCTGTACCGTTCCCCAGATTTGTGCATCGAGATAATCCTGCCTTGGAGGTCTTCAGACAATTCCTTTGTATGTAGACACGTGTGCCTTTCTAAATCATGTCCAATCAACTGAATTCACCCCAGTTGAACTCCAGTTAAGCTATAGAAACATTTGAAGGATGTTAAGTGGAAACAGGATGGACCTGAGCTAAATTTTGAGCTTCATGACAAAGGGTGTGAATACTTAGAATTGTGTGAATCCTTAGGGTTTTTTTAATTAAATTTTTAATACATTTGCAAAAATCAAAAGAAAACCTTTTATTCACTTTGTCATTATGGAGTATTGTGTGTAGAATTTTAAGAAAAAAAAAATCATCCATTTTGGAATAAGGCTGAAATGTAACAAAATGTGGGAAAACGGCTGTGAATACTTTCCAGATGCACTGTACACTCTTGGAGCTTCGTCGTTAATAAATTTTGTTCTGCTAAAAAATTTTCATGGTGGAACGCAAGGCTGCTGTGTATTGGCAGTGCTTCTTTGCAGCCCATGTTGATTATTGCAAAGTGTTTGATTCAGTTGATTAGACTGCTGTCTGGGAAATCCTGAGAATTTGTGGGATCCCTAAGAAGTTACTGGACATCATAGCCAGCCTGTGCAGAGATACTGTGGGTACTGTATGTTGTGGAGGCAGAGATTCGGAGTTGTTCCCAGTGAAAACTGGTGTTTCTCATGGGTGCGTTTTGGCTCCTACACTCTTCAGTGCTTGCATGGATTGAGTGTTGGGTCGGGTTGTGAAAATCGGTGACGTGGGTGCTTTTGTTGGCATGGAAGGGTTTACTGACCTAAACTTCTCAGACGAGAAGCTGAGTGAGGAACCAGAGTGTCTAGGTGTGAGATTATTCTGGATTGAGTTTCGGCCTTTTAACGACTCCTGGATTTGGCCAGCAATAGCGTATCTCTATGTGATGAAAGAGTTGAACTTGTTGAGACATTTACTTATCTCCGCGTGGTCCTTGGCCTTTGAAATTGAGTCGCTTGGGAAGAGCTTGTGGAGTCACGAGGTCACTGGACAGAAGTGTTTGTTGATGCTGAAATCTTTGCAGGCAACTGAAGGTCCAAGTCTTTAGGGTTCTGGTGGTGCCTGTGTTTCCTTATGGTTGTGAGAGTTGGACACTAACCAGTGACCTAAAGTGACAACTGGATGTCTTTGGTACTAAGTCTCCAGAAGGTCCTTGGATTTCGGGGGAATGGTTTTGTATCAAACGAGTGGTTCGTGAGAGAAACTAGGATGAGTATTATCACTTGCGTTGTGAGAGATCGTCAACTGCAACATTTTGTCCATGTGGCCGGTTCCTCTGTGCATGATCCAGCATATGGATGCCTGAGTGTTGAGGACCCCAGTAGCCAGAGAAGGCCACGTTTCGCCTGCCTGCTATAGATGAATAATAGAGGGTTATTTTAGAGATCTAGTGGGAATGGACTAGGCGGTTGCCATCCAGGATCCAAGGCAGTTCCGTGGTGTTGTGGATGCGGCAAAGTGCACCATGCTCTAAGACTTGACTTGCTGATTACCAGTTTGTTTGTTTATAAATGCCTTCTTAACTAGTAACTAATTTACCAATCTTAACAAACCAAAGGCTTGATTAAGCTGTAAACTCAATTAACTAAATCATAATCAATCTAATATATAAAAGTAATAAATGAATGTGTGTGTGTGTGTGTGTGTGTGTGTGTGTGGCTACTCTTTGATAGTCTTCGATCTGAGCAGCATTGTAATCCCGCGCAGGAGTCCTCAGATCAGATTAACCAATAGAAAAGCTACATTTGCAGGTTTAGACGGCCTGTCGCCGTCTGATCCATCTCATCCTTTATCCTCCCTTCTGGCTTCTTTGGCTCCTTCATCCCTCTTTTCCTTCTCCGCTGGTCTGTTGGTCATTAAATTTCACCTGATCCAGTCATCTTCTTCGATAACTGTCACATGGATGTTTATATCTGTACTTTTTATTCATTTATAGAAATGTGCTGTGGCTGAACAAAAACTGTCCATTTCATTAATCAGTTAAAAAAATCAGTTAATTTGCCTTTATTGGTGAATATAATTTAAAATGATTTAAATCAGCAGTAACTATAATTCAGAGCAGGACTGTAAATTAAATGCCATAAAATTTTATGTTAATGCGAAACTGAAGTGACTCTGCACAGAAAGTTGTCTGTAGTGCCTAATTATGGTCAGATATAAGTTTTGCTTCTGGGTCTGTGACCTGGACCTGGATCAATGGCAGAAAATGAATGCCCCCCCCCCCCCCCCCCCTCTTTCGGCTGCCCCCATTTTTAAATTTTTTATTTATTTATTTATTTTTGGTCAGCGTCACCACAGTGGATCCAGCATGGATCTGCATTTGGATTTGGCACAAGTTTCACATCAGATGCCCTTCCTGACACAGCAGACTTACAGGGTGGACCGCCTGCAATGAATAATAAAGCGGCTTTTTCAACGACAAACATGGTTCAGTTTCACTGCACGGAAAAGACGAAAGAGCTTTATCACCGAATAGCCTGCGAAGCAAGAGCACAAAAGGGACGAAAGAGGAACTAAATGAAACGGAAGCTAATGTTGATCTTGACGCTTTAAACGAAACACGCCTGGAGCCACAGGTTGAACAGTGTGTGTCTGCATCTCTGAGTTCCAGACTCAGACTCGGTGCTGGGATGGAGCTCATAGCGCCCAAGTTCTGGAGAAACTGCAAACAAAAGCTGTGGAGATCTGTGCGCACGTCGGTGGACCCACCTGCTCTGGTTCCTTGTCCAGAACAAAAGAGACAGCATCTCCTTCATCATCAGAATCCTCACTGTCTGACAACATGCTGCGTGCTCCATCTTGTTCCAAAAAACCTCTGGTGTGCCATGGTCGCTGCTGTATCACTGTATTATGTTACTAAGTTATATGTATTGA